>NC_134112.1:82451250-82755833 GCF_040939455.1 Microcebus murinus | reverse complement strand
GGAATGTCATCCAGATTGCAAAAATACCTGGCTCTGTAACTCAGGACTGACTTTGTGGGAGCAAGGTAGTAAGTGAAACCTGCAAGCTTGGAAATGGGAATTCATTTGAGCCTTCAGGAGGTTTCCTGGGCAGCCACTTATGCGGTAATTAGAAGATGAGGAATCCTCATATGCAATCCTTGTCAGATTGAGATCACAGTCTGCATTTTTTCACTTAAAATAAGTAAATAAAAAAACCCAACATTTAATTATAGAAGGACATACACTGTTATTAAGAGGGGTGTGTGTGTTATGCTTTTTCTATTTTTTTAACACTTTCTCTGAAGGCAATGTTCATATATATACATACACACACGTATAAATAAAATGCTGACTTATTTGAGAAAGCAGAAGTGAAGTTATTGCTTCAAGTGATTGCATTTAGCAGTGAAATTATTTGGAAAAATAGGTATTTTCGAACTCAGATGAGCCTGAGTTCGTTATTATCAGGAGAACCTCCAGCATGTGGAGACGAGATCTTATTAGTCATATGGTTCTTCTTTCTGTTCATGCTTGAGTGTATATTCATCCATAAGCTCTACTGGTTTTCATCTGCCTTAGATTGTACTGAAATCTGTGGCTCAAAGGAAAGTCTAGAAGGGTCATCCATGCACAGGAATGAGAAACCCTTCCAGCAAGTGGGAACAACCTGTTTGCTCAGGGTTTTCCTTGACTCTTCTTCACGTTCATCCTTTATACATGGGTTTCTACTTGGTTGACCT
The DNA here is from genome assembly GCF_040939455.1 of Microcebus murinus. Taxonomy (NCBI): domain Eukaryota; kingdom Metazoa; phylum Chordata; class Mammalia; order Primates; family Cheirogaleidae; genus Microcebus; species Microcebus murinus. The sequence goes on along the minus strand of NC_134112.1, from coordinate 82,755,072 downwards.
TAAGGATATGATAAACATTTTTCTTCCTCTGTGAAACACTAACACTCTCAAACTTTAACATGGAATTGCATTAAATTCATTTTATCCTTTAGTTCCTTTTCCCCTTTATTTTCCTCCTTATCCAACTAAGAGTCCATGGTCCAGATTTTAAACCGCTCTATTGCCACGGCCCTCCACTTCCCAACCATCCTTTTGCTTGCACCTGGCTGCTGCAGTGCTGGAGAAAGTCTGCACCTGGGCAGATTGGCACCTCTTTGCATAAATTCAGGTGATGGTTGTGGCTCTGTGCCGCTATTCTGGGTAGCTGCCGTTCTTGGTTTCATAGTGACTATTACACGCCTGGGCCACTGTCTTCAAGCTGTGTCCGCCTCTCCTCCTCATTTCTTCTCTGCAGATAATTTGCTTTTCCTCTGCATAGAGCCTAGGGAGGCTGTCACACAGGAGCTCCCTCACATTCTTGTCACCATACCCCAAAACTTAAAATATCCCCTTTGCTCTTATCTCCTAGGCCACTCGTCCTCCTGCAGCAGCCTGTCCCTTCTCTCCTCACGTGTGGACTTGGTGGAAGGTTCTACACTGGCCCTCGCCCTCCTGTCTACCACATTCCTGTGTGGTCCCACCTCCTGTGGCCCCTTCTGGCCCTTGGCTTCCATAACCTGCAGCCCCCTGGTTCTTCTGCCTCTCTTACTGCTCTTTCTTAGTCATCTTTGTTGATTTCATCACTGTCAAACTGACTTTGGTCAAAAGGCAAGCACAGACACCTGTTTTCTGTTGTAAGTATAGTAGACCAATTTTGTGCTTTTGTTCTTTTCCTTCTGCTGGTGACCTGGAGTCTGTTGTTGGGTGACAGGCACCTGGCCTTTCCATGCTGTATGTGTGCAAGCACTCGCGTGGGCCCCAGGACTTCTCTCTGCGATCTGAGCTAGATGCCGTGCCAAGCTGTGTGCGGGAACCATCTCCCTTGGTTGCTGAGTTGTTCTGCACTCTGCAGCAGTAGCCCTCCCAGAGTTTATTCCACATACACACAATATGCAGGAGACAGTTTGATAGGCATCTTTCAGATTAGAAATGGCCAGGAATTTCCCAGATAGATCAGTTTCTCCCTCGCAGCTTATGTGAAGTGGGCTTCTGTTCTTCTTGGACAGCTTTAATTTCATGTTTATTCATGATAATTCCTGTCCTCCCCCCAGTTTGACTCCTTTTGCTTCTGTTATTTTACTCTGGACAAGCAATTTATAGTATAGGATTCTGAGAGACGATTGTAGGAGGATTATTTATTAATATATCCAATAAGTATTTATTAAGTATTCCTACGAGCCAGGCCCCACTCTGGGTGCTAGGGATGTAGTAGGGCACAGAATAGCTCTGGCTGTGTTGAGCTTTTGCTGGGGGGGGGCACCCAGTAAAACATGGGATGCCATGTCACATGATGGTACACACTGTGAGGAAACACAGAGCAGAAGTGGCAGGGCAATGCTGCTGTTGTAGCTAAGTCCCCAGGTCTGTCTGAGGAGGGGACAGAGGAAGAGCATTCCAGGTACAGGGAACTGTGCCCCAAAGTGAGAATGTGCTGGGCAGGTAAGAGGACCAGCTCTGTCAGCCCCAGCGTGGGCAACAAAGGAAAGAGCGTTTGGAAATGAGGTCGGAGAAGCAGCCAGGGGCCAATCCATGAAAGGCCTTAGAGGCCATGGTGGGCAGTTCGGACTTGATTCCTGGTGCCATGGGGCACCTTTCTGACCAAAGGAAAGATGTGTTAGGACTTTTAATTTTAAAAGGTTACTGGATGCTATGGTTGTGGGGTTGGGGAGCGGACAAGAGTGGAAGTGTGGTGTGGTCCAGGTGAGAGGCAGTGATTGGGTGACAGGCAGAAGCCCAGGTGAGAGGCAGTGGGGACTGAGACAGAGTTGGTAGCAGTGGGGGTTGGAAGAAGTTGGATTGGGAACACTGGCGATAGAATTGGTGTAATCCGTTGATAGCACAGTTGTGGTGTATAAGAGAAAGAGGAACCAAGGATGATTGCAAGACTTTCAGCCTGAGCAACCAGCTGAAGAAAGGTGCTTTTTACTGAGATGGGGAAAGTGAGAATGAGTGGGATTAATGGGGGGGTGGCGATGTTGGCAGGAGTTCAAAAGAATTTCATAGTCAAGTAGGTTCTGGAGATGTGGTTCTGGAGCCACGACCAGGAGGTGGGAGGAGAGGAGGCAGGTGTGGGCAGGGGAAAGGCTGAAGGAAACCAGTTGTCTTTATCTCCCTACTTTTACCTCTTAACTACCAATATTAACCACCAGGGATAACTGTATGATGGTATAATATGTTAGAAAAGTCAGCTAATTCATCTAGTCCAGCCATTTTTCAGTTCAGTCAGACAGTGGGCCGGTCACTTTAACTGGGTCCACAGCGATGACACTGACTGTATCGTGGGAGTCGTTCCGGTGTTTGGTTGAAGCCAGATCAGTCAAGCCTGAAGTCAGAGTTTCCCGAGGGATTTTCTCACCACCGTGGAAAAGGAATATGGCATTTCCCACAGCGCTAGGTTCTGGTAGTTCCTTGGAGGGAATATGGTGGGAAATAACAGGACAAGATGAAACATGAACAGAGAACAGCTGCAGAGCAACCACTGGGTTGGAGGCTGAACTGGAGACAAGAAGTATCGGAGAAGTCAGGCTTAGTTTCGTGCAAGGCGGGTTCCCTCATGGTCCCTAGGGTTCAGGACAGGTTCTGCAAGGCTTTGCTAGGGAAATGGACATGTCCCAGAACTTGGCTGAGGAGAACAGGAGGAAGGGGCCCACCAGGGCCCATCACCCCACAGAGCAGTGTGTGGGGCCAGTTCAGTTCTTTGTTTCAATGATGGAATGTAGCCCTCCTTGCTTCTGTTTTTATTTTTAATAGGTTTTGTTTTGAGGTGAAATTCACATAATTTAAGATAAAACCATTTTTGTTTGTTTGTTTTTGTTTTTGACTTTTGGAGATAGGGTCTCGCTATGTTGCCCAGGCTGGATTATATGCAGTGGCGTCATCATAGCTCACAGAGACCTCAAACTCCTGAGCTCGGATGATTCTCCTGCCACAGCCTCCCGAGTAGCTGGGACTATAGGCACACCACCACGCCTGGCTGAGTTTTCAATTTTTTGTCGAGACAGGGTCTCACTTGTTTCCCAGGCTGCTCTTGAACTCCCGGCATCAAATGATCCTCCTGCCTCGGCTTCCCAAAGTGCTGGGATTATAGGCATGAGCCACGATGCCAGTTACTTTAACCTTTTTTATGGAATATGAGAAAGCAACTTTGACGGTGGATGAACATACAGGTTACTAAGGGCCAGGAAGTCTGGATTTGGGATGTCTGCTGTTTATAGGCATTATTTGAAAATGCCAGCTGCCCTGTAACTGGAGATCTGAGGACCTGTGGGAAGCCCCAGTACCCTCAAATTCAGTAGAAAGCCTCTGAGCTTGAATATAGCCTCTTCCACTGAAAGAAAGGTGCCTTTGACTTCCCAGTGAAATAGCTGAAAAAAGCTAGTTTGTTGAGATAACTTAGAGGTAACTTCTGGGACTACTTTAAGGCAGTTCAACTCATTGCCGCACAGTTACGAACAAGCATGATTAAAGGTGACATGAGAAATGTCATTTCCAGCTTTGCCTGGCTTAGGTCTGGCATCTCCATTGATTTTTTGGGGGGGGGGCATCAAAAGATTATGTAAACATATGAGAACACTGAAGCATTAATACATTCTTTCAGTCTGGAGTTTATAATAGCCTAATGTTCAGATACTTGGCTGCATCTCTGCTCAGTTGGAAATGCCATTGTCCTAGCCAGATTTCAGATGCCCAATAATAATGTTTCTGGAGTACTAGTACCTAGTAAGCTAAGTGAATGGTGTGGAGAGAAATACACAAAGAAGGAAGAATCTCCCATTCTTCCCTTTTTCCTTCTGTTACGGACTTAATGTTTGTGTCCCCCAGCCCCCTCCAAATTCATATGTTGAAGCCCTTCTCCGAAGGTGATGCTATTTGAAGGTGGGGTCTTTGGCATGTAATTAGGTTTCCATGTGGGTGGGGCCCCCATGGTGGGATTAGTGTTCTTATAAGAAGAGGAAGAGAAACCAGATGCTCCATCTCTCCCTGCCCTGTAAGGGCATAACAGGCCAGAAGAAGGCCCTCACCGGGAACCAAATGCTGGTCCCTTGCTCTTGGACTTCCAGCATCCATAACTATGAAAAATAAAATTCTATTATTTTGAGCCACCCAGTCTACGGGTATTTTGTTATAGTAGCCTGAGCTGGCTAAGACACCTTCCCTTCCTGTTTGTTAGTTTAGTGCACTGTATACATGCCAGTTGTACAAAACTAACTAACTAAATCTAAACAATATAGTTGTGTATGTAAAGTAAGTAAAAGTTTATTTTCCTCCTTCCAATCATAATCCCTCTGAGGAAGCCATTTTAAGTTGGGGGCTTGTTTAGTCTTCTATACCTGCACTATGTAATAAGGTAGTCATTGGCCACTTGTAGCTATTTCAGTTTAAATTAATTAAAATTAAATACAATTAAAAATGGAGTTCCTCAGTCATACTAGCCATCTTTCGAGTGCTCAATAGCCACGTGTGTAGACATAGAACATTTCCATCATCACAGAGTCTTCTGTTGAACAACACTGTTCTAGATGAATTCTGTTCATATACAAACATATATATGCATACACACACAGTTGGCATAACATTGTACATACTGTTCTGCAGTTTGTTATTTTCATGTAACAGAGAAACTGTTAATTTAGTGTGATCCACATGCGATGTCATGCCAGAAAAAATTTAAAACAGTGCATAATCAAACGTAAGAGTTTTGGTAAGTTAAAATTATTTTAATTTCAGATTTTAAAGGTAATTACAACATATCTTAATGCTTATCCCAACTTAACTAAACAAATTATTTTTGGAACTGGTCCACTCAGCCTTGGATATGTTAAGAAAGATCATTCAGGAGGTATACTTGGGCTGAATCCACTTACCTGCTTACTCTATATGTTTGTACACAGTTGCTCTGCTTCCTCTGTTCTATAACAGGGGTTGGCATCTTTTTTTGTTTTCCCACTGTTCAATAACCACTAGGCACATGTGGCTATTTATATTTAAATTAAACCTTCTAGCCAGTTGTACTAGCCACACTTGACATGCTCACTAGCCACACTTGGCTGGTGGCTATGGTGTTGGACAGCGTGAATATGGAACATTTCCATTATTGCAGAAGGCCTGTTGTACAGTGCTACACTTGGCACTTTGCTCAGTTACATATTTCATTAAATCCAGTGGCTTTGCGCAGATGGGGGTTGGGGAAGTGATGACTGTCTGCAGAAGGACATACCAGGATTTCTGGAAGTGGGTGGAGAGCTTGCATTTTCATGCCCTTCCCACTAGAGGTTCAAGTTCTTTTCTTAGAAGACATAAGTCCTCCAATTATCTGTTGAGACTTAGCATTCCATGGTAAGTTAATTGTGGGAAAGAAAATTAGTATTGATAGCTTTTCAAGGTTACTTGAAGTGATAGTTGGTGAGGTACATACATGGTTAAATAGCATCTGTATATAACAGCAAATCCTGCTGTTCAGTTTAGACTAGAAAGTGTTTAGTAACATTAGTTACAGCAAATGCTGACAAAAAATTATATTTAAGCTTTGAAGAGTGACCCAAAAATAGAATATTGGAAATGCATTCTATATAATATGCAAAACATGATATATTTATGCCACCATTTATGTTAGGAAACACATAATCTAGAAGGATTCACAGGAAACAGAATAGTTCACTCTGGGAAGGGAATGGTGCAAGAGGAAGACTTGGTGAAAGAGATGGACTTTTTCACTGTATACCTGTTGCTCTCTGGACCTTTTAAATATGTGCCTGCTTTACTTAGTAGGACAAAAAGTCAAGCAAATAATGAAAGAAAAAATAAAACACATCCTTAAAATGTGCAGGATACAGAATAGGTTTGGGAAGTAAGGGTCACTTAAGACAGAAGAAATTGCACAGTTGGATAAGAGCAGAGGAGTGGCTTTGTATGGCCATCAATCACGTGGACCCTCATGAGGCCACCTGGGTCCTGGGGCTGGCACACTATTTCTTATAGGCTGGTTATGGTGCAGCAGTTAAAGCTATTTAAAACTGTTGTTTTTACAAATAATCTAATACATTTTAGGAGAAAAAGATATTTCTAGTACTGAATTATTTTTTTCATGCTACTATTCTTAACATTTGTAGAATACAATTTAGGAAATGCTGATTGAAACTCTTGGAAGTAATTATTTAATTGAACAGAAAGATGAGGTTGAAAGAAATTATTCTAGGTCTGGGGCACCCTGCTTCAGCTACAGTCTCCTAAAAAAATGAATATTGGTGTTAATTGCGTTTAAGTTGAATAGTGGTGCACCGAGGCTTGTTCAGCACACGCTGCCCACAAATAAGTGGGCAGTTCACATTGCCCCTTCTTTTCCCCCATCCTGGCTCACAATACTGTCAGTGAGGAAGGGCTGGGAAGCACAGCGGTATGGGAGTGGGGACAGAATTGTTTTCTTGCACCATCAAGCCTGCATACTTCAGCTTCCAGGAGACAGCAACATGAAGATAGAGTCCCCACAGAGTAAAAATGAAATGTTTGTTTTTGAAAACTAAACTCTGTAATTCAGCAAAATGAGCTTTTCTATTAATGCAAGTTGCTGGGCTCTGGACTTTTTCAGGAAAGAAAACTAAGGGGGAAACTAGTTAGGGAAAAATTACATCCTGAATTGCACGCGCTGTAAAGGAAATCTTATTTGCTGTGGAACTTTAAGTCAGGGCTTCCCCCAAACAAGGGTAATTTTGAAAATGTTTAACCACTAGTACAACAAGGGAATCTAGCCATTCAGAATGGATATCAGCCTAAATAACTGGTGTGGCCATACAGTTTGTACAGGCTGAATGTAACTCCTCTTGGAAGGTGAAGCCAATGGAGATAGGAGATGAGCCAGTGTTGGATTTTGTGGCAGAGCCTGTGTGGTTGTCCTCTAGTACTGCAGTCCCCAACCCCCGGGCTGTGGACAGTGCCAGTCATAGCCTCTTAGGAACTGGGCTGCACAGCAGGAGGTGAGCGGCAAGTGAGCAAAGCTTCATCTGTATTTACAGCTGCTCCTCATCGCCCATACCACCATATAAGTTCCACCTCCTGTTGGATTAGTGTTGGCATTAGATTCTCATAGGAGCATGAACCCTACTGTAAACTGCGAGTGCGAGGGATCTAGGTTGCACACTCCTTACCAGAATCTAATGCCTGGTGATCTGAAGTGGAGCTGAGCCAGTGATGCTAGTGCTGGCGAGCGGCTGCAAATACAGATTATCATTAACAGGAGAGGTTTGACTATAAAATAAATGTAATGCGCTCGAATCATCCCGAAATCACCCCACACCACCACCACCACGGATCATGGAAAAATTGTCTTCCATGAAACCGGTCCCTGGTGCCAGAAAGGTTGAGGACCACTGCTCTAGTGTACTTGTACCCCCTTATATGGTAACCCAAGGACACTTGGCAGCTCTAAGGCCATGTGACTAAATTTGGTCAGTGGGAGGTAACTTACCACCTGGTTCCTTCCAGGAATCTACCTTAAGGGACAGTGTGACCCCCCACTTTGCCCTTTATTTTTGTCCCTTTCCCATTTTGCTGTCTGGAATGTGGATGCCACCCTCTTAGACCATGAAGCTGAGGTCACATGTGAATGGGGTTGTGCTGGGCTCCCTGGGATTTTACCTGAGCAAGAAGGTTCTCTTGTTGAAGCCACTGATATTTTGGATTTCCTGTCAACCTTCAGCCAAACCTAATTCTAACTAGTGTAGGTTCCAATCTGCTAGGCAAGTTCAGCTTTATCTTACTTAAAACTCTTCACAATCCTGTGAACAGGGTGTTTTTGTTCTCATTTATTGGCTTCGGAGACTGAGGTTAAAGAAAAATTAAGTAACCTGCCTACACACTTTCCAGCCAGAGCCAGCATTTGAATCCATGCTTGATCTTTCAGATTTCAGATCTCCAAGAGTTTAATCCTTGCTTTAGCAATGAGTATGAAGCTTAAAGAAGGGCATGTGGCACATGGTTTTGTAACATTCACATTTTGGCAGAGCCCCAATTTTGTGGATTTTAAAAAAAAGACGTTGGGTTTTTCAGAGAAATTCATTTGTGGCTTTTTAAAAGTGACAAACATGTTAACTGTATTTCAGTCAATATTTGTCAGAAAAACTTTGTTTTTAATTTCAAAGAAACCTGTATTCCTCTAATTTTCAGTATTGTCATTCACTCATTGGGAGACTTCTATGAAAAGAGAATAATTGGAAGTGAGACTGTGGTTCAATTTCTTTAGTTATAGCTACATTAAAGAAAACTTGAAGAAAATTTGGAATTTTTTAGAATTCTTCTTACTAGGCCACAACTCCAGAATGTTCCCAATATTTATTACATGATAATGTAGAAATTAGGATGATAGTGGAATGAAGGTTATGTGTTATTTCAACTGTCACATGGAAGCAGCCTCTGCAGCCAGTGTTTCTGCAAAATTTAGATAGAGGAAAACCAAGACCTGAGATGGCCCCATGCTGCGCAGGTGGGGCCTGGGAGGTTGGGTAGTAGGGAGGAGGCTGGCACCTGAGGCCTGGAAGGCAGGTGGGGCCCAGTGTAAACAACCAGTTGGTAGCAGAACCTGCAGTAGAGATGGGGCTCTTACCTGCAGCCAGGGCTCCTTCTCATGGTGCCCTGAGTGACCCTGCAGGTCCATTCCTTCTTGTCCTCTGAGTGGGGCACTTAATTGGTTAGCACAGCAGTCTCCAAGTGTATTTCTGGGAACACCAGGTCTGTGGGATTTGCCATATGAAAAAGGATGCCGTGACATGTAAGTTTGGGGAAATGCTGTGTCCTAGTACTCTCCTAGAGATTCACAGTGCATACTTAGCACTTTGAAAGTCTACGATGTTGAGAAATCTGTTTATTTAACCCATTTTATGAAACTTACTTGAAAATGGAAATTGAAACTTAAAAAAAAAAAAAATTAATGACCTGTGGAACTACTTCACGAATCTCCTAACCACCAGTTAATAGTGCTTTCAGAAAGTGTTGTCTGAGTAGGTTGAGTTCCACAGAAAAGGCAAGATATGAATCCAACAGCCTGATACTTCTCTTGACATCCTCGTGCTCTTATTTGGCAGTCCATATTCTCTAAAATTCAGCACGCTTGCTGGTGCATGTTTTACAGAAGCAAAGCTTTAATGCTTGAAAGGCCCTTTGAGGTCATTCTGCCGCCTCATTTGCTGGTTGAGGATGTTAAGACTTGTTAAGTCACTTGCCAAAGGCCAAACAGCCAGTAAGTGAAGATGCTGGGACCAAATGTGCCCTTAGTCAATTTGTAGTGGAAATTACTTGAGTTAGTTTCTTATTTTCAAGACTTTTCTTAGTGATATCTCTAGATTGAGATGGGATAAGAACAGAAACTCTCTGACTAGTCAGAAACCAGCTGACTACCACTTCTTCCAGGCTTTGGATCACTTCTTTCAAGGAAAAATATTCAATTCTCAGCAAGCTATGGAAAACGTCTTTCTCCATTTTATTGCCACTTGCTCTGTAGGCTTCTTTGCTGCTGGTATAAAGCTACAATTAAGATGGCAAAACTGTCGATAGTTTAGGTGCATACTTTGATTAATTGTACCTTGTTTGAGAGGTAATAAACTACATTTTTGATTCAAAATTGAATATTTCATATTTAATAACCTAATAAACTCACTATCAGAATTGAAAAAAATTCGTGATAGTGTCCTTTATTGCTTTTATGAGTCTAGTGGACTCTTTAATCTTTGCAAAAATTAAGATGTCATATCATTATGATATGATGTCATTTTATTGTATAAATAACTGTATATTTTGTGTTACTGATTGTGTAACAAAACTGAGATGCTAAAGTTTGTGGGTAGGAGATTGAAGAAGAAACCAAGACAAGATTTTCTTCTGTGCTTTGTAAATGTATGCCTTTAGGCCATCATGGAATGAGATGTTTTCTCAGATTAAGTTCCCCTGAGAGAGATAGGAAAGCCAGTGCACAATGGTTTATTTGGAAGGTGAAGGAAGCATCTTGACAGGAGTAGGAGATAGGGAAGCAGCCAACAAAGTGTGTGCTGTTAAGAAAGTTACCACTGGGCCATTGGAGCCTAACTTCGCTGGGAACTCTGGGAGCCAGTGTAAGGAACAGGCCTCAGATTTACGCCCCCGGGGGTTGTAGAAGATGGATTATTTATACATCAGTTCTGGCCAGTCACTGACTGAGAACCAGTCAGCAGTAGGGTGCTGGCATCGATTGCTTTACTCTGCCTGCCATGTGGGTTCCCATCCATGCTCATGGCCCAGCAGTGGGATGCCACAGCTGACCAGTAGGGGAAAGTCCAGCAGAAAGCACAGAAACAAGGCCGGGAGAGTAGGAGTGGGCAGGTGGTGTCAGCTACAGGTATAGTTGTGTCATTGCTTATTTGACATTTCAGTCTCAGTCCTTTGAATCATGAATTATCCAGATAGAGATTATTTGAAACGGATTTAAAAATTAGAGAAAAATACTTAAGCACAATATTATCTACTATTTGAACTGGGGTAGTTCTTCCTCCAAAAGGAAGGGAAGTTTTGTGAAAGATCATTTTGACAGGGTAGATCTTAATTTTTACAACCCTCTACTTGAACTTTGGTACTTGATCTCTTAGTCTGTCTTTGAATTGCTCTAATTATTACAAGGTTCTTCCTTATATATTGAGCAGAAATCTGCCTGTGTTCCTGCCTTTATCTTAAGCCCTATTCAAGGAGCAAGGTATAAGCCACAGAGTCTGTGAATGTTCTGTACATTCTCATGTAAGCTTCAGAACAAGCTTGGCAAGGTAAGTGTTATCTCCTTCTCTTTTACAGACAAGGTGACTGAGATTCAGAGACTGAGGATTCTAAATTATTTAGAGACAAAATGATTTACCGAAGTCTTGGCTGACTCTGCATCTGCAGTGGTTTCTCAGCATGAAAAGGGAAGCTGGTGACACTCACTGCTGTGCAGAAAATTTTCATCTTCCTAAATCCAAACTGTTCCTTGAAATAGAGTAGGAGATAGGAAAAGAAAGGTTTTCTTGCCATATGCATACCTGTTCCCTCTCTCCTCTTATTTGGAAATGTCACCAAACTTTAAGTAGGAGTTCTCATGGCATCTGGTTAATTGTAATCTATTAAGTGGGTCTCCTTGGTCTGTAATGGTCATTGAGTATATATAAGGAAATCAAATGATATGCACACTGCACATATACATGTTAAGTCTCTCTGCATCACACAGAATAAGGACTCAATATTTGTTGACTTTTGAAGCATCACATGGGCCTTTGAAGTACAGAGGTTGAGAGGAGGGTGTATCTGTGGAGTGCATGCACAGCCTGCCTGTAGCTACAGGGGTCCTGAGGCTGGGTTGGATTGAGGCAGCATAGCTAGAAGGTAGTAACTGATGATCCCTGATCAAAAGAGGGAAGCAAAGTCACAGATAAAAGCTGAGGGAGTGTTAAGAATGAAGGGCAAAACTACAAGTGGAACGCCTGGGAGGAAGGTCAGAAACCAGCAGGAATTAGAATGAAGACTAGATTCCAACTCGGAGCAATTCTGGGCAAGTGGCATAGGACTGAAGTTGTATGGTGAGGTTTAATATGATCAAACCCTACATCCTGCCTTTCTACTTCCAGATTTACGCCCTAGAGAATCATTGAAACAGGTGCATAAAGAGACAAATGCAGAGAGACACTACCATTTAACTTTTATGGATGCAGGTATAAGTATCAAAAATACAAATGCATCCATGAGATTGATAGTGCTTTGAGCCCATTTTTCTTATTAAATCATGATTTTGAATAGGACTACCAATTTGGAAGTCATCTCCAGAGATGACACTGTCCAGAATGGTGTTCTCAGTTAACAGACAGGGGTTTTATATTTTTGTGTTATTAGCTCATATGGCACTGACAAAAATACAGAGCTGGGTCTGTCCACATTTCTTTTTTCCTTTCTAGATTTTTTATGAGTGTTCCCCAGCTTTATATAGATCATTTGTTCCTGAAAAACCTTTGTAGGAAAAATTCTTAAAAAGTTGTCAATAATTACATAATTTCAATGGGGAACATTTTAGTGGTCCAGCGCCCCCAATCTGGCATCCATTTATACTATCACAACACTAAAGTCCCTTAAAATTTGACATACTTGCTTCAAAAATTAGCATAGTTATTAACATGACCTAAAAGGTATGACATGGCTCTTTATGTGCTTTTGTAGAGCCTGTTTGTGACCATTGCACACCATGAATCTAAGACCACCGTCAAAAGCAAGAAGCATCATTTTTTGTAACAAAATATCAATGTTTCTTAAATTCGGTTTGATGGAAAAACAATCAAATAGAACAATGTAAACACAATGAATCACTGCAAACAGTGAATTTTTGTAGGTTTAATGCTTGAAATAACCAGAGTTGTGAACTAGTCAACCCCAAGTACTCTGAGATGAGAACTCCTATGCAGTATGCTTCAGCTCTCAGACCACCGTGACATAACACTGGTGACTCTTGTCCTTCAGCTACCCTTCAAGTGATTGATAGCCAAAGAGTTCTTTAATGCTAAGAAATGTAACATACCAAAAATAGGGGTATTGAAAGAAACTACATGTGAAGCTGAAATCTCTTGACTCAAGTGAGAATATGGGTATATTTGATAAGGAAACAGACACTGTTATATGTGTGTGTGTGTGTATCTTTGTGTATCTGTTTGTGTTGGAGGGAGGTTAAAGGAAAAAAGAGAAAAGAAAACTAATATGTTAGAATTTCTTAAAGATGCATGGGCAAGTCAGCTCCACGTTCCCATTCCCCTGCCTTCTCCTTACCTCTGAGACATGGCACTTAGGTGTGATTTCATTCACAGCCACAGAGCATTGACTTCTTACAAGCTTCAACTTCTTACAAGCTTCTGTGCCTTGTGGCACAGAATGAGAGACTGATAGATTGCTTGGCCCACTTGTCATCAGTGGTTATTGATGTCCAACATCCTTTGTAGATCATAAAAAAGGACACTTATCAGAGGTATGGTTTGTTAGAGCTCAAAAAAAAAAAAAGGCAAAATTTGGATTATAAAGGACCATCCTTTAGTATTATTTAGCATTCTTTCCCAGGTGTGCTTAAAACTTAGGTGACTGCTCCTAGGCAAAGAAATCATCCCTTACCTGGCTCTGCGTGGATATGCTGGAGTATATTATTGGGATACTTCTGTTCCCTTCAGTGGAATACTACTGTAATGCCTAAGATGGTAGGTGTAAGAGGAAGGAAGTAGATGGTCGACATAATTTGATTTATAGTAATTTTCAGAACATGACCATACAAAAGTAAAAACAAAACTTCAGATAATTTAAGAGTAAAAAATATCTTTCATGAGGACAAGTGAGAAGCTGATTGGTTGCGTGTCTTCAAGCACGCTGGTCCCGAAGTCTAGCGTTCAGTTGTCTCCTCCTCTTTTCTCCCTTTTGTCAGCAGATGGCGTCTTGCTGTTTCCGATCTCTCCTCTGCTTGCTTTGCCTTTTGATTCCTTTCCTCCCTCCTGTCCCCCACACCCTTGGCAAACATTTGTCAGGAGGATGGATGCTGTTATAAAAAAGCCTCCATGTGACATGCTGTCTTTTCAAAGGACAAGAAGGAAAGGAGGAAACAGGTGTTCATTGCTTAAGGCACATTACAACTGGCTCGTTTTCTCTAACACATTTACTAGACAAGCACTTGTTTTCCTTTAGAAGTGGATCTGGTATTTTATTTTAACAGTTAAATTTGCTTTTATATTTTTGTTGTTGTTTTGCATGTAGATGATTCTTGTTGTTTCTCTTTTACATTAGATGGGCACCTTTTGTTAATTTTACGTTTTTTTAATACAAGGATGTTTTCTAAAGATAAATTCTTTGATGTATAGATAAAGTAGATTTAAATGGATTTGTATTCAGTTTTGAGAGTAAAACTGATAAGGCAGTGATTTGGGCTAGTCACCTTGTAATGGACACATAAAGTAATTTATAATTGGGCAGAGAATACTTATAATTTAATGGAAGATTGTTAGTGACTGGAAGAGGATTTCATTAACATGTATTGTAAAACTGGACTGCATGTGGAACAGTGTGTTTGAGGTAATTATTAATAACTATTTTAAAAAATACTGTGAACTCCACCCCATGTCCCTTCTTTCCCATCCTTTCTCAAGAAGTAAATATTTATTGAATATTTCCAGAATGAATGTTGCATAAAAAACAAGTCTATGAAATTGTCTTTGCTATCAAGAATACAAATCTTACCAAATGTAATTTATCAGTTCATTTCATCCTTTAGGAGGAATACTGGGGTACATGCGGTTTAATCTTGAACATAGTATTAGCTCTCATCTCTCCTTGTTCAAATTCAAGTTGCAATGCAGTGTCATCATCTTTATGATTATCTTAATTCTACTACCACCCCACTCCTCTCCCCTTTCCCCTCCCCCCAAAAAGTGATCTCATACTCTTCTGAACAATCCTTAGCATTTATGCAAACTCTTTTTTTGGACTTTTCACTATCTACTTTGTAGTATAGTTAAAATTAGTTTAAATAGGAAATTTGGAGGCATTTATTTTTCTTTAGGTTCAGCAACCCCATTTTGATTGTAAGCCAAAGTTAGGTGGTCAGTGATACGACCTCTGACAGGTTAGATTGCTGGTCCTATCAGATACTAAGATCAGTATGATCTGAAGACTTCTGTTTACTCACCAGTGATATTAGGCTCATAAGACCTGTTTGATTAAAGAACATAGATTCTTAACCTGAAGTCCATAGAAGGTCTTCCTTAAAACTGTATATGTAGTTAAGTGTTTCTGTGGGACCCTTATCATTTTTTTGGATTTTCAGAGGGAATGTCCTCCTCCCTCAAATTAAGAAATCTCTGTGTTAGAAATTACTGTGAAGTTAATAAGAGATAATGGAAAATGCCATAATAATGTGAAAAGTGGCATTATTTAAAGTAGATTATAATTATTCCCTACTTAGACCATTTAATTAATCTTTTAACCCTCTTGGAATTCCCTGATAAAGAAATTCGTTTTTGCAAAATCTTCCTCCCTCCCTATATTCTCCCATCTCTCCCTCCTTTCCAGTTGCAGAAGATAGAGAATAAAAACTTGAGTACCATTTTCTAGGCTTCAATAGTTATCAAACCTTTAGTTCTATCCCAGGTATACTTTCCCTGTTGTTCACATGTCCCCAACTTCTGCTAATGCTTTGTTATTTGAAACCGACTTTAAATCCCATAATATTCTTCTGGTTGCTTTTGCCTTAGTGTTATTTCAGCCCTATTTATTTATTTATGGAGAAAAGATGAATTTCTCTTTTATCAGTAAGACTAAATTATTAATCCAATCCTGTGAAAGAAACACCTTCAGTTACTTACTCCTGATTTAAACTTACTAAATGTTCTTTTGAGTATGAGCTTATCTTTTGTGGTCATAACCAGAAAGTGCAAAAACAATCTAGTAATCTAGATTTTTTTCATAAGTCTCTTGCATTCTAAGCCAGATACAGTTTTCAGCCTTTTGGATTGTCTATTACTGTATAACATACCGTCTTAAAACTTACTGGATTGACATAACTGTCATTTTATTTGCTTGTAAGTCTATGAGTCTGAGCTGGGGCTCAGCTAGGTAGTGGTTCTGCTGGTCTCTCTGATTATCTAGAGTGGCTTCCAGTAAGAGAGAGGCTGGGGCTGAAATATCCAAGATGGTTTACTCACATGTCCAGTGCCTTGATGGGGACAGCTGAGAGCTTTTGTGTTGTGGTTTAGTTGTCTTCATATGGCAGCTGAATATCATGAGATATTCTGAGAGGACAAACCCCAGTATGCAAGCACTTACCAAGCTTCTGCTTGCATCATGCTTGCCAGTGTTCCATTGGTCTAGCCCAGAGTTGGTGTGGGAGGGCATGACACATGGGTGGGGTTACCAGAGACCACCAAAATAATATGCCACATTAGCATATGCAAGTAACTCAGGAAATATTTTTATTTGAATGGGTGACTTAAATTTTCAGCGCAGTACAATTCACATTTCTTCCCTGACATAGCTTCTTTTTAAGGTTAATATGCATTCAAATGCTTTCTTTATCGATTTATTTATTTATTCATATATTTAGATAATCTAGTTTTCTCCCCAGTGTCCCCACTCCATATGCATAACTTAACATTTGTTTGAAATTTGAAAGTACAGAATTTTTATGTAATTCAAGCTCTTTTTTTAACTTTTGTGGTTAGAGAAGGTATCCCATTTTTTGTAAATATCTATATGTTTTACCTAAACGATAAATCCTAAGTATTCTTCTTGTTTACTTATAGCCTCTCTGAGCACCTAAGACTACAGAAAATAAAGTTTGTTTTTTGTTCTAGGAAGCTCAGGTTTCAAAATCTAAATTAGACAACAGATGAAAGAAAGCTTGAGATGATTGAGTGGAGGGTGTGATTTTTGTTATAAAAGTATGTTTTTGTTTTACAAATTTTATTTATAACTCATTAATATATTTAGTAATTTCACATTGGATTAGAGGCTACCAAAAAAAGAATATATTTAAGAATTCGTTAACTCACCATTGATTACTTGACTTAGGAGGGAAAGGATGGTAAAAGGTAAAATAGAATCTTTTAATTTCCTTTTTCTTTAATTTGGGATTTTTTTTTCAATTGAGACTAAGTCTTGCTCTGTTGCCTGTGCTTGAATGCCATGGTGTCAGCTTGGCTCACAGCAACCTCAAACTCCTGGGCTCAAGTGATCCTCCTGCCTCAGCCTCCTGAGTAGCTGGAGGACTACAGATGCATGGCACCACTCCTGTCTAATTTTTTCTATTTTTAGTAGAGATGGGGTCTTGCTTTTGATCAGGCTGGTCTCAAACTGCTTACCTCAAGAGATCCTCTCATCTCAGCCTTCCAGAGTGCTAGCTAGGATTACAGGCATGAGCCACCACACCCAGTCAGTTTAGGATATTTTTTAAAGTTCTAGGAGTTGCTGTTATTTGAGGACAATCATAAGCCAATAATAAAAACAGAGCATCAGTGGTTTTAAAATATATCAAGGAAATCATTGGCTGTGACACAGCTTATCTGGAGTCAGTCATCTATACATTGATAAATATCGAGTCATTTTTCCAGGTGAGTAGTGGCCTTTCTCTTACTTTGAAATATTTAAGGAACATTTTAATTTATGAGAAAGGTCTGGTAGGAAGTGGAATCAGGTGTATTCACCAGCATAACTACATGGCTGCCCAAGTCACCCTCAGGACTTCTCTGAACCAGGGTACCAGGAGGTGTGGCCATCTTTCCTTCACTCTGGTGGATTCATTTCTCCAGGACTCTGTTTCTTATATGGAGTTTAAACATAACTCTGGAGGTACTGAAGACTGACCTGCTGTCAAAAAGCAAAATTACAACAAATTTAGCTTAAAGATCTAATTAGCTTTTATTTGCTGTTCTATAATCGGGCAACACCTCATTCTATAAAATAGAATAAAACAGTGGAAGTATTTTGATGAGCTGAGCAGAGGAGCTTGGCTTTATAGGCAGAAAAAGGGCTGAAGGAAGCAGAAACAGTGAACAAGAAGCAGATTAGTCATTTCTTTTAAAGATTAAAGCAGAGGGGACTTCCTTATCATGCTAAAACCGGCCTATTTGGGGATTGGGCTGTCATCTCATTCCCCCCCCCCCCATGTCTTGGAATAACTTAGTTTCAGTGTAGCGGCTTGATACTCAGCATGAGTAACTCCATTTTGATTTGCTCTGTTGGGCCTAGTGCAGGAGCTCAGTCCAAACCAGTGGCCGCCTATAAATTTTATTTACTGCTGCATTATTTTTTAATGCAGACTCTTCAGAGTATATTTTTTTCTTGCAAACTTCCTCTTTATATAGGGCTGGGGGAATCATTGGGAATACAACCCTTATATTAATATTAATAGATCTAGCTTGTCCAAATGGACCTGCCAAAAAACATTTTTTTACTTAGAAAATCTTTTTAATTGAAAAATTAAGTACTGATCTCCACCTGAGAAGGCGCTGCCATGATCTCCCATTAGTGGAACTCATGCTTGAACAGGTTTGCTCACAGAGGCAGGTAACAAGAGTGAGGGCTTTGGAGTCAGACTTGGATTTGAATCCTAGCTCTGCCGTTACTAGTTGCATGGCCTTAGGCTGAACCTGATTTAAATTTTTCTGAATCAAATTAAATCTGGTGCAGATTAAGTCTGGTGCAGGTTCCCACTTTCAGGGTGTATGGGAAGCTCATTCTCAGTCATTGCTGGGATCCCTCATCCCCCAGAAGGGAAGAGGGACCACTGACTCTCCACCAGTTGTAGTTCTGCTGTTCACTGTTCATGTACCTAGCCCAGGCTGTCCCCTGTGGTCCACTCACCAGGGAGCCTCTGAGTGCTTTGCCAGGGGTTTTTTGCAGAGTGCAGACCCTGCGTTCCCTGTGGTCTCCACAGGAACCCTGACAACATCTTCGCCTGAAATCCTGTCTCCAGCAGGTGTGTGAACAGGTCGGGACTTTGCTCTTCCTGGGACCCTAACCTTTTGCCCTACCCGGTTTGGGGAAAAGAGTCCCAGAAGTTGAGTCACTCTCTGCTTTGTTCTCACAGGCCCACAACCTTCACACTTACCTCTCTAGGAGGTTCCAGCACCTAATTCCTTTAGTCTCCACCTCCAGAACACAAAGGCCTCTCAAGTTAGTTCACCCTATGCCTGGAGAACGTTTCTTTTTTTCCTAAAACAACAGAAATTTGTATACAGCTGCAGCTAACACTTACTTGCTTATTACTTGGAGTCAGATAGTATTCTAGAAGACCATTAAGTATCTTCACTTTAATAAACATAACAACTATGGATGGAATTATTTCTATTCCTATAAGGAAATTGTGGCTCAAAGGGTTTGGCCGTGAGCCTATAGCTAGTGAATGGAAGAATCTGAATTTGAACTTACATCTCTTTAGTTCCTAAACCATGGAAACCTGATTGCTGAGTTCTCACTTCGCCAATACCTGTTGCATTTGGGGTATATTTCTTAAATATATTTCCCTTATCTGAGAAAATCATAGGGCAGTTGCATTTCAGAGTATCCTTCCATCTAAAAATCTGTGCTGCTACTCAAATGCTGTTTTACTTCCATCTTTTTAAGCAAGAAAACTGGTTTTCAAACTGTTTAGAATACAGAACTGCAGCAATTAGAGGGAAATGTAGCTCAGTGTAGGGGAGAAATTCAGTGCCCATTGCTAGGAATCCGGTGCTCAGATGCTTTGGCGTGTGGAAAGAGCTTGCAAATACTTGAAAGACCCGATGATGACGATCTTTGAAAAATCATGCAGTCTTTAAAAGGGGTCACATGCAAGAGAAAAACAACCTATGTCCAAATTTTAAATAAAATGAGAGATTCTGGAAGCCATCTTGATGCTCTGGCTATTGATTGTCAGTGAAATCTTAAAACATACCATTAAATGGATGGGTGACTTGTGAACTTTTAGAAAGGTGTATTAGAGTTTTAGTAGGTCCAACATGAGTTCATATAATAAGGTCATGTTGTTGATCTATTTTATCTTGATTTTACCCAAGCACATGACCAAGAATTCTGTGAAGATGGTAAGGTATTGATTATATTTGTGGTTCCTCTCCTTACCTTTTTTAAATCTAACTTTAGATTCTCACCTCTACTGTACACCTTTTAGAAGAGAATTACCAAGAAGAAGACCAGGAACACATATATTAAAAAAAATCTCGCACAGGTCTACTGCAGCCAATCCATGGACTGGTGTTTAAGAAACACTGAAAACAGAAGTTTTCAGACTTTTAGGGGTCAGTGATTCCTTTCATAAACTGAAATTTTACCTGAAACTCTACCATATAAGACAGATAAAGTGGTACCTTACTAGTGTAAGTTTTTTGAAGTTTACATTTATAATGTTTATTTACTGCATTGTCATTAACAATGAGGCTGTTATGAAGATGCCAAAAGTTAAGTCAGGTTTTTAATTGTATAATAGCTATATTCACATCATCGTTTGTATTTAGTAAAACTGTATGCTTTGCTGTAGTATTTTTAAATGCATGGTATTTTAAAAGTCTGTTCTTCATTAGTACTTAGAAAAATGTGAATCAAGACAACAACATGGCCGGGCGCGGTGGTTCACGCCTATGATCCTAGCACTCTGGGAGGCCGAGGCGGGAGGATCACTTAAGGTCAGGAGTTTGAAAACCAGCCTGAGCAAGAGCAAGACCCCGTCTCTACTAAAAATAGAAAGAAATTAATTGGCCTACTAAAAATATATAAAAAAAATTAGCCAGGCATGGTGACGCATGCCTGTAGTCCCAGCTACTCGGGAGACTGAGGCAGAAGGATCACTTGAGCCCAGGAGTTTGAGGTTGCTGTGAGCTAGGCTGATGCCACGGCACTCCAGCCTGGGCAACAGAGCGAGACTCTGTCTCTAAATAAAATAAATAAATAAATAAACAAATAAGTCTGTTCTAATAGATAATTGTTTCCAAATCATAACAGTCTTTTTTTGTTTTTAAATAATTTGCTTAGGATCCCAGCATACTTCTCAGATCTACCAGTCTAAGGTAGAGAATATTTGTTTCAATGCTGCAACTAAACTTAGGAAACAGTTGCTCACATTCCTTATCATAAATCTAGTCATACAGGAAACATCTAATTCTTAGAGTAAATATTTACCTTCTCTCAAGTAGGATGTTATCACAAAGGACTTTTTACAGTGCCATGAAAACAAGGCCATACAGGTGCCCCTGAGCCTTGCCTGGCATTTAATCGAAGCCCACACTCAGGTGTGGTTTTGCATTTGTGTGCTTGCTTGAACAACTTCAGGAAAGCAGACTGTGCATGCAGGTATTTTTCACAAGATGGAGTCGGAGCTACAGCTTCCCTCACCAGCGTCACACTTACTAGAAGTTCACGTGTGAGCACCGAGCAGGCGGAGCAGCCCCCTGTGATGGCTGCAAGGTTGCCTGGCCTAGGCGGGTTCATTTGGCACATATCACATCAATGGGCAGAAGTCTGCAGTGCATGAAAAGTTTGCAAATCATTTCACGATGTTGTCTCAAATTACAGCTTAAAAATATCTAAAATATATTTGGACATCAGAAACAGATGTGTGCAGTATCCTCGGAGCACTTCCATAGGAGTCTTTTAAAAAACAGTCTTAAGATGGACTGAATGCTTGATTTTTGTTAGGAAAAATGTTTGGTTCCCTGTGGAATACAGAGATGAAGTTGGGGACAACTGGTGATGCAGATGAGAAAATTAACTACAGTTCAGAGCGTGCGTTTGTGTACAAAAAGAAAGAACAGAGTACCTTTTAGTACAAATGACCTTTTCTGGCCAGAAAGTCAGGGAACATTTCCTGGAAGAAAAGGTGTTGGGGGAGGACTTTGGGTACACAAAGGACTAGGATATGGGAATGCCAGGGAGATGTCTTAAGGCACATTTCCTTTTGAGAGAGTATAATTTCAGGGAAAATAATGTAGATATCACTACCTTCTTAAACAGATAACTTCATTAAACATATTAGCTCAATGTGCATTTTAAAATATAATTCATAAATAACTTCAAAAAAGAACATTCTCGGCGCCATGGCTCATGTCTGTAATCCTAACACTGTGGGAGACTGAGGCAGGATCACTTGAGCCCCAGGAGTTTGAGGTTGCAGTGAACTATGATCATGCCACTGCATTCTAGCCAGAGCTACAGAGCGAAACTCTGTCCCCCCACCCTCCCAAAAAAAGACCATTCTCTACATTCTGTTATTTAAACAGGTAGGTTTCTTTCAGAGTCAATACTGTCTTACAGTGATTTACTTGATCAGATTTAGACTTTTTGAGTCGTACTTTGCCCAACTTGGCTGCCCCTTTGATACCTAAATGCGTCATAAGTTTGCCCTAAACCTAGCATTTGCAAGAATTACAGCCACTCAATCATTCATTTGTTCGCCCACGCTGGCAATATTGAGCAGCTATTTATGTGCCAGGTCCTGTAGAGTTCCAGGTACCCAACAATGAACAAGTCAGAACTGGACAGGTGAATCGGATGCCAGGAAACCACCTAAAGTTCTTATCATTAAATTGTATTTAAAAAGATAACAATGCAGCTTTCCCTACAAACTGATAACAGCATAAAGTGTACACCTCCCAGAAGCTTTTACATTTTAACAGGATCAAAGCTTTGCCTACAACTGCCCTGAGTGTGAATTGTGGTTTGAGTCTTGGGACTTTTCCAACCCTACTAAAATTATATGGCTTTCTAAGTAGCAGGGTTGGTACTGTCCTATCTGTACTTTAGAAGGTGGGGGACTGGCTCTGATAATATTCCTTTCAGGAAAGTAGCTTAAAGAAACTCTACTGCACAGGTAAAATTAATTAAATATACTACAACTGGAAAGAGCTCTTGTTACACTTTTGTCTTTTTGAGGGGCAGGACAGCAGAACATGGAGGTGGGGAGTATAGCATAGGGCAAATGCACAAACTGCCTGGCTCCTGGTCCTTGGGCAAGTCACGTACCCTCTCTATGCATCTGTAAAATAGGCTTGATAATGATAATAGTATCCACTTCAAAGGATTGTTGTGAGGGTCAAATAAGTCAATATAGACAGAGCATTTGGAATTGTGCCTGGCATAGAGCAAGCATCCTATTAAAATTAGCTATTATTTCTTTTAGCTGTGCGTTTGCCAGTTAGTCGATTTTCTGAGAATATACAGTAGATCTAAGGGAAGAGTAGATGGGAAGCTAGATCAAATGAGAGTGGTTAATACCTTCTCCCCTTTTTATTCCCCACCCTGCTGCCCCACAGACCCCAGAGTTGTTTGTTTTGTAAGTCTGTAACATCCTATTTAAATGTATGACCTTGAAAAATCCTGATTAAGTAGTTCTGGGCAAAGCTCTAATGGTTGGAAAATAAAGCAGGCCTCCCACACATACCTGCTCAGCCAAGAATTTGTTTGCCCCAGAAACTGTGGGTGGGCGGGAATGGAAGCAAGCACACGCCCAGGCTCTGTGAACTCTCTGTTCTTGCTGGAGACTGGAGTGTCACCTTTCTCCACATCCCACCACTGCTTTCTGGTCATTTCTTTTAATTTTCAATTGTAGACAAACATATATTTTCATTTTTTTTTAAAAAAAAATGCTTTTTCTCTCTTTTCCCCAACTCCAAGGACTGCCCCTGATTGCCTGTTGGTTTGTTTCCCAAAGTTTGGCTCTTTATTTGCCCCTTGGTATTAACACTTGTATAAATCTCTGCCAAGCCTGGGAGGACAACATACTATGTATGTACTGTGATAAACTGTAAGGCTACCTGCGGGGTTCCTGAGTTTCAGGGTCTGCAGCAAACTTTCTGGAAGTGTCCCTGAGTGTTTTGTTGGTTCTTGTAGCCAGGAATAGAGACCTCTTGCCTTTGCACTGGGGCGTATCACAGGTACTGGCTCTTGGCCATTGCCTTAACCCTCTCCAGTCCTGTGTGCCAGGTGCGGCTACAGGGCATCTCCTGCTTGCCTCCTAGGGAGATTTTTGGGGGACTAGTGTTCTGTTCCTGCCAAGTGGCTGCCCTGGGCCATATGTGTCTGTTTGGCATTTAGTTATTGGTTCCTGCATTGTTTTAACATTTTTCTTGTTAGCCTAGTTAACATTGAATCCTGTTGTTCTAGTTAAGTCATCTCCTTAGGGCAGGTGTATATTTCTTTTCTCGTAGAACAGGTGAGTATGGAGTGTCCCCTGTGGGAGGTGGTTTGGAATAGGGTGGGAAGAGGGCTCTGCGAGTCCAGAAGCCCCCTGGGTGAAGCTGAGCTTAGAAAGTTACTTACCCTCTCTGGACCTGTATCATAGCACCTGCCTGGTCTCTTTCCTTCCTGCCATGAGCTGCTATAAAAGTGAACGTGAGCCTGCCAGGACAGTGAGCTCTCAAAAACAGCTTTTTCCTCTATCTCCTAAATCATGGACCCTAGCTTGTTACAGGGATAATAGGTGTTGGGTAAATTCTTTCTAATAAGTTAATCAAGCTTCAAGATGGGGGACTGGGATTTTGGGGCCTTTGCCCTATAGTCAGAATCCAGATGGGTCTTCCCAAAGAGCAGCATCATTCTTTCATGGCTGACTGAGGAGCTTGGGAGGCAGCAAAAATTCACTTTGAATTTTACCACTTTATTTCCCATCTAGTTTGGTCAAATATAGGGAAGAACTGGCAACACTTAATAAAAATAATTAAAAAAAAGATTTTCTTTTGAAAATTAGACCCTGTATACAAACAGCCTCAAATCGAGAGTAACTGCAAGACATCCTGTTCCTCAGTGTGTTTGCTGCTGTTCCTGCTGCAGCCTCCCTGGTTGGGGAAGGGGGAGTGCTGTTTTCAGGGCTCTACAGGAGTATTTTCCAAAGCAGATCCATATTCTGTATCACTGAACCTGGCCACTTCTTGCTGCTACTTTAAAACTTATAAGATAAAAGAAATCAATGTGATCAAATCTACATTTGGCCAATTTGGTATACTTGCCTTTCTCCATTTTACAAATGTAGCAATTTTAAAGAAAAGATCTGCTAAAGTAAGTTTGAGATCTGATTTATGAATTAATGTTAGGCCAGAAAACTTCTGCTAATGCTTCTGAAATATATATATCTTGAAGCTATTTAAAAAAAAAGCTTCCTAGAATAAAGACCTTCATTAAGTCCTTGGAGACTATAACATCCTCATTATGAAGAAGGTCCACTGTGTTTCCCTCTGTAATAACAAAAGGAAACAAGACTGGCAGTTCATATGC
Organism: Microcebus murinus; assembly: GCF_040939455.1. Taxonomy (NCBI): domain Eukaryota; kingdom Metazoa; phylum Chordata; class Mammalia; order Primates; family Cheirogaleidae; genus Microcebus; species Microcebus murinus. The sequence goes on along the minus strand of NC_134112.1, from coordinate 82,730,178 downwards.
AAATGGCCTTGTCACCCACGTGTGGAGGCTGCAGCCCCCTTTGTCAGGCCTTCCCCTGTGGCTGCCTCGGCCTCAGCACCTGAAGAGCTCAGAAACCCTTCTGTTGCCCCGCCCAGGGCAGTAGTCTAGAGAAGAAAGTGGGACTGAAGGGACCAGGTTATCGAAAAGGGTGGGAATGTGTTGATGGTCCTGTGAGGGGGAGGCTGGGAGAGAGCAGGGACCGGAAAGGCGGGCTTGTGCTGGAGTGGGTGCCCCAATGCGAAGCCTAGCCAGGCTCTGTGGACTCAGGTGTGGGTTCATGTGTGCATGGGAAAGGTGCAGGTGTGGTTTATGGAAATCCATCTGAGTAGGAATGATTGTTACTAGCAGTGCCTCTGTAGTTCCCAGAGGTATTCACCTGTATGCCACACCCCTGAAAAGTCTCAGTCAGAACGGCCCTTCGCAGAAGTGACCACAGAGCACATACATGTTACATTTTGAGAATTGACACTGGTAGGGTATAAAAGCAGATTAACTTGTGTGTTCGATTCTTAAAAAAAAGAGAACAATGGTAAAGTAAAATTTCTCTTATTTGTACTAATTTTTGTAATAAGGGTAAAGGCTTGGGTGAATTAGGGAAAGTTTAAAGACACTTCACTTTCTGGTATTCAGAGTTCTAACATAAAGGCTTACAAAGTGTTGCTGGGCTCTTTTGTCAGTAGAGGCCCCTGTACGTGCTTTAATAATACATATAGCACTTCTTCCAAACTTTAGGGAGATGCCATGGGCACATTTTCTGCAGGCTTCCTAGTAACTATGAAAGATGGTTTGTTTTTATATACAAACTTACAGGGAAATTTTTTGTATTATTGAATAATTCATGTGTACTTACATATAGCAATAAAAGCAAAATAATGGGACTATTTCTAAACAGTCAGCTATAACAATCGATTATGAACATATATAAAGTGATAAACCTTATTGAAGGCCACAGCAATTCATGTCTTTCTATGTAGAGTAAGTTCCTTCAAAGTAACTTCCTTCTGAGTATTAGAATTCCTTCTGCAGTATACATAACATAATAACTTAGATATTATCATCTCTGTTTTCACCTTCCTCCTCTTCTCTTCCTTCCTTCTATCCATCATCCAGTGGGTGCTGTGTGCAAGTCACAGCACTGTGGATACACAGGTAAATAGCACGTAATTCTGCCCTCAAACACCTGACAGTCTCGGGGTTTGCAGCAGAGGGAAGTGCTGCGGGGAAGAGGTATGCCAAGGCTACCTGGATGAGGAGCGGGCTCCCCACTCTGCTTGGAGGGCAGAGAGTGCAAGATTCACAGAGGAGGTTGGGTTGAAGCTGAGTTTTCAAGTCTGAAGGGTTGGCCTAGCAATGAAAAAGCATCCTAGGCGCACAGTACCTGTGATACATGCCATTGTGGAGTTGGCTTTGGGGAGCGGCGGGCAGCCTGGCCTGTTTGCCATATACAGTGCTGGAGAGGGACAGAGTGGCAGCAGGACGCTATCTCAGTAATGAGAGGAGCTCATTACTTTGCATTATAAAAAGAAAAGTTCTGAATCTGGGAAGTGTATTTTGTTAGAAAGTATATTCTTATATTGTGCCAAAGTCTATCTCCTTTTATATTTTACCTTTGGGTTCAAGTTTCAGGAGCCACACAGAATGAGTCTGCCCTTGCCACGTACCTTTGTAAGTAGGTGGTGGTATGCTTCTTAAAATTTTGCCCTAAGCTGTGTACTGTTGTGTTTATTTATTTACATTTTTTTGAGACAGAGTCTCGCTCTGTTGCTCTGGGTAGAGTGCAGTGATGTCATCATATAGCTCACTGCAACCTCAAACTCTTAGGCTCAAGGGATCTTCCTGCCTCAGCCTCCCCAGTAGGTGGGACTACAGGCACGTGCCACAACACCCAGCTAATTTTTCTATTTTTGGTAGAGATGGAGTCTTTCTTGCTCAGACTGGTCTTGAACTCCTGACCTCAAGCAATCCTTCTGTCTTGGCCTCCCTAGAGTGCTAGGATTGCAGGCATGAGCCACCTCACCCAACCTTTTATTTATTCTTATTCTTGTTGGCTAATAGTTTTTTTCCCTTAATATGTAGGTTATTAAGTATGGAATGTCTGATTTCCTTAAGTACTAAGTTTGACAGTTGCTCTGACATTTCACTTGGATGCTTCTTTTTTTTTTTTTTTTTCCATACAGAAGATTGTAAGTAGAGGATGCTTCTTTTTTTTTTTTTTTTTTTTTTTTTTTTTTTTGTAGACTGAGTCTCACTTTGTTGCCCAGGCTAGAGTGAGTGCCGTGGCGTCAGCCTGGCTCACAGCAACCTCAAACTGCTGGGCTCAAGCGATCCTTCTGCCTCAGCCTCCCTAGTAGCTGGGACTACAAGCATGCGCCACCATGCCTGGTGAATTTTTTCTATGTATATTAGTTGGCCAATTAATTTCTTTCTATTTATAGTAGAGACGGGGTCTCACTCTTGCTCAGGTTGGTTTTGAACTCCTGAACTCAAATGATCCACCTGCCTCAGCCTCCCAGAGAGCTAGGATTACAGGCGTGAGCCACCGTGTCCGGCCGGATGCTTCTTTTTATTAGTGAAGGTACATCTTCATTCTTTCAAACGCATGTTTTGGCTTGCAATTGTCTTTCAATTTTTTTTTCAGAGAAATTTTTGTGAAAACGTGGATAAGTCAAAAATTCGTGTGATTTTTGAATACGAGTTTTATCGTGGAACCAATACAGCGCAGACAGCTCAAAATATCAATGCAGTGTTAGGAAAGATGTGGCTAATGAATGCACAGTACATTGATGGTTTGAGAAGTAGTTCCATTGAGGTGATTTTAATCTTGAAAATGAGCCATATGGGTGACCTTGAGACCAAGGTGGATAATGATGAATGCTATAGTGGAAGTATATCCATCTCAACTTACGTGTGAATTAGCAGCAAGGTTCGACATTACTATTCCAACAATACTGAACCATTTGAAACAAATGGGCAAGGTAAATAAGCTGAATAGATGGGTTCCACATGAATTAAACGAGCATTAAAAGAGAACTGTATTGTTATGTATGATGAAAAATAGATTCTTTTTAACACTCATAAGTGTTTGGCACAATGGTTGAATAAAGAAATGCTGAAACACAGTCCAAAATCGAATATTCTTACAAAAAAGCTAATGGTGTCTGTTTGGTGGTCCAGTGCTGGTATTATCCACTACAGCTTTATGAAACTCGATCAGTTGATTACAGTGCATGTCTACTGCAACCAAGTGGACGAAATGATGAGATGCTTGTGATTAAACAGCCGAGATTAGTCAGTAGAGTTAGACCAATCCTCTTGCAAGATCACATCTCACAAAAAACAACACTCCTCCAATTACGGAAGCTGGACTTGGAAACTCTCTGTCATCCACTGTATTCATCAGACCTTGCACCAACTGACTCCCACTTCTTCCAGGCTTTGGACCACTTCTTGCAAGGAAAGCTATGGAAAATGCCCTTCATGATTTCATTGCCACTCGCTCTCCAGACTTCTTCACTGCTGGCATAAACAAGCTACCATTAAGATGACAAAACTGTGTCGGTAGTTTAAGTGCATACATTGATTAATTGTACTGCTTCTTGTTTGAAATATAATAAACTATACTTTTGATTCAAAATCAGACAGTTGATATTTAATGACCTAATATAATCCAATGGTACTTCCTATTGGTCCTTTCAGAGTCTGTAAACAGTTGATTATGATGTCAATTTATCTTACAGATCTTCAGAGTGGTCATTGCCACTGTATCCTCTTGTCTTTTGGCTCCCTTTCCTTCCCCTGTGGTTTTATAGGATTCTGGAGGGAGAAAAGCAACCGTGTCAGGCCAGCCTCTGCTTTGCTTCCTGACACTTGGCTTCTTTCTACCACATTGTCTCCTTTTGGTCATCTTAGGACTTCAGAGAAACCGAAAAGTTTGTCTTTTTCCCAGATATGCTGGCGGATCCTTGTCATAGAGAAATACTTTAAAAAAAAAAAAACTCACCACTGTTACATACTTCAGAAGCAAACTAAGAAATACATGCCTGTAAAATGTTAATAAAAATGAATTAAGATGAACTAAAAAACAGCTCAGAAATTAAGGGCCGAGAGATGTGTGTTATAGCAAAGGTTATATTTTCACGTGAGTTATCTGTATCAGAATTTGCATTCTAATAAGACCCCCCCCAGGCATTTCCTGTGCACCTAGAAGTTTGAAAAGCTATGGTCTGGTGGGTAATGACAGTACCTGATTCACTGAGAGTGGTTTACATGTTGTAGCACACCTCCAGAGAAGCCGAAGAAATACGGCGTATTCTTTGTTTCTCAGAGTTAAATGCTGAGAAACAAAGTTTAGTATTGTTGGCAGCTAGAGACCAGGCCAGCTGATCACGTTTGACTAAATAGCAGTGTCTTGTTTAGGAGAGGATATGGATTTGTCTGCAGAACAGAAGAGATGGTTCATGGCTTGGTGGTAGCAGGTGATGAGTAGCTTCCCTGCCCTGGAGCAGAATGTTTTCCATGATGACAGTTTTGCCCAGTGATCTCTCCCTGCCTCTTCCCTATTAATCAACAGAGAAGAGAATAAAAAGGGTACTTTACTTAGTTTTTCTTTTAATTTCAGCATATCCAAATTTTACTTTAATGTTGTCATTATGGATTTGTCAGAGAGAAAGTCTTTGTGCAGAGAAGTATGGCTTCCTTAGTGATGTGTCAGACATTTCTTCTGGACTAATCTCAGGCTGTCACTGCTGATTAGACCATATTGGCCTAAGCTTGGATTTAAGAATACTGTACTTTTATTTGGCGTTTATTCTGTTGTATATCAGTAGATCTTCAAGTGGAAAATCTTTTGTTAAATAATTACCATGGCCATGTGTATAGAATGATCTTTCTACTTATCTAGGGGAGAAGTCTGTTATTTTTCAGAGTAAATTTAAAATGCTAACATACAGTGTGGTGAGCAGTATCAAATATTTTTATGTTCGGTTCTTTTATAATGTGATACAAAGATTTTGTTTGACTTTTTCCACTCTCTGTGATGATCATATATTATTACTTCTATAGTAGATTAAAACCCGCTACATTTTTCTCTTATAAAAGTAATAATTAAAAGAGAAAACAGTTAGTGAGAAAAGCATTAAGATCACTGAGATCAGCCCTTAGAGTGAGAGTTAGCACCACGACATTTCCTCCAAGTTCCTTGAAGAACCCAACAACTATGGAAGCACCTTCTTGGCTATAGGCCAAGCTACTGTTCTCTCGTGTCTGGATTATCCCAGTAGTATAAATAAAAAAAATAAAAACAAGGGGTGTGTTGGGCCAAATGGTCTAGCTGCCTCCTTCCTTGTCTTCTCTTCAGTTCGTTCTCTACACAGCCAGATTATGTTGTACCTCTGCTGAAAACACCTCAGGTGCATTCATTGGCTCTTACAATAACAGCCAGTGGCCTTTGGTGCCATAGTGTGAAGCCTTACAGTCTCTGCCTCACCTCCTACCACCCCTTCCTTTGTGTGCCCCAGGACAGACAGCCCATGTTTCAGCCTCAGGGCCTTTGCACTTGCTGACACCCTCTGCCAGGAACTATCTTTCCCAGGATATCTGTGTGACACTTTTCTATGCCTTCTTCAGGTTTTTGCTCATATGGCAATTTCTCAGCGAGGCTTTCCTTGACCACCCCATTTAAATGTTGACTCCTCCTCTCCTGCCGTACACACACACACACACACACACACACACACAGAGAGAGAGACTCCCTCCCTCCCTATCACACCCCCTTGCTGCACTTGTCTTCATACCACTTCTTATCATCTGATATATTTTATATTTTACTTAAGTATTTATTGTCTGTCTCCTCCCAGAGGGGGTCACTTATTTGAGGAGAAAGGCTTTTGTCTTGCTCAGTGCATATCTATAGCAGCTGGAACAATGTTGGGCTTATTCGAGGTACACACTATTTGGTGAATGAATGAATGAAATTGACCCCCTCTGACCCCACGACTAGATATGAATTCAGAGCCATGAGCATTGTGTGGCTTCTTCCTACCAGTTTTGTTCTCATTCCTGTCACATAAGAGGACTGAAATGTTAGGAGAACATCTTTTAAAAATTAACCACAGCTGTGAGCCATTAAAACATTCTACGCAGTGAATTAGGAAATGCCAATTAATTGTTGATTTGTAAGGCAAATGGGGAAAAACACACTCAGTACACACCAGGTCTCCTGTGTGCTGATCCTGCAGGGTCAGGCCCTAGTGTCAGGAGGAGGTGCAGTGTAGGGGGCCTCCTTCAGGGATGTCACACTCTCTCCTTGTCAGCCCGGGATGTTGTGCATCCCGCAGCCAGCTCAGTCTCTTGTGCTCCACTCTGAGAACTACTGCTGTCAAGAGTATGTGTGTGTGTGTGTGTGTGTCCATTTGCCAGTGTTGTCTCATCAAGGACTTCCTTTGGCAGAAATTCATGTTTTCTTTCTGTTTATAGTGTTTATAGTGTTTCTTAGTAACCCACTGCCATGAGTCCTCTCTGCTGAGTTGCTACCCAAACGTATCTTGACCTTTGTACTATTTCTTTTTTAATATCTTAAGATTTATTTTGGCCACAGAAGTATAGGAAACAAAACATTTACAGCAGTGCACATAGACCATGCTTGTCTAAGTGCTGGGTGCCCCAGGGCTGGGGGGCACAATGGGGAGGATGGCATCTACTCAGCAAGGCCATGTGGTCTGCCTGGCAGAATGATCCCTGTTCTGGTGATGGGTGCAAAGATGTCATTCGTTGAAGAACGTATCTGTAGAATATTCACTATGGTGGAACGTGCTAATAAAATGAGCACAGTGTCTACACTCAAAGAGCTTCTGCAGTGAGAGAGGTAAACCTAAATTAAGTAATCACTAAATGTATAATCACAAACTCTGACAAGTGCTACAGTGGAGAAGATCAAGGTGCCTGGCAACTTAATATAGGAGAATTTGTCCTAGTCATGGGGTCATGTAATTGGAGCTAGGATCTGCAAGTTACTAGGCAGGAATGTGTGTGGGGTTTTGATAGGGGCGGGGGAGAGAAGAAGGTCCAGAGGGAAGAAGGTGTGCAAAATCTCTGAGGTGTTGAGAGTAAAAGGAGACTTGTGTAGCTGAAGTGAGAGGATGACAGAGGAGAGCCCTGCTTGGAGAGGGAGGGGAGCAGGGCCCCTTCAGGACCTGAGAGTTCACTCTCTTGTGTTTATCATAGACGAATGCAGAGCATGGTGTGAGTAGGGCTGGACCACCATCTGTTCTCTCTTTTAAAGATTTACTCTAGACACTTTGTGGATAATGGATTGAAGGAAGAAAGGGTGGAAGCTGGGAAGGCAGCTAGAAGTACTTCACGTTTGTCCTTGGCAGCTTGGACTAGGATAGTGGCTGGAGAGATCATTGTGGAGGCCATTGGCATCTAGATGGTGATTGCTCTGATAAGCTCACTAAGGGATTTTCTGTTAATCTGGCCTGATCTTTAACCTGTCTGTGAGATGCTTATGCCTGGAATTTACTGGCTTTCAGGAAGTATTTGTTGATTGAAGAAAGGTAGATACATTGATCAAACTGGATGTAGCAAGTGTGCAGGCTGTTTGACAATTGCATTTTTCATTATAAGTGAATACATAGACCTTTTGGCTTTACCAATCTCATGTGAGCTTAACAAAGCATGAATCAGTATTCATGATCATTTTTGGAACCTTAGAGAGACTCTTGGAGCCAGCAGAGTTGAGGGATAGAACTTAGACAGTCATGAGTTCCTCGAAGTGAATGTCATCTGGTGGAGAACATTTCCTAGGCAACACCCTCTTTTTTGACATGCTTTCCATTAAAATTTTTTCCCATTTGTAAGTAAATCTTTAAAACTATATCTACCAATTGTTTCTATCTTTAGAACAGCAATTATTTCACTAGCAAGGGAAGGTGCTGCCCACCCAAAGAACTTCAGAGGGAGTATAGTTTGAAAAAGTATATCAAATGTAGAAAGATTCAGACTCAAGGAGAATCTTATTCCAAATTGTTTCCCTGTGTATCTGAATTTTTTTTTGTATCATCTTAATTTATTTTGAAGCCATAAGCTATTTGTTTTTCAAATCATTTATCTGTACATTTAGTGATGATGTCTTTTTAATGGTTCTAATTTAGGAATTCAGTAAAGTTAGGCAGCTGAAATAATTGACTAAAGTTTAATGAAACCCTTTTGGTACTCCTGAGTTTGGAAAATAATAACAATATAAAACATTTTGTGTGTATTTGTGGCTGTTGACTAACAATATTCTCTTCATCTTTTGCAGGAGAAAAATGGAAGAAGCAGAGGTACTTTTCATGGAACAGAATAAACCACTGAACAGGTAACTGGAATTAGCAGAAGTTGTATATACAGTTATTAAATGAGTTAATATTTGTAAATGCTTAGAACAGTACATGGCACATAATAAATAGTTTATGTCTTTGCTATTAAGTTCTTTTAAATGTACCCAAGCCCAAAACAAACCAATCATACAAACAAAAACTATCCAAAAAAACCAAACCCTTTGCTTGAAGAGATAGTTTAAGAGAGTAAGACTTGTAAGAGTCAGATTGGTTTTAATTTTGAACCAAAACAAGCTTCTTTGAAATTCTTAAAGATATAGTTCCTTATCATTTGGGAAAATGGAGCATAGCGTAGCTTATAGGTATAGTCACTGAATTGGCTTTTGGACAGTTAGCAAAGGTAGAACGACATTAAGAGCAGCACTCCTGTTTTCTGATGTTGGCAAATAATAACTTGGAATAAGAAATTCCATACTGTTGACCCTGCCTAGGTTCTAACTTCATGTAATAAAATTGTTGGTGGCCCTGAGACCTACGGACACATTCGGCAAATGAGGGGCATCTTACATGTCAAGTCCTTTACTTGGTGATCGGCTTAATGTTGAACATGTCCACTTTCTTTTCACTCCACCCCATCTCACTGGATCTGCAGATTCCTGCCTCTCTTTTGCCTTTGTGCTCAGAGACTTCAATGCTGTAGATCCCACCATCGCCCTCATCTTCAGCGTCACTGCCCCCCAAGCTCCTCCCCTTCAACACATCAGCATCCCTTTGTTCAGGGTGGGGGAAAATGCCAGGAGTGGGGCCCACAGTCTCATTTGGTAGCTAGACATTTCTCTGAATGGTATTCCTGTTATGCCTTCATTCCCTTGACTTCTGCTTCATAATTTACATAGTTCATTTTAAATACTACACTGGTTTATGTTTTGCTATGTTTCCTTTCTGGATTCTGGGATATTACCTTTGACAGTTGCTTTTCTGTTTGGAGGTGTTGCAGTTGATGTTGTTAGTGTGAGAGAGGAGGGGCATTAGGGGTGCACGTCAGTGGCTTTCAGACCTTTTTATTGGAACCCACGGGAGGAAATAGTTGTTACCTTAGGACCCAATGCACGCACACACACATCTATACATGTGGGTATGTGGTTTCCTGAAATAATATCTTTATGCGAGTTGTGATAGAACTTTTTAGTCTATTGCATCCTGTCACTTTTTCTTTTTTCTCTCTTCTTTTTAATGTTCATCATAACCTATAAAGTGGATCTCATAAGCTGCTAGTCAGTTATCCTTTGATAAACTTGAAGTATTTTAGTGCTATGATAGGGGCACATGCTTTCTTGCCCTTCTTTGCATATTCTGCACTATTGCGCACAAGTCTCCTGTTATCAAACTTGCCTTAACTTGATTCTTTATGTGCCAAACTCTCTCCTTATTTTTGTGTAAGTAAGCTTCTGTTTCTATTTTCTCACGTACTATTTCCTCCTCAACCCTCTTTCTGTTTGACCTTTGACATTCTCCTCCTGACCAGTAGCCAAGAATCATCTTATTTATCATTTTGAATGAAACAAATCCCTCTGTGCTGTTAGATCTTGCATATTAAATACAATTTCCAAAAAAACATTTTAAATTAATTCTTTTATATATTTAGATCCTCACATTCAGTTTCTCAGAAACATAACTATTCTGATGGCCTAATCTCATAATTCATACCCTGAAAAATGGTCCAGGGATCACACAGTTATAGCAATGATGGGGTCTTCTATGCGTGGTTATCTTAGTTGGTGCCATGGGCTGTTAGAGAGACATCTGCTGGCACAAATGTGGTGTTACATTGTTTTTCTATCCTGAAGTCTAACACATCATTTTTAGGACCTTAAGCTTATATGTATATCAGAATGGGTTGCAGTCACCCACCTAATCTCCTCAAGCATTTTTAGCCTTTCCAGCTCAATGTTTAATGAACTGAAATGTATTCATATCTTATTATAACCCAGTTCAAGGAGCTCAGATCTAATGGGGGAAAAGTGTTTTGTGGTAAAACCTGAGTCCTTACCTTCATGTTGTTGGTTGGTTGGTTGGTGGTTTTAATTTCAAGGCAAGCCAAGTGAAGCAGTGGGAGTGGAAAAGGAATAAAGGAATCTGTAACTGTTTGTGATTGATTAGTTGTAAACACCACTGCACTCAGACCAGCCTGTGTATTTTTAATGGGATTACAAAAGGACATTTTAGAAAAGCACTTACAGGCCTCTGAGATCCATGGAAAACTTTAGGAAATGGTAATTCAGTCTTCCAAGATAGTTAAGAATTTAATTTTTAAACAGCATAGCTTTGCAGCTTGGTTTGTTATATGAGAGGTATGTTTGGTGCTAGTTAAAAATCTAGTGCTGGAAAAACAAATCTAAAATCTGTTGCTTCTTTACTTTGAAGCTCTAGTCAAAATATCATAGTGACTTTTGTGTGCCATGCTTGTCTTGGCAAAATTCTCACTAATCTCAAGTGTAAGTTTATCTATAAAGGAATCATAATTATGTATATCTAAGATTACTCCATGCAGACAACAAATTTTAAAGATTATAATGTGCAAATTGGTTCTTTTAAACAAAACTAAACCAGTATTCACCTGTCTTTGAGGGATATTTCTAAAGTTGTTAGGCAAGAAACAAGACAATATCTCAGTTTTCTGTTTTGGAAAGATCTCATTTGTGTAGTCACGGAAATTTTCACATGTTTTGTTACTGAAGCCAAGCCAAAGTTGTTCACTTGATTCTTTGAATATGTCTTAATTTTGATTATGATTAATGAGGCCTTTCTATGTCATTATAAATACAGCAGAGTCACTAAAATTTTTGCCAAATACCAGTATTATAGATTAACACATTCTTATATTTTACAATTATTTTAAATGCCATATAGCACAATTTAGATTACTTTGTTTTGTGGTATCTAGGGTTTCAAAGTATGAGAAGATAGCCAGGTACCGTGGCTCATGCCTATAATCCTAGCACTTTCGGAGGCCCAGGCAGGGATGGATCGTTTGAGCCCAGGAGTTCCAGATCAGCCTGGGTAAGAATGAGACCCTGTCTCTCCAAAAAAAAAAAAAAAAAAAAATTAGCCAGGTGTGGTAGTGCATGTCTGTAGTCCTGGCTACTTGGGAGGCTGAGGCAGGAGGATCACTTGACCCCAGGAGTTGGAGGCTGCATTGAGCTATGGTGATGCCACTGTACTCTAGCTGGGGAAACAGAGCAAGACACTTTTTTAAAAAAAAAAAAAAAAAAAAAAAAAAGTCATGAGAAGAGAGCAAAGCAGACTTGATAGCTAGTGGATGCCAAGGTATATCTATCAAAATTCTTTGAAAAAATCATTCCCTAGGATTTTATTTTCATTTCACTATTTTTTTTACTCTCCAAGATGATTTTCAGTGATGCATAAAGTGTTTTTTCCATTAAATAAATATAACACATAAAAGTTTTTGATTTTTCTACTTAGCCTTGAGTTAAAGGACACCAATCCTTCTTTGGACATCCGTTCCTCAGAATATATTTTACTTACCAATTACCTAGAAGATTTAATTAAATCAGTTCAGTATTCTATAAACTTGTGCATCCATATCATTTGGGGTTAGGACACAATGCATACTCTATGTCTGCAAGAGGGTTCAGAAAGGTCCAGGGTGATACAGTAGTACTTGTCTGGCAGTCACATCATTTCAAAGTAAAGGCCAGTCTTAGGAAAATGCCAGAGGGACTGAACTCTGGCAGGTGATCCATAAATTGAGGATAAACAAAAAAGGAAATAATCATACAGCCAATAAAAAATCCCGTCTTGGAAAAACTGAATAAGCAGCTCGTGTATAAAAGTCACGCTTTCTGCCTTTCCCAAGATGGCTACTGGCTTTAGTTCCCACATCACCATTGTCACTGAAATTGCTCCAGCATCCATCTTGTGTTTGCCATTGCACTTAATTCTTTCCATTCTCATTCCTCTTGCCTTTTGAGACAGCCTCTACTACCTGCTTTCATGTTTCTCTCTAATTTTATAAGCTACTCTAAAACTTTGGTGTTAGCCATGGGTCTTTTTTTTTTTCCTGTTCCATTCTCGGCTGATGAACTCTAGGTATTAGCACAACATAGGCAAAGTCAGGTGCTTGGGAAGTAGTATTAAAGAGATTTCAGATAAATACTTCAAAACCACTTCATTGGAATGCCCATTTAAAAAAAAAAAACTAAGAAATATTAAAAGAGTCTTTAACTAGATTTTATTGTTTGGTAGGAATTGTTGTTTGGAAGGAATCGTAAGAGTGAATTCCAACATGTTTCCAGGATATTTCCTTACTTGTCCTTGTTTACTCTTAGTACATGGTACATGCCTGGAAGCCAGTAGAGAAATCCCAAAATGGGTGTATCAGTCCCTATAACCAACAGCTTTGAGAGTATACAGAAGAGGGAACTAAATCCTTGCCCCTGCAGCGACTCTATCATAAGCATTTGTCTCTTCTCTGCTCCATTTCAAAAGGGTAAAGCTGAGTGTCATAGGACAAGATGGGTACTGGCTTCGGAGAATGGTAGAATTGAAAAGGATATTGTTCATGATTCAGAGAGATAAATTCATGGTAGAAATCTAAGCAGTTATTTGGGGACATAAAATACTGTGAGTTTAATAACCCCAAACAAGGGTAAAAAACACATTTATTTAAAAAAATAATTTATTCTTTTCACTTTTTATGGCCATTTTCCTTTATTCATTTTTCTGAGATGGAAACGAAAGTGAAAATAGAAACTGTTATTCCTTTTATCAAAATACCTGGATTGATCAGGAAAAGTGTGAGAAGTCACCATCAGGTGGCCAAACACTTCTTTTTAAAGTGTGAATAAAAGAAGAAAAAACAGTAAACAACAAGATATTACAGAGTCAGTGCGTTATGGATTGCCAGTTTTGAACTTCAGTGTTTAACAATGCTGAAGTCTAAGTATTTATGTTGTTGCTATGAAATAATGTACATTGTAAATGCTTAATATGTAGCTACTATTGTTGCCACGTACAGAGATAAGATACTTAATGCACTGTAAGTAAATTCTTTCAGTTGTATTTTTATGGTTAGGGATGGATTTGTTTTGATCTATTTTATATTTTTGTGGTGGCAATTTATATAGAAAAGAAAACAATTATGTTAATAGCATTTGGTGAGTATTTTCTGTGTACCAGGCATGGGATGAAAACCATTAAGGGTGTGTATTTATAGGTACTATTATACAGTTTTACTGAAGGTGCATGCTCTAAGAAAGCAAAGTTAGGTTAGTGTGTAAAAGAGTACAGTTACCTAACCCTTTTGGGAATCAAACAATTGACAATAGTCTCATCAGAGTTTTATTCTAATTGGCTCCAAATAATATTACAGCAATATTTAAAGCTTTAAAAAGCTTTCAGTTTTACATGGTTGATCAGCAATGATAGTAGCCTTACACAGAAAATACTACTTGGTTGTAACAAAATTAAAAAAAAAAAGTCAGGTTTTCCTACATTTGAAAGATTAATAATTTTGATATTAAATTTTCACATACTATGTTAAGTAAATGTTTGCAGTTTATAGTCCAATGTTTAGTCCTCTGGGATAGGATAGTATAATTTAAAAAAAATTCAAAGTAGCATTCCCATTTGAAATGTATGTAATCAACATGGTATGCCTGTATCAGTATTTCAGGTATGCCTGCATCAATGACTAAGGAAAACTATATACAGAAGTGGAATTGCTAGATCATATAGTAGTTCTATTTTTAATTTTTTGAGGACCTTTATGTTGTTTAACGTAGCTGCATTTTATATTTCCACCAGTAATATTCAAGGGTTCTAATTTTTCCACAGCCTCACCAGCACTTACCTTTTGGATTTTGGGGGGGGGGGCAGGGGATATTAGCCATCCTAAAAAGTGTGAGGTGACATGTCATTGTGATTTTGATTTGCATTTCCCTTAAGATTGGTGATGTTGAGCACTTTTTTATATACTTTATGGCCATTTTTATGTCGTCTTTGGAGAAATGTCTATTCAAGTCCTTTGCCCATTTTTTAATCAGGTTATTTGTTTGTTTGTTTTGCTATAGAGTTATAGGAGTTCCTTGTGTATTTTAGATATTAACTCCTTATCAGATTATGTGGTTTGCAAATATTTTCTCCCATTCCATAGGTTGCCTTTTCACTCTGTTGACTGTGGCCTTTGCTGTGCAGGGATTTTTAGCTTGATATAGTCCCACTTGGTTATTTTTGTTTTCATTGCTTGTGCTTTTTGTGCCATATTCATGAAATCATTGCCTAAGCTTTCCCTTGTGTTTTCTCCTAAGAGTGTTGCAGATTCAGGTCTTATATTTAAATCTTTAATTCATTTTGAATTGATTTTTGTTTATGGTATAAGGTAAGATCCAATTTCATTCTTTAACATGTGGATATTCAGTTTTCGCAACACCATTTGTTGAAGAATCTATCCTTTCCTGTTGGATATTCTTGGTACCCTTGCCCAAGATCAATTGACCACGTATGTGTGGGTTTCATTTTGGGGCTCTCTATTTTATGTCATTGGTGTTTATGTCTGTTTTAATGCTACTATAATACTGTTTAAATTACTGTAGCTTTGTGTAATACATTTGGAAGTCAGGAAATGTGATGCCTCCAGCTTTGTTCTTCTTTCTCAAGATTTTTTCGACTATTTGGGATCTTTTGTTGTTTCATATGAATTTTAGTATTATTTTTTCTATTTTTAAAAAAATTGCCATCAGGATTTCAATAGGGCTTGTGTTCAATCTGTAGATTGCTTTGGATCACATGGATATTTTAACAGTATTATCTCTTCCAATCCATGAATTTGGGATGTCTTTCCATTTATTTGTGTCGTCATTAATTTTATGTAGTTTTCAGTGTACAGGTGTTTTGCTTCCTTGGTTAAGTTTATTGCTAAGTGTTTTATTCTTTTTGATGCTATTATAGATGGGATCCAGCAATCCCACTTCTGAGTATATGTCCAAAAGAAGTGAAACCAGGATTTCAAAGAAATATTAGCTTTCCCATGTTCATTGAATATTATTCACAATAACCGAGATATGGAAACAACCTAAATTTCCATTGATTTATGAATCAATAAAGAAAAAATATGATATTATATACATATGGGATATTATTCAGTATTGTAAAAGAAGGAAATCCTGGCATATGCAACAATGTTTCTGAACCTGGAGGACATTATGCTAAGTGAAGTAAGCCAGTCACAGGAGGACAAATCCATGATTCTACTTACGTGACATATCTAAAATAGTCAAACTCATAGAAACAGAGAGTAGAATGGTGGTTGGCCAGGGCCTGAGAGGAGAGGGAACTGGGGAATTGCCATTCAGCAGGTGTAAAGTTTTGGTTACATAAGATGAATATGTTCTGGTGATCTGCTGTACAACATTGTGCCTGTATACTTAAAATTTTGATGAGAGAATAGATCTTGTGTTAACTGTTTTTACTGCAATAAAAAAGTTCTTTAAATAATATTAATTGGAAAAATTAAGCACTGCTGGTTGAAGGGGCAAACAAATGTATATCTATAATAAATTTTCAGCTACTTTAATGATGGGAACGTTAGCATGGGTAATGGAAAGCTTTCTTTTTATTGTAAGCTATTTTCTTGTTCAGTTTCTGCTTTGGATTCTTTGTTTTCTAGAGTGAATAGCTGCTGGCATTGGACTGGGGAGTGGCTCAACATGTATTTGTGAAAGAGGGGACTCTTCCTATAATTTAAAATATGTTGCAAATACTGCCCCAAAGTGAGAATTAATACATAGTGAGTTAGTTACATCTCCATTGTAGGTTGAAATTCATTTGCCTAGTCTTTTTTGTTGTTGTTGTTGAAACAGAGTCTTACTCTGTTGCCCTGGCTAGAGTGCTGTGGCGGCAGCCTAGCTCACAGCAACCTCAAACTCCTGGGCTCAAGTGATCCTTCAGCCTCAGCCTCCCGAGTAGCTGGAATTGCAAGCATGCGCCACCATGCCTGGCTAATTTTTTCTATATATTTTTAGTTGGCCAATTAATTTCTTTCTATTTTTAGTAGAGACGGGGTCTTGCTCTTGCTCAGGCTGATTTTGAACTCCTGACCTTGAGCGATCTGCCCCACCTTGGCCTCCCAGAGTGCTAGGATTACAGGCGTGAGCCACCCCAGGACCATTTGCCTATTCTTAAAGCTAGAAATGTCCAGGACAAAGCAAACAGTTAACACTTGAATCTGCTTGATAAATTCTCCTGTTTCCCCCCACCCTCACTGTGATTTAGATCAAAGTTATTTGAAGGAGAAAATAAGTCACAAAATAATTAATATGTAACCATTTAAATCTGGAATTGGCAGGAAGGTTGGGGGACATTTACCTTAAGCTTTTCAATTTATAGACAAGGAAACTGAGTCTCAAAGAGTTGATAGGAATTGCACAAGGCCATAGAGCTATTAAAGGGCAAAACTGATACAGGTAGATGGTATGTAGTATTCAACCAGATACTTTATAATTTTGAAAAATGAATGTTAAACCTCAGTCTTTTTCGTTTTTGAAACACACTACTTGGAAAATATTTGTCTTAGCAAAATGTTATGGAAAACAAATCGTACTTATACCCAGTTCACTGTTTTTTTCCACTCTGCTAGGTTGAGGGCAGCCTGACACGTGTACTGATAGGAAAAGAAGAAAGAGGTCCAGTCTTTGTCTCAATGACAGCAAAGGTTTTATGGGCTATTTCAAAACTTGGAACCACTTCCTTCTCCAAGAGTAGTTGCTCCCTGGGAAGTTCCCTGTCTTTCTCGGCTGTATGTGCCTTTTTTCAACTCAGAAAACAGCTCCCCTAATTCCTGTATTCTAGGAAGGCCTCTGGCAGGTTCCTTCAACAAACAAAATGCTGCCATTTAGAAGGTTATTATCTACAATATTTTTTAATGGCATAGATGCAGTTTTAATATAAACTATTAGTGTATTACATTAGTGCATTGTGCTTGCTGGGGCTACAGTTTTACATTTAATACTCCTCCCCCTGCCCTATTAGCCATTCAGCTTCCCAATTTAAAGCAGTCCAGATACTACTCTCTTCTGATGCTGTTGGAAATGAATCCTCTTGGTCCCAAGTGCAGCAAATGAAACAGGGTAAATGGGGCAGGGAAAATGAACATCACCGACAAAAAAAGTCCCAGCGTGGTAATTCTACTTGTAAAATGTGTCAGACATTACTACTGCTTTTATCCAAGAGCTGTATCTTTCTTGGAAGCTGAGTGACTAGATTGGTACATACTTGAATCATCGCCCCCCCTTTTTTTAAACTACACAGAATCTGCCCCAGCCCATGTCAGAAGTATTGGTTTTAGACACAGTGAATACTTGGTAGAAATAAGCAGTTGAATCTGTTTATTAATAGAAATAACCTAAATTACCTTAAAATAACCTAAAATTATTATAGTGATGAATAGTGAAATCAACCTTCCTGGTTCTTGTATGACATTGACACTGACATGTAGACAGTATTATTCAGTTGGAAATTTTATTTTGACAGCACTCTACCTTAACTGTATTTTTAAAAGGAGTGTTAAACTTTCATTGTCTTAATTTTAATAAGTTGCTTGGAGAATGTGTATATAAGCAAAGCCTGGTAAAGCATTGTCAGGGTCTATTTATGCCTTAGATTTTTGTCTTAAATCATCTGAGTATTACATTATATTTTTAAAGAATCCTGAATTCTAATAACTAATTCTCCACATCACAATATGCAATCCATCATTATGCATTAATTTCTAATAATTTTTTTTAATGTTTGAAAAATAGTATGTTTGGCCAAAGACACTTTGATGAGAAAAGTTTCAAATTATGTGGCCAAGGTATAGAAGTCAGATGAAGATGTAGATACTGTTTTTCCTTTGGTTCCAGGATTTATTTGCACTGGCTGTTTTAACTCAGATTATATAAGGCAGAGTGCTTATTGTGTTTACTCAGCATTTAAACAGCATTTAAAAAGTAAGATTCTTACTCATGGACCTGAATCCTAGGAAAGATAACCATGCTACCAAGAATAGTGTTGATTTTTACTTATTTTACTATCTTTATGGGCCCTATCTATAGGACTTGACTCTCTACCTGAAGACAAGGGTGGGTAGATTAGGGCAAAAATAGATCTTTGGGCACATATCTTTTTATATTTTTCTGAAACACGGTGGTACAATTGTCACAATATATGTTTATACCTGAGGTTTCTTTGGATCTTATTTGAAACCAACAAGGAGAGCAGCACAAGGAGGTGTGCAGAAAGAGGTACCCCCAGGAACACTGTATAGCCAGACAAGCAGCAATCATCCTGGCTGCAGGAGTTGCTGGTTTGGCAAGATAGGACCTGGACAATGTGTTAGAAATGATTGGCTAGTAATAAAAGTTTAAGTTAACAATACTGGAGAATGAATTCCTTTAACTTTTAAATAAGAGCTAGATTCATTACAGAGAAGTAGAGACCTACTCAATTGCATTCATGGATGTTTTCTAGAGAGGGAAGAAAGGGATGGAGTTTGAACTAGGAAGCATGTTCAGAAGGCATCAGGATATCAAAGTGGGAAAGAGGCACTAACTATGTGAGGCATAGGAGAAGTTAGGGTGGACGACAGAGCCCAGGCAGTAGTGTTTCCCATACGTGTTCATTTCTTCCTCTCCGAGGCGTCACAGTCTGACTCTCAGTGACCGATGAGTGTTGTGTTAACCGTTGAGGATACTGTGCAACTAAGAGTAGGGCTCTGGATCCAGACTTCCTGGGCTCAGGTACTGGCTCTGCCTCTCAGGCAAATGATTTAATTTCTTAGATTTCTTTATCTGAGAAACAGAGACAATACTTAACTTTTATGGGATTATTAAGAGGATCAAATGAATTAATGATGTGTAAAGTGCTTAGAACACTACCAGGTACACAGTAAGCACTCAGTATTTGATAATCAGCTATTATTTTAATATATAACCCTATTTGATGGATTTTGGTTTTCTCGAGTTTTGTTTTTCAAATTTTATCTTCTCTGTAACTCCTCAGGTAGAAAGAATAGACACTAAAGTAGGTGAATGAGTAAATAATGACTTGCATGATACCTTTAGAACTGTTGATTAGTAATGTAAATACATCTTGGTTTGTGGGTTAATTTTCAAGATAAGGACATATAGGCATAGCACTGATTAAAATTAAATCCACATGTGATCCATCCACCCAGTTTCAACCATGATTCTTAATCTTCTTTCCTAATAGACCATTTTCTTCTTGGAACTCACGGAAAGGATTATGTTTATGTCTTGAAAAAGTACATGCAGCACACACATAAATGAAACAACTATTTTATGAAAGAATAATTGTATTAAGTGTTAACTCTTATTTTCCATTTTATTCTATTTCATAGAATAAAATTTATTCTATTTGTTTCATTTTTGTAAAAATGCTGCTTGCAATACATTGGATTTATTTTACAACCAACTAATGAATCACCCTGCAGTTTGAAGAATTGCATTAGACCAGTTTAATATTGTCAAGAACCAAAGCAGGGGGATACCTTTGATTATAACCAAAAACCCCTTCCTTTTCATTCTCTTCCCTAACTTCCCCTGCTACTGGAACTGGAATTTACCAACACACACACACACACACACACACACACAGACACAGAGACTCTCTCTCTCTCACACACACACACACTTTTAAATGTCACCAGTCTATTTATTAAAGTCAAAGTTTGTGTTGTCATTTAAAAGGCCTTTAAATATTACTGTATTTCAGATTCACTTTTGGCATATTTGTAACATTAACAAAATTAATTGTAACATTAAAAAGGCATAAAACTCATATTACTATATGATAGGATCCAATAATCATTTTCAGTAAACACTTTAAGGTTAGCTAACAAATTTTTCAGATTGTGATATCTAACTTCTGCTCCTCTCCTCCTCTCTCCAATTAAATAAGGAATTAAGAGTGTCCCCAGTTAAATAAGGAATTAAGAGTGTCTAACAAAATTATTTGAATTGTTTGAGGAGAACTCTAGAGAGCTTGCTGTTTTATACCAAGCTGTCTGTAGGCTTTGGGTTTGGTCCTTCTTGGCCAGCACCATGTGTTTGGGAGCTTACTGCTGTTCATGCTCCGTGACCATGAAGTGGAACACACAGGGCTACTGAACCCTGACTCTGGGTTCTCATCAATGGGTCACCAGTGAGACCAAACAACTACACCTTTGAAAGACTGACAGCCAGATTCTTTCCAAGTTTACCACACACGGCATTCTCATATCATACACACTGGCTTCTCATATCATGCACACTTGGCCAGTGTCACACATTGCCCACCTTTTGTCAGCCTCTCATGCCCTCTGCTCCACACCACAGCCAGGCTGTCCTGGCTCAGGTCATATATCCAACCCAACACCTTTTCCATCTAACTGGGGAGAGCTTTCAATATTATATTCTCTTCTTTACTCCCTCTTTTGCAGGTTTTCATCTTATTAATTCCATACATATGTTTTATCACATTTCTTCTATATTTCAAGTAAATCTCTTTCACTCTCTCTAAGCTTTTCTTCTTTCTTCCCTCTTTGTTTAATTTTGGGGAGCCCCCGGTGGCACTAGTCATAGCTGATAAACTCAAGAGTAGTGATTAATCATCTAGGGAAAAGAAATCCATATATTTGGGGCCAGGCATAGTGGCGCATACCTATAATCCTAGCACTCTGGGAGACTGAGGTGGGAGGATCACTTGAGCTGAGGAGTTCGACACCAGCCTG
Organism: Microcebus murinus; assembly: GCF_040939455.1. Classification (NCBI taxonomy): domain Eukaryota; kingdom Metazoa; phylum Chordata; class Mammalia; order Primates; family Cheirogaleidae; genus Microcebus; species Microcebus murinus. The sequence goes on along the minus strand of NC_134112.1, from coordinate 82,709,052 downwards.
AGCAAGACTGAGACCCCCATCTCTACCAAAAAAAAAAAAAAGAAGAAGAAGAAAGAAATCAGTATATTTAGAGGTATAATAAAACATGATAACCAATGTCATCAATTTTCAAAGCTCTGGAGAGTCTCAGGCTGTTTCACCCTCCTATGATTAAACCTCTGCATTAAACCTTTGCATATAGATAAAGTCATTTGTAGTTCTATTATTTTATTTCTTATATAATTAGTATTGTAACACAATTACAATATACATTTCATTTTGGATATCTAGTATTACGGATGCATTATGAGTAAAGTAAGTTTTATGGAACAACCTGGGTATTAGCAGCATTATTCCTAAGGGAAAAGTAGCCCCAGTCCTAAGCCACTAACCTATAGAGAGGTTTGGAGAACATAAGCAAGTATTTGAGGACTACTTGAATGTCATTATTTCTCTTAATCATGTCTTTGTTCCTGGAAAGAGGGCCACTGTTTTAAAATACTGTAAGTGCTACTAGAGTTCTTCCATAATTATTTTCAATAATGAAATGGAAATTATAGGAAAATTTAGACTATTCTAGAGGTAAGAATATGAGTAAACATGGAGTTCGAAATGAGAGATCACTTTTATCCCTTCTGTATATGTGAGTGTTTCTGACACTTGCCTGGATACAAAGTTGCTTTTAAGCACTGTGTTTATTGTGTGAGGCAGTTGATGAGGGAACCTTGGGGCCTTCCCTGATTCAGGTTGGTGGTCCTGAGTGACCCAGGACAGTTGCTTCACTCTGGACTGTTCTCTCAAGTCCACTTGAAATGTGATGGCTTTGCCAGAGGCGACACATTATCATATCTTAAGACTGGGAAACAGCACTTAGAAAAAGCAAAGACTGTTAAATTTTCCTGTTAGCAGAAATTTAGAAGTACAAATTGGCTCTTCATGAGGGGATTTCAATCTTTGTTCTCTATGCTGACCTGATATGATAATTGTTTTGACAATGATTACCTAGCTGTACTTTAAATTAATTTCCCATTTTAAATGTTAGGGATATCTCTATATATTTTTTTTCCTTGAGTGTTAATATATAGTCTGAAATTATGCCATGTGTCACAAACTAATGGCCACTAGAGGAAGTGAAATATGACAAGGGATCTTATACATCAAGATGACCTCATTTGTGACAAAATTTTGTGTTTCTAAAATGACCTTGAACTTGCAAATATGCTCAGGGTATTGTTGCCAAAGAGATAGAGATTATCATTTTTACATTCAGGTCCACACAAGCCCCAACACGTAGCAGAATTCCCAAGCTCAATGGAGAAAGAAGCATTTGAAATATGACTTTACATGATTTTTATATGTCCAATTTTGAGACACAAAGACATGTATAGAATGAAAAGATGAAGTATTAATAAAAAAATCAAGGTCTGAGAATATATAAAACAGAGCCCTTGGGTTTGGCAGCATTGCCTCAGAAGTCACCCTGTGGATGAGATGAGTGGCGGACCCAAATAAGGAAGGACCTTGCATCCTCTAGCCTCCCACATCAACCACGCATGTTCTGCTTTCCTCTAGCATGTGGACTGGGCCTTCACCTAAGATTTTGCTTGGGGGAATAAAAGGGGTTTCAGTGTTAACACAATTTGAAAACCACTGCCCTGACAGATCCGCATTTTACTTACTAGGGAAAAACACTTGGAGCACCAAATATACTAGCTCAGCTTATAGTAAAAAGTTAAAAATCAGCTTCCTTCCTTTCTGTGTTAGGATGCCACAGTGCATAATCATCCTGAAACAAAAGGGGGTATTTGGAAAAACTTGTTCATAAATGAGCTGTTTTCTAAGTGGAGTTCTCCTTATCCAGAAAGTTTCCTTAGCAACTTTATGAATATCGGTGACAAAGATAAAACACTTTTTATTAAAGTAAAAAAACAACGTTCATACTTGTTGGTAAATGTTCAAATAACGTTTTTGTCTAATCACATTTAAATGATGGGATTTCCCCCTGGCACATTGGACTGAAATAAACTGGTTAAAATGGAGAACAGATGATTGAGAACGTCTCTGAAATTTCTGAAAGGCCACACAATCTCATGTTGAATGAAGAAGTAACAAGAATAAGAAATACAGAAAGGAGTTATTTTAAATACAGTTCTGACAGTATTCTCAATTTCCTTTTTTAAAAAACCCCATGGGATACAAGGGATAGTATCCCAGGGATTAGCCAAAACTGAGTCTTCCTTAGAGGATGTGTTGTGTATCCTGCTGTGAGATGGAGATGCCTGAGTTTGTGTGTTCATATGCTTCTAAAGAAGTTATTTTCCGGTGAGACTTCTTTGGCAAAGAAAACTATATAAAGTTCTTGGTGTGGTATCTGGATAGTAAGTCAGAAAGCATTAGTGTCCTCTCTCCCTCATTTTCTTCCTCTTGTCTTTAGCAGTGGAATTTTTGTTTCCTAGTTGTAGAAACAACTGGAATACGTAATGTTCAACTAGAATATGTAATGTTCATAGTCAACCCCAACTAATGCATTTAACAGGTTTCTGCAGCTTGAACTTTTCTCTCTCGGTGGAGTAATGGAGAGGTGGGGTGGGGAGGGGAAAGCAGGCGAACCCAGACTGGCCCTCCTTTTCCCTGGAGTTAAGAAGTCACCAGTTGTCCGGAGGAGGTTTTACCTTTCTTGTCGCTCCTGCCTTCAGCAGGAATTGGGGACAAAATAATTGAATAATAAGGGAAGATGGAAGCAGCTATAATCATCTGTTCACTTCCATTAGTAGGAAAAATAGTTCTCACACTTTCAAGTATATAATAACCTAGAATGCTAATTAAAATTCAGATTCCTGGGCTCTACCCCAGAGATTCTGAGTCCAATCTTAGGTAATTCTAGTGCAAGTAGTCCAAGGACTGAATGTTGAAAACCTCTGATTGTGGAAAGATCAGTTACACCATTGCTTTGTTATTAGCTTTTAATTTCTTCGTTGATCATCAGATGGCACAAAGATTAAATTTCTCTTTAAAGTTTTTACCACGCTTTAGTGGAGTTTGCCACCCACAGGGAGCCTCAAAATCATGGCTCAGAATTCTTGGCTTAAAAATATGTGCACCATGCCCACACCTATATATGATGCTCAGACAGTCTTATAACACAAACAAGCTTTGGCAGTCGTGCGAGATTGATTTGTAAATTGCCAGTGTCAGCATAATAATTCTTTTTTTCATTGGCATTGCCTAGTGAAGGAGTCAAATCTCACTGTGGTTTGTTCTCCCTGTGGTTTCTGTAGGGTTAGGGAGAATGCTACAGAAAAAAAACAGCTCTGTCTAGTTTTGACTCTCCCTAGAGTGAAAAAAAAAAAAAAACCGCTGTTGTCTTTCTGAAATGGGCTATAAGAGGCTTGCCCCAAAGGTGGCAAATCAGACTTCCACACGCATTGCCTTCATTGAGCCAATAGCTTGCTCTGAATGTGTTATATTATGATGTACAGTTTCATTCATCGAGGGGATTCCAGGCTCCAGCAGCAGATTTAGGAGACTAAATCTGTGTGACTTCTGGGCTCTGGCTCCACATTAACTCCTCCAGAAAGACAACCACGAGCTTCTGGCTGTTAGAAGAATTCATGATAATCCAGGTAAGGATAAACTGGAGAAATCATTCCTTTTTTTCCCCCCTTCAGGTGTATTTGAGACTTTAGATAAATTGGTTCTCTGTTTGAGAAGAGCTCAGAACTATTTGTCTTAAGTTTATCCATCTGAACTGCTTTATAGTTTTACCCACTATCTGACCCTTTTCATGTGAAATCCACCCTCTTCAAAATATAGTTTCATTTTCAAATTTTAAAGGATAGGATTTCATTTTTCTTTCTGTATATGAAATTTTGTAAATTAAATAACCATAGTTGCTACTGGCTTAAAACTGAGGTCTTATATTTTTAGGAAGTATGTTTAAAAAGTTAATCAGAGGGGAAATCTATGTTTGCATTTGATTTATGAAACAATGATTGTTACATATGTATTGGGCGTCTTCCTGTATTAAAGGCCAGATTTTCATCCATGCTGCTTAATCTGTTCTGATGAAGAAGCTGTGAGCTCATGCTCTCTGCCACTTCTCCCTCAATCTGTTTTTTAATGGTGGGATCAGCTCATCTTTTTTTCCTGAGGCATGCGGTTTAGTCTGTGTACATTCAGTGCAGTGGCATTTTTCTTGAAGAAGTGACTAAGACTTCTTGGATGAATTCTCTCTTTGAAAGAGGTGGTAGAATTGCATCAGAAAGACATTTACAGTAAATGGCTCCCCCCCCACCCCCTTCCTGTAATGACCACATGTGAAAGAATGCATTAATTCTTGTTTTGAGGAAATGAGAGTTGTAGAGTTGTATGAAAAACTCCCTCTTTATCATTAATTAACCAGATTTGAATGTTAAAAATTTTTAACTCAAGGTCACTTTGTGCTATCTAAATAAATGTCATAGAGATAGAGCTATCCACTGCATATTCTACATGGAGTAACCGATCATCCTGAATTTAAAACAGGGAAATAATGTTGAATATGGCTACAGTTAATGGCATAAAACCAAACTAAGTTGATTTCTTCATAGTCGCTTTTCATATTAAATTCCTATGCTGCAGATTTGCCCTCTAGGATTTGTTTCTCAATGTGATGGAGTATGAAGACTAGAAGGAAACTCCCACAGATCATTTCACCAGGGGTCCTCATAGGAACAGTACCGCCACCTAGGGGACAGAGTGGAAATCTGAGTGTGTTTTGGTGGTACCATGAAGGGTGTTTCATGGGTAGGAGCCAAATGTTTTACATGTCCCACAGTGGAAAAGACAGGAAGAATTGCCCTGTAATGTTCATGACTTTCAACTGCCCTGTTGGATATTCATGTAGTGAAAACTCAGTTAATTACTTTATGAGCCTAGACTTAACTCCGTTTTTTATATAAAAATATAATGTCTGAATACTTTTAATATGTACAGAATATACTCATTTTCGCTCTGTTGTCCACTTATACTTCTTTTATTTTCCTGTACTTTTAATATGGAAAGTTTCTGATTTGACTTGTCTTAAATCTGAACTTACTCTTTATAAGTAAACTATAAATATCTGTTTCATTACATAGTTAATTGGACCTGAAAATTATTTATATATTGCAGTGTGAAGTATTTTTATTAAAAATTTCTCTTCGTTTAGTTTTTCCTTTATGTTACATTTAGGATATTGATGATTTAAGATTTTGATGTATGTACATTACTTAATATTCTAATGAATTTTTTTTTAGAGTAGTAAATGGAACATGACAATTTTTTTGTTATAAAAGAGGGCTTTGGGACTAATAGGCAGGGTTTTGTATCAATGATCCAATCCCCTTCTCTACTTTAAGGAAGGACAGTGTGCAAACCACCTAGATGAGAAGGATGTTTTATCTTCTTTATGAAGTTCTCCAGGGAAGATTTGACATGTACCTCATTAGTTTGCTTTAATATTTTGAAGTCTTCACATTAAGCTAATTGTGTTAGTCTGTTTTACATTGCTATAAAGGAAATACCTGAGGCTTGGTAATTTATAAAGAAAAGAGGTTTATTTGGTGCATGGTTCTGAATACTGTTCAAGAAGTGTGGTGCTAGCATCTGCTTCTGGTGAGGGCCTCAGGGGCCTTCCAATCAAGGCAAAAGGTGAAGGGAGAGCAGGTGTGTCACATGGCAAGAGAGAGAAGAGGTGGTACCAGGCTCCTTTAAACAGGTAGCTTTCCTGTGAACTAAAAGTGAGAACTCATTATCTCTGGGAGTGCACCAACCCATTCATGAGGGATCTGCCCTCATGACCAAAACACCTCCCACCAGGCCCCACATTCAACACAGGATCTAATTTAAGCATGAGATTTGGAGGGGCCAAACATCCAAACCTTATCACTAGCTTCCTTATACTTGCCAGGAGTTTTCATACATCACTCTAGAAACATGACCTTTGGTTAATCCCTTTCTTTAGGAAAGGACAAGTAGATATTGAGAGAAGTAAACCCCCATAAACTTGCAGAGGAATTAAAAACAGACTCAGGTTTACTAGAACAGTGGGACATTATGTCACTGTCTCTTTACCATGAACATATTCTACATATACCATTTCAAATTTCTGATAATATTGTAAGTTATGACGTGTCTTTGATAGGTATCGTATATACCTGTGGTCCCCAACCCCCAGGCCGTGGACTGGTACCAGTCCATAGCCTGTTAGGAACTAGGCCACACAGTGGTAGGTGAGCAGTAGGCATACTGGTCCGTGGCTTATATTTCTTCATTTTATTTTTCTTGTTATATGTTGATATAATTATCACTTGTCAAATATTTCAAGGGATTCCAATGAAAATTGTTTCTTTGAGTTTTTTTTAAAAAGTATCATTACTCCGTTGAATTTTCTGTGTCTTCCAGGGTCTTTTTGTTATTATCTTGGTTTCCTCTCTCATGTTGTAGGCTTTCTAAATGCATATTTATCCTTGATTATTCATTTTCAAAATAAGCAGTATTAAGGCTGCCTGGAAGCTCTGTATGTGTGGGTGCACTTTGCCTCTAGCAGGCTTCACCCTGGCTAGCACAGGGCCACCCTGAGTCCTCACATTGGAAAACTGCTAAGGGTCAGAGTGAAGAGGGCTTGACTTTGGGGTTCTCATAACCACACCAGCTGTTTAGTCCTCTAGACATTTTGATTAATTTCCTTAAAGAATCATTTCCCTTTTTTATCTTTAGTTTTTGCCTAGGGGGGCCTATAAATTTTATTTTTTCTTATAAAAACAGGAAGTAGGCCTGGAAGGAGTAATTGTTGATATCTAGACTTTTCAATTCATCTTCTCCTTCCTACCCTTCTTGTCACTTCTGTTCCATATTGTGGTTGCTTCTTCTGAGTCTGGAGCCTCTTTGGGGTCCCACCAAATGAAGTTAGTTACTCCCTTTCTTAGCAGCACCATCTGGGGGGTTGTAAGCTGCCTCTACTCAGCTTCATCAGTCATTACTCCTCCCTCATCTTTCTGGCTTCCAGACATTTGTTGAAATGTCTCAGGCTCCTGATATATATATATATATTTTGTGGTGAGTGTATATACTTTTTTATAACTGTAATGGGAACTTTCATGTGCCCCAACCACCATCTTGAATGGAAAGTACTTTCATCTGTTAATTTGTCAGAAGTATATCTGAACAGTTAAATCAGAAATACTTTTAGCCAGGCATTCGGCCAGAGAGAAGATTAGATGGGGCATGATGGCTGACTGCAGTGGGTACTGGGGTTTGGGGAAATGAACCCTCAAAATGATTTGTTTGGGCTAAAACAGTGAGCTGACATTATTACACAAAGATACGCTTTCCAGCTACAGAGGAACATAGTCATTAATCACAGAGCCCCATAGGAAGCTTTTCTAGCTTTGTTGCTAGAAGAAAAGTTGCATCTTGTGAAATATCCAACTTAGTCATTAAAAAAAATCTATAAAAGTAGTGGTCGTTGTTCCTGATCTTAATACAAATATAAATGTTGATATGCTAGCTTTTTAAATTTCTTCCCTGCCCTTTGGCATAGGAGTTCCTAAGAGAATCTCCTCTTCTTTCCCTTCTATAGTATTTATTCTTTGGGATATAGACCCTTATACTACTTCTCCCCTTGCTTGTAAGAAGCATCTCATATTTTCCCTGACCATTTCCTTTGTGAAATCAAAAAGCTCCAAACCCTTGTCGATTATCCCTTTGTCATATTTGTCATGTAGGTCCTAAAAGGACAGTAGATACTGTGAAGATGGAAAAAATTAGATACTAACTAATTAGTTCTTTAACTTCTCTGACACAAGTAGTGTCCATTTGTGTCTCAGAAGAAACTCTGAATGGATGTTTCTCCAATCTTGTAGTTCCCTCATTCTACTTGGAAAAAATAGCTGCTTCCTTGTGAAAACTCTCTGGAGATTTTCCCCAGAGATATCTGCGGTCAGGGCCAGTTGCCACAGCATGATTAAACCCTGAGGTTCTTCTTGGGACAGAGATTCTTCTCAGGCCTATCCTCATTTTTGGTGCAATACTGGGAGCCCAAAATCTACTTCTAGAATTTGCAAAGTAATACTGTTGGATGTTAGCTATTCTTTCTTTATGTAGTTGCTTGTAGGCAACTGAAAATAGTAAGGGTGCTTTGTTATCTGCTGTCTGTACCCCTGTAAGTTGTTTACCAGCTTACAGCTTCCTGGACAGTTCTAGATCAAAGAGCAGTTCCTTTGAGTCCATGCCCTTGGAAGCAGATACGGAGAGTATGGAAACATCATGAGCTCTGAAGATGTAAGCTCCCAAGCAGGCAGAACACACTTGTAATTTTATTGCTGGTATTGGCCAGAACAAATATCATCACAGCCTGTTCCAAACACCCTCTTTCCAAACGTGCTTTCTCCCATAACCTCCCAGGGATGAGGAATGTGTCCGAGTACAGATTGTCAGTTGTCTACTGAAAAATGGCAGACCTAAAAAGGACATTTTTAGGACTACAGCAGTTTAGAACACTCCCACACTAGTTCTGGGACCTGGCATACTGGTTGGCTGTTACTGTTAGATGGGAAGAGAACCAGCAAATTTCTTCTTTTCCTCTGTAGGAAATACCTTGTATGGATGGTCCCAGAAAGAAAAGTCAGACATGATAGTTGTGAACTGAAGTGGTTCAGATGCAGTCCCTGTGTGGATGGGTCCGAGAGTATAAATCAAATTACATTCTTCAGGAGACCTGGGGGTGTCAAGACAGTTAGGGAGTCCTACCAAGCCCTCCTTTTTAATTGACGTAAAATTTACGTGCAGTGAAATGCACAGATGTTGGGTGTGCTTGTGTCACCAAACCAGTCAGGATATAGAACATCTCTGTCACTGCGTTTCCTCATGTCCACATCCAGTTAGTTCCCCACACTCATTGGCAAAAACTTTCTGATTTCTATTACCATAGTTTTGTTGTTGAGCTATCTGTAAGTGTAATCATAGAGTATGTACTATTTTGTGTCTGGCTTCTTTTACCAACAGTTATATGTTGTGTGTATTAGTAATTCATTCTTCCTGTATTGCTGGGTAGTATTCCATTGTATGAATAGACCCAATTGTATGAATAGATCCAATTTTTTAATCCATTCTCCTGTTGGTTGACATTTCAATTGTTTTTATCTTTTTGGCTGTTATGAATTTTAAGCTGCTGTGAATGAGTTCTCTCTCACTCTCTTTTTTAGGCCTAATTTCTGGGCCACCCAATAGGTGTATGTTTATGTCTATAAGAAACTTCCAAGTCATTTTCCAAAGTAATTGTACCATTTTCTACTCCAGCAAGCAATATGTGAGAGTTCCAGGTGCTCTGATTTCTTCTCAACATTCGTGTATTGTTGGTTTATCTAATTGTAGTCGTTCTCCTAGATATGAAATAGTATCTCATTTGGGTTTTTAATTTGTGTTTTCTTGACAAATCACATGTACTTATTGGCCAATTCATGTATCTTCCTTTTTGAAGTACCTGTTTAAGTCTTTTGCCTGTTTTTTTTCCTTTTGCCTATATTTAAATTGGATTGTTTTTCTTATTATTGATTGGTGGGAGTTTATATAAATATTTTGGATAACATTTTTTTGTCAGAAATTTGTAATATAAATATATATCCTCTCAGTCTGTGGCATACCTTTTTATTTTCTTAAAAGTCTCTTTTGATGAGAAGTTTTTAATTTTGAAGTAATTAATGAAATTTTTTTCTTGTTAGTATTTTTTGTTTCCTAAGTAATCTTTGCCTGCCCAAGGTTGTGCATATATATTCTCCTGTGCTTTTTCTAAGAAGACCTATAGTTTCAATTTTTATCCTCTGGTCTATGATGCATCTCTAATTAATTTTATATATGGAGTAAGGTAGAGGTCAAGGTTCATTTTTTTTTTTTGTATACATTTTCCCAGTTGCTCTAACATGATTGGTTGAAAAGACTTTCTTCATTGAATTACTTTGGCACCTTTGTTGAACATCAATTCTCCATGTATGTGTGGGAACTTAAAGAATGTTTGCATAGACCACATGTGGCATGCACTTAAGTCTAGGAAATAGCAGTTCACTTTGGTCAACCTTAATAAACCTCAAGTGACTGGTATAGTCCTTGACTTCCATATCATGGAACATTTGCATCAGTCACTGACAGCAGCCATACAAGGTGGTGGGAGGCATTTTTTTGTTTGTTTTATGAAGCTAACCCTGCTGAGAAGTCTTAGCATTACCATGTTAGATGTGATGTTCTTATCTGCCCAGAAATATAACATAAAAAGTGAGATACAGCAGGAGCCTGCAGGCTACTTCAAGGAGAACCAAATATTTTAACTTCAGTGTGCTTATTTGAAAACTTGGCTGTACAGGGGTTCAAAAATGAGTGATTTGGAACTCATAATGAAATATGGGCCAGACAAAAAAATAAACTCTTAAGACAGACATTTTTTGTAATGTAAAGAATCTTGTAAGGAAAAATTGTTTTAATAGCAAGTATATTGTATGCAAAAATAGATCTGATTTTCAATAAGCCTTGCATAGGAGTAGAATTGCTACTTGGAAAAGTTTTTGTAAATAATTTTATTTGGCATTTTTATTTGAATATAGTAAAACTATTTCTTTTCAAAGATTCCTTGATTTGAAAACCGAAGGATGAACAGAATAGGAAATGTACCAAAATTATTCTGTTACAGAGGTAGAATAAATGGTGATTATCTCTTTTTGATACCCTAAATTTTAGAATTTTGATTTGGTGTTTTAATGCTATGGTAGTGTAGTGAAGTGGTTAGCACAAGACTCTGGGACTATACTGTCCAGATTGGAATACCTGCACTGCCACAGCTCTGCTTCTCACCATAGACAGAGGAATTAGCCCCTCTGTGCTTTTCCCTAAATGGGAGGAATAGAAGTACCTACCTCAAGGGGTGGGTTAAAGTAGGCAAAAGGCTTAGAGTTGTGCCTGGTTCATAGCGAGCACTGTGTAACTGTTGGCTGCTACTGATGCGTTACTTCTGTAATAAAAGAACACAAAGGAGTTTTTTAAAAGAAAGTAAAATCTGAATCATAGGATCATGGATTCAGATATCTCAGGTTTTACTATTGATTCCCATTCTTTCCCTAAAGGATATAGAATTAAAGGTTTTTCTTTTGATCACCTTTGGAGATAACATGCCCTAAAAATACCAGGAGGGCTTCATATTCGTTACTAGAATTATTTTTGTGTATACAAAAGGACTTTACAAGCAAAGACGTATTTCAAGTTCACATCTTCGTCTCCTCATGCTCCAGTAAAATACAACATCCACTCAGTTGAAATACCACCTTCCCTAGCCTGTGTTTGGACTTGTGTGGTTGTGCTCAGCTCCTGGCCCCTGTTTCTGCTTTCTGCAGCAGTTTCCTGGCAAGGGCTAGAACGAGAGCTGAGTCTAGGAGAAGTGGCTGGGACAGGCCTCTCCGCACTGAAATTTCCTGCCCAGCTCGGGCAGTTGGAAAGAGTCTGACCCTCACTCTAGTCACCCGTTCATATTTAGTAGGGTTGGCAATGCCAGAAACAAACCCCAGCTCAGACCACACATGTAAGTCTGTTAATGCACTACTAATGATGTAATTTCGCTCAAAATCATGTTTTGGTTGCACGTACAGCCTGGGTTTGACTGTAGAATAAAGAGTGATCCTGCTGCATGTTATCATGGGATGGCCATCATGTTCTATGTGAATGAACATTGTCTTTTGAAATTGTACATATGTGGTGAAGGCCTGCAGAAAAGTGGTATCATTTATTACAGCTGACTTCCTAGATATTACTACATGGAAAATGAGACATCTCATGAGACCTGCTCAGCATAGTCAAGTTTTGTGTTCTCAGTGTTCGATAAATACCACAGGTGCGTGGAGGACTGGGATGTGGTGCTCGTGATGAGTGTGCAGGAGAAACACATTTGACAAGACAACATTCTGCCTGATGGCAGCTGAGTCCTTCCACCCCATTGCCCACTCTCTGACTCCTCCACCTCACTCACTGCTCTCAGCAGCTGGCTGTCCCTCCTACACCACAGAGGGAAGAGACTCCAAAAGGTGGCCTCCCTCAGGTCCTCGCTGGAGATCCACACACCTGCTCTGCACCTGCCTGCTTTTCCTTGCCTCCTGTCTCAGTGGGAAGGGGAGTCCTTCCTCATGTCCAAGGCCCTGGACTCCATCCCCATCCCCTCCCACCTTCTCAGAGACTTCCTCTCTCTGACCTTATACCTCTCGTTCTCCACTGACTTATTCTTGGGAGCATTGAAACCTACCAAGTCTTTCACATTTTAGAAAACCCAGGCCTTCAGTATTGACCTGCCTTTCAAGTTAGCTCTCCATTCACTTCTCCTGCCGGGGCTGTGTGGTAGGAAGAATCGTCTCTGGTTGCAGCCTCCATTTCCTTATTCCTGCCTGCCCCTCAGGCTGCTCCAGTCTGGCTTTTGCACCTGTGACCAAAGGGGTACTACTATAGCCAAAGCTGGTTGTCACCCTCCTGTCCTTCCTGTGGCCTTGTTCATCAGATGTATTTGGATTCTTTTCTTCCCTGACCTCTCAGCAGAAAGCATTGTTTGATGTCCTATCCTCCCTGACCTTCCAAGACACTGTCCCACCCTTCTGGCATTTCCTCCTCATCGTGACTTGCAGGTCCTTCTATCCATCTCTAAGCTCCCTGGTTGCATTTCAATGCCAAGTGGGCATCTCCACTTTGATATCTCACTGGTACCTTGTATCCAGCAGGCTCCAAATTGATCCAAGTTACCCAAGCTTGAAACCTGTGGCTTTTTGATCCCTCTCTCTCTTAATCTTCCAGGTCCACTAAGAAGCCAAATCCAGTCAAAATTCTACATATCAACAGTTCCTAAATCCATCTACTTTTCTGTGTCTGCGGTGTGTCCTTCTTAGTTACCATCGTTTTTGACCTAAATTACTGGATTAGCAACCCTAATCAGTATGTTTCTCTAATCAGTCTCTGACTGCATTCAGGGCAGTCCTTCTAGAAAGCATCCTCCTCATAACCTCTCCTTGCTTAAACTCTTACTATTTCTATGATGTGCGGTACCCAGGTTGACCAGGGCCTCATCAGAGCATGTGTTTGACCCTGTGCGTACACAGGTCATCAAAATGCTACCAGGGTTCCCGGGGAGTTGGAGAACAGAGTTCTTTCCCACTCCACACAACAGAACTTCATGACAATCCCAACTGTAATCTATCATTCCTGCCCCCAAAGTTCCTGGTCATGGGCCTCGTATCCCTCCCCTCCCTTCCATCCTTCCTCAGTCTGTCCCGCCTGCGGTAACCCTACCCCATTTGTCCCCCCTTCTTATTCAGAGTTCAGCTCTTCCCTGAGTGTTCTGATCCTTCCGTTTCACCCCTGTCTTGTCTGAGTTTGGGTTCCCCTAGAGGCAGATTCTGAACAAGGATGCAAATTGGTCTGACTCCACTACTCAGGAGCTCTCTGTGCCTCCGTTTTCTCCTCTTTAAAATTCTACTTTATACGATTATAGTGATGATTAAATTAACTAATGCATGGAAAGTGCTTTAAACCCTGTCTGACCCATAGTAGTAGTCATGAGAGCTTGCTGTAATGATATTGAACAATAATGATTACCATTATTATTAAAAATGTCACTCATTCCAGGTTTCTATCCTTGACCAATCTAGCTAGAGCCTCCTCTTAAGTGTGCCAATAGCACCCTATGCCTCCTTTAAATTGTAATTGCCAGTTTGCTGAGGGAAGGATGATGAAATATTATTCACAATCCAGCACCTAGCCCAATGCCTGGTATTAGTTATGTATCGTATACTCAGGAAATATTTCTTGAACAAAATTAATCAAATGACTAGAAAGAACATTCCCATTATGCTATGCTTCTTACCTTTAAAAAACTGCCCCTTTAAAAAATAAAACATAAGTATCCCCCAGGGGTTGTCTTGAAAGCTAGCATTTCAAAGTAACCTTGGACAAGCCTTTCTGGGGGTCCCAGTTCCATAACAGTTTTACCTGAGGACCTTTGTCTAGCTCTAAAATTTTTTAATTCTGTGACAATAATGTGGAATAGTATGGAGTACATTTTTAGGACACTCAGATTTCCCTTATACTTATGTGTTTTGTTGTTTGTTTTTTTTTTCCTGCTAGTTGATGAGACAATGTCATTGTGTGCTTGGATTTGCAGGTTCTTTCCTAGTTGTGGGGAATTTTTCAAGTTGGCTATAATGAGAGGGTCTCAAAAAACCACAGAGAAGTCTGGTATATTCTCTTCAAGTTAAACACAATGTTCCTTCTTATTTTCACTTTTGATCTTGGTTTTCACTTCTGAACTGACTTCTGTAATTATAGTTAAAGAATTTAATATGAAAAATAAGGTCTGGGCCGGGCACGGTGGCTCATGCCTGTAACCCTAGCACTCTGGGAGGCCGAGGCAGGAGGATTGCTTGAGGTCAGGAGTTTGAAACCAGCCTGAGCAAGAGCAAGACCCCGTCTCTACTATAAATAGAAAGAAATTAATTGGCCAACTAATATATATAGAAAAAATTTAGCCAGGCATAGTGGCGTATGCCTGTAGTCTCAGCTACTTGGGAGGCTGAGGCAGCAGGATTGCTTGAGCCCAGGAGTTTGAGGTTGCTATGAACTAGGCTGATGCCACGGTACTCACTCTAACCTGGGCAACAAAGCAGGACTCTGTCTCAAAAAAAAAAAAAAAAATAAGGTCTGTTTTGATGCCTGCACCATTGATGTCCTTTAAACCTTGCTTCATGCCACATCAGAAGGCTTCCTTACGACTTCTAATTCTCATGGTTTCTGTCTTTTGTGTATGTGTGTGTGTGTATATATATATATACACTGTATATATAGTATATATGTATAGTATATATAGTATATACATATATATGGTATATATACGTATACATACACATACATAGATAAAAGTGTGTATATGTAAATATATATACTTAAAATATATGTGTTATATTTAATTGGAATAATATATGTAAGATTTACCATCTTAACTTTTTAAATATACAGTTCATTCTCATTTAAATACATTCACATTAACTGTTTCTAAGTGTACAGTTCATTGGTATTAAATACATTCCACTATCCATGACTAAGATAGAAAAGTAAGATGGATGGTGGCAAACACCATCACCACGATCCATTTCCAGAACTCTTTTCATCTTGCAGGACTGAAACTCTATACCCTTTAAACAATTCCCCATTTTCATCTCCCCCCAGCTCCTGGCAACCAACTTTCTACTTTCCATCTCTTTGAATTTGACTTCTCTAGGTACCTTGTATAAGTGAAATCATACAGTGTTCATCCTTTTCTGTCTGGCTATATTTCACTTAGCATGATGTCCTCAAAATTCCTCCAGTGTTGTAGCATTGACAGTATTTCCTTCCTTTTTATGGCCAAGTAATATTCTATTCTATGGATATACCACATTTCATTTATTCATATGTTGATGGATACTTGGATCGTTGCCCTCTTTTGACAGTAATAATGCTGTTATGAGTGTGGGTATACAAACACCTGTTTTAGTCCCTGCTTTCAATTCTTTTGGATCTAATGATTTTTTGATCCTGCTGTCCTGATGCTTCTGTTTTCCTGGACTCCTGCCGTCCTCTTGACTATTTACCATTCTTTCCCCGTCGACCTCTGAGCCATTTTCCTGGTAATGTCCCTACCATCGAGATCCACATGCTGCAGCAGGACCTCACAGAACTGCTGCACTGAGAAAATAGAGATGGCAGTTTGACAGCTAAGAAATATGAATTATTACCACCTCCTACACATGGTCTGATTCCTGCTGTTTTCTAAAGGTATACCAGTAGTTTCTAAATTTAAAAAAAAAAAAATCCCCTAGTGATAGGGCAGATTTTGTGGCTGTTGACATTCTGCATTTCAAATTTAACTGTTAATTATAGCAGCTTCTTGATGCATCAGTCCTATAATTGTTACATTATTATTAACTTTTTCTTATGAAAACAATATATGACAATCATAGAAAACTTGTGAGATATAGAAAAAGAATATTACACACAAGGGCATTACCTAAAGCACCATTGTTAACATTCTGATGCATATGCTTCTGGTCTTTTTAATATAAATTTTTACATGCTAAAGATTATATTGTTTTGCACTTTCTTTTTTACAAGCATTCCCTTGTTTAAAAAGTCCTTGTAAATATTTTAATGATTTTTATATAACTGAGAAATATTTATAGAGTGTTCATCAGTTTAAATAGCATTGTTCCAATTATAAAAATAATGTATTTCCTGCAGGAAATTCCAAGCATCTCAAGATTATAAAGAAGTAATGACAATCTAAATTTTTTGCCCTTTCATAAGCTTTTTTAATGTGTTCTTTTGCACTCTCATTTTCAGCTTTTCCCTCCCTTCTCTCTTGCTTCCTTTCCTTACCTAGCAACATTAATATCACATTTATATACAGTTTTATATCCAGCATTTGCACCTAACATTAAATTTTGTGATTTCCAATATCATTAAGTATCTTCCAAAGATCGTTATTTAAGCTATGAATTTACTATGATTTGTTTAGTTACATGCTCTCCTCCACTTCTGGAGATTTAAGTTATTCCCAATTTTCTGTTATTATTAAGTAAGTATGTCCTTGTAAAGCTCTCTTCCTATGTAGCTGTGATTGTTTCCTTAGTAGATTGTTTAGTAGATTGTTTCCTTTAATTTGTAGACATGTTATGAGTCAAAACAGTTTTAAGGCTTAAGAAATATATATTACTGATTTCCTGAAATGCTTGTTTCACCTCACTTCGGTAGCTTTATTCCTTTTGTTGTCCATCTTCGTGAATTTGAGTGATGAAAAAATTTTATCATTTGCTAGTGAAATTGAATATTTTTCAGATTAATTGGCCTTTTATATTTTTGGTGAATTGTCTGTTAATATATTTTGCCTTTCACACTCATAAATACTGCAAAGAATATATCCTGTTACTAGTATTTTATTTTTTGCTTTCCTTTCAATTTGCTTGCTGTTTTTTGTCATACACAGGTTTTACATTTTGAT
This sequence comes from Microcebus murinus, assembly GCF_040939455.1. Lineage (NCBI taxonomy): Eukaryota > Metazoa > Chordata > Mammalia > Primates > Cheirogaleidae > Microcebus > Microcebus murinus. Next base: position 82,692,005 of record NC_134112.1, on the reverse strand, counting down.
GTGGTTGATCAGGTTGATTCACATTACTTTGCCTTTTGTTACTTTTTTCGTTGTTTCTATAAAGCTAAGACTTTTTTTCCCCATCCTAAATTCAGAAATAGTTTCTTCTAACTTAGTTTTCTTTTTTTTTTTCTTTTATATTCAACTCTTTAATTGCCACAGAATGAATTTTGGTGACTATTATGAAAGAGGAGTTAAGTTGACTTTTTCTATAATATTATCTTTTCTTGTGTTTATTTCAAATCCCAGTGTAGCTGTGATTTGAACCATTGGGAAAAATGAGGAAGCCTTGCCCCTCACCCCAGAACTTGCCTGTCTCCCCCTAGCTCAGGAGGTATGAAAAGCGTGGGCCAGAGTGAGGCTGTCCAAATCCTGACTCTGTTTTAATTATCCACAACTAAGATAAGACACCTTGGCTAGTTGGAGAGTTCCTTGAACCTCAAGTTACAGGTGCAAGGCAGCATGCAGTGAAAAAGAGCCCTCATCTAGGAAGTTCAGAAATCTTGGGTCTGGTTTCAGCTGTTAGTCAGCTATCTGTGCAGTATGGCAAAGTCTCCTAACTCCTCTAATTTTCTGCTTTAAAGAATGAGATAGGCATGGGCAATATATATAACCTTAACACTTATACCCCCATAATACGCTAAAATAAAAAATAAAGAAAAAAAAAGAAGCTAAACTGTGACAAGGAAAAAAAAAAAGAGATAGTTGAGATGTCCACTTTCTGAGATTTATTCTAAATAAATAAGAGTCTAGGCAAGTGGCAGAGCTGGGTTTGCCACTAATTAATCTATTGGTGATATTTCCTGGTAACTAGTTCATCTTTCCTTAATTCATTCAATATTTATGATATCAACTTTAGTAAAATGATGACAAATGTCAGCTAATTTCCTATCTGGAAGATTTTGTTCTTCTTACTTTCCCTAACTTTTTTTAAATCTACCTTAAGCTTCCCTTCTGAAAGATTTCTGTCTTTTCTCATAATCTCTCCTTTTCTTCAGCTTCCTTGTATGTTTAAGAATTAAAGAAAGATGAGTTAGTAATAAATAAATATTCAGAACTGATCCTGTCACTGACCCCACCCTGCCACTTGCCCAGAGATGTGGTATAAGCTTTTTTAATAAACCGAAATAAAAATGTGAATTGTACTTTGAGAAGTATTAAGCATTAAAGTGATAAAAGTAATAGCTATGAGATATAAATACATGTCCTTAACCATGTTAATTGTTTATTATGGATATTAATAAATTATTACTTATTAACATACTAATAACAGAAATTGCATTAAGAAACAAAGCGGCCACAGGTCAAATCATTTGAATTTTAAATATGTTTATATTAATATATCCTGTTTTGGAGAAGTAGCACGAAGAATATGTCTTAAGTAGTTTTTGTAATATAAAGTCATTTATTGGTCCATCCATTACACTTCTTAAAATGTCCTAATAATTGATCTCCCACTTTTTGGTTTCTATAGTGAGTGAACACTGTCTGATATTTGTGGTGTATCTCATGTAACACACAAGGATGATTCAGGTACTATTAGAATACCTTAGCTTAGATACCTCAGGTGAATATTTCTGTGGCCCTAACCTTTTCCTCTTGAGAAATGTATCTGCTATAATAAAATACAGTGACCACTTGAAATCTATACACTTATGTGGGGTCTGGATAAATCTAAGCACTTTTCTTCTTTATGCTCCTGGAACCCACAGCATTATTTATATTAAATAAAGCTTAAGTCTTTATACATAGCTGCAACCTGTGTTTTGCTTGATTGCCTGATCTTCATATAATAATGAAAAATAGCCTTTAACATAAACCTTGGATGGATATGAACTTCAGAGAAACAGTCTCTTTGATAATTAAACTTTAATTTCTCACTGTGCATTGCTTTCATCTCATAATATTTTTTAAAGCAGTCCTGGGGATTTATTTTTAAGGCTTCCAAATGAGTTATTATTTCTCAAAAGCCATAATATATTTATGGGTTGGGGTATCCCAAAGACATTATTTTTAAACTACTGTTAAGTTTATTTTTTTTTTAGTGTGCTAGTCTGCTGCATAATTTTCTTTGCTGTGGGTCACATGATTCCTCCCGTCCATAACACACGCACTTAAAATTCTCACTTCCTGATTGAGCCATCAAGATTACGTAAAATGTAAATCAGCCTAAATACCTAAGAGCAGGAATTATAAGGAGAAAATGCAGTTTTCTTTTTCTGTTTCATGATAACCCTTAAAGATCAGAGTGAGTATGTGTTTGCCTTGTTTATATTTGGGAATGAGAGACTGTTAAGGTTTTTTTTTTTAGTCCCTTCCCTTTCATATTGAATCAGACTTTGCTTTCATTATAAAAATAATGTACCAACTAGGTAAACCGTGGGAGTGCTATAGTTGTAGAACTGAAATCAAAATGGTTCCGATTACTGAGAGAGATTCATTTACTTAGTACTTTTCTCATGATCTGAATGAAGAGTTACAGCATCTATGAAAAGGTAACAATTGATATTTCAGAATCGTAAATGGCCATTTAGCCTTTCTGCTGCCTTATATAAATGAAAGTAATTTCTAGCAGGCGGGATGGCACTTGTTTTATCATGGACCTTACAGTCCATCACATCTTCTCAAAGCAGTTTTGAAGTTGTCATAGAAACAGTATGAGGTTTGGAGAGTCTTTTTAGTGGTTCCTTAGCCTAGAGCTAATTAATTTTACTAACTCTGGGTGTTTTTCTCTTTACTCCTCTCTGACAAACAAGGGCTATCGTTGCTCAAATACGTATTTCGTGTTCTTTATTTCTTGATGACTGTAGTTTGAAGACTTGTTGTTTTGTCAGTGGTTTCAGTAAAGGGTGTCAATTGATTTTAGACAAGTTAAACTTGGGTTTTTAATTACTCTGTAAAATTGCATTAATGTTGTAGGGTCAGGATTTAGTTTTTATTTAAAGAAGTGAGCTACAGAGATGTTCCCCACAAATTGAACTGTGACTTACTTCCAGTGGTTGCAAATATCCTTTGATTTTGATGTATTCAGAATAAAAATTGGGGAATGCAGAAGGGAAATGTGTCAGATTTACAGGAGAAAATTATTTCTTTAAAAAGGCAATGAATACAACACCAAAATAAAGACAAATTGGTAAATTTGATTTTATCAAACTTAAGAATGCAATACGCTTCGAAACTCTAAAACATACTAAAATAGATTCTCCCCCAGGAAAGTTTGTGGGAATCTTTTATTGGTGGAAAGTACACTGGGCTCTTCTGGTTGGTAACACTCCATGGCTGAAATTCTCACTAATATGGCGATTGTGGTAAGAAAGGAAGCCCGTCTCTCGGGCTGGGACAGAGTCAGAAAAAGAAATCATCCAGACTGGGTTTGGATGCTGATACTTAAAAAGTATCATATGTACCATACTTTTGTTTTCTTGTAAAAGTGATCAGAGAGATATGATACTTCTAAAAGGCCTCATATGAGTTTTGTGGGTTTAATGCTAATGCCACTATCCTCACTGTTCTGTGGGGTGTTTGTTCAACCACGGGGACGGAGGAGAGTCGGGGTAGCAGGGTGTGCAGCCAACAGCAGTCAAGGTGCTAATGCACCACCAGTGATGTCAGGAGTTACGAGACAGCGGTTTCAAAACAGTGCAGTAAACAAGGTCAAAGTGTCCCATTTTGCTGGAAGAAGGTTTGTTTTTATGAGCTGGACAGTACATTGGATGAAGTAATTTTTCAAACAAACTTTGAATTTATATGTGTGTTTTTTTCTTTTTGGTATTTAAAAAATTGGCCAGATGAGGTTTTAGTAATGGTGACATTTTTAAGCAGAATTATGTTTTATATATTTTTTTCTATCTTTTATTGATTCTATGTTTTTCACAAAGGAAATGAAAATACTTCTGATCTAGGATTCTTAAATGCAGTTTTTGAGAACAAGATTTGATCCAGTAATTTGAAAACATGGCAAATGCAAGTCATAATCACTAGTAAAATATTCCTTTTAATTTTGTACCTTTGACTCTTATTTAGAAAGGCATTTAAGTACGAGAAAGTTAATGGCCCAAAATACTGCTGACTGCGTGGCTCTCATCTTAATGCGTTTTCCAACCTTGAACCTGAGAATGCCAGAGGCTTGAGTCTCTGGACATGCATTTGAGCAGATATCTGCTGGCTGCCTGGTTCCTGAGCTAACAAGTGGGTGTCCCTGGTTTGTGTGTGGAGTCACAACAGCCGCGGTGCCACGTGGCACCCGGAGGTCGCCTGGGGCTGTCCTAGGGATTCCTGATCCTCAGAAGTGTCTTCAGTGTCTCTGAGATGAACTGTGAACTTGTGGCATCTGTAGAAGCACAGACGTCTTGGAGTTCCACAGCAAACTGGGGTGTAAGCACAAACACGGCTTTTAAAGTGAAACCAGGGACCTTAAAGCAATTGCCGTCACCTCTTTCCCGACCTGCTTAATGTGCTGGAAAAACAAAGTAAGTTTTGTTTGTTTCTTTGTTAGTCAGTTTCTCCTACATGTTTTTTCTTGCTAACATTATTAGACACTCGATACCTGGCAAATGCCAAGTTATTTTCCCCTTTGTTGGGAAGTAGGATATGGAGTTTGTTCAATAGCTGATTGCTTCTTTTATCTTTTCTCTCTTCCCATATCTAGTGTGCTGGCTTGTTTTTTAGAGATAGGAAGAGATTGGACTTTATTATCAGGGAGACAACAAAAAGTTTGGTTTTTTTTTTTTAAGAAAAATGGTCCAAGAACTTTGCCATTAGGTAAATGACAGTGACACAGGCTTTTTACCCAGTGTGAAGGCGCGCACATCCAGCAAAACAGCCCCAGTTTGCTGCCCGATCTCCATTTGGAAGCAGGTATGAAGGCACAGGGTCCCTGCTTGGGAACTGTGCGCAAAGTAGGTGGGAAGAGGTCGTGGACAGGAGGCTGCATTTTAAAAACCCATCAGGAAGTAGCTGAGGGAATACAAATTATTTAATGATGTTTAGAAAAACAGGTTTAATATGAAAATGTGATAAAACATACAGAGACCTAACCTCGTCAGCAGCAACTGAACTTTTCCTTCATGTTAGAAAGTTTTGTGCCTTGTAGATTGCAGAAAATGTGTTTCATAGCCTCCATAAAATAATTAAAAGGCTTCATCACCTACACAGAAGATTCTATTACACTAACCTAGTTCTGACACTTGTCTTCTGTTTTCCATTTTTTTAAAAAATTCTGATCCTGTCTCCAGAGATCTGGCTTGGCTTGATTAATTTTTAATACAAAGTTCTGTGGTTTTGAAGGTGTAAAACAAAACAAATTTGATTTGTGATTTGTAATTAAATTCTTTCCTTATAAAATGGACTTATCTGATTTTTTTTCAACTTGAACAGTGACACCTTGTAAAGGGAGGCAGAATGACTGTACTGCAGAACTGGAAGGCAAAAATCAATGTCTTATTTTTCAACCTAGTATAGAGTGTTGCGTGAATTTAAGTTGGAGCTTCTGTGTCACGGGAATTCACATTTTATCTCAAAGTGGTGGTGATAGGACTCAGGGTGGCTGCATTTCATTTGAAACAATCCAGGCTGCTCATATGAATGTCTGTGAATTATTAATTCAGCAAACATCTTTAAGTGTCTTCTTTATGTATGGTATTGTGGTCGGAGCTATAATTTTTTTCACAGTTAAATGTGCAGAAATTCAGTCTGTAAATTCAAGAGTAAGAGCAGTTTGAAACAAGGGCGAGTGAGCAGAGTATTACCATTGCAACGGTCTTGCTAAAGATAGTGCCAAGCGAGCAGGACTGTCCCTTTCTGAGCTGTCCCTCCTAATTAGAGGGGAGGGTGGCTGCCTTCTGTTTTCTTTCATTCAAGGCAGTAGGGGGTCTGGGGTGGAAGGAAGCAACCCCCCTTGTATTTTTCTCCCACTCTTTTTTATAGTCAGCTTTCTCCTGAGTCAGTGACCCAGAAGATCATTGATGATCTGCCTATCTCAGAATGAATAGTAACATAAGCATGCTTGGCACTTGCAAAAAAAGTTTGTAACATGGATTTATCCATTTAAAGTTCTGCCTGAATTATGTCTGAGAATATTGTAATCTCTGTGTTAGTGTCTCTGCCCCATTTGTTACCTAGGGTACTCCTGGCAGGAAAAATGGGGAGCTTTACTTTAATTGATTTTGCTTTTTCATGAAAAAATGTTTACACTCCACTGGGTATCATCAGAAGATGGCAGCAGATGGCTATGTACAGGAGATGTGGGGATGTGCAGGAATATTATTCTTATCAAAATCAAGGGCACCTGTTAATTATGGTACATACATGTCATCCCAGGGGAAACGTGAACAAGCATTGTGACAGATATCCAAGTTACCCAGCGGTCCGCTGCAGATTTGGGACCAATCATTGAAATAATTCACTTTGTTTTATCTTTCTTAAACAATAAGCCTTTTAGCCCTTTTCTCATAAGGATATGTTAAAGGAGAATTTAGTTTGAGGTCATGGCTTAATTTTGAAATGTTAAGTAATACTCCAACAAAATGATTGAGCTTTATTACCTCAGTTTCCACCTTTGTAAATGGAACAAATATGTGCTGCTTTTAGAAGTATTTAAGAGAATATGAAAAGTATGTTCTCTTTTTCATCAAAACTATATTTATAACTGAAAAAATTCTAAAATTTTCAGTTATTTTTATTTTAAGTTTTTATATACTTAAGCAAAGCATTAACAGTCTTCTAAAAAGATTCATTTCTTACTCTGTTTTAGCTCCCAGACAGTAGATATGGACTTCCCAGAATATGCTGGATTTTAGAACTTTCTTTGTGACATGGAAATATGATATTTCTTAAACCCGTAACAATATATATGAAAAGCTCGAATGTGAGTCACGTCTCTCATTTAGAGCTTTTTTCAAAATTGTCACCAACTTGTAATGAACATTCTTAGAAATATAAATTGCTTATGTTGTTGAATCTTGGGAAGAACCTGTGTAGGTTTCTTAAGAGAGGTCCAGCTTGTATGACAGGAGGAGACCTGAAAAGTGGGTTGCGTCCTAATCAATGAAGGGTACACCGTGCCCAACAGGCAGGTCTTTTTGGCTTTTTCAATTTTCTTATGTAATAATTGTAGATAATCAACTAGGTACTTGACTATCCTTGTTAAAGTGTAGTTTAAATTAATTTGGTTTTTCCCTTCAGTATTTATTTAAAGGGGACTGAATAAACAAATGAAGCATGTCTATAAAGTGTGACTCTGAAGTAATGTGATTAGTACTTTAAATCACATTGTGTTTATACAGACAAATGCATGCATGTTAGCTGCAGTGATGCCACCTTTGCCAGGGACACATTTTGAACTTTTTATTTGCTCCTGACTTAACTTTCTGTCTTCTTTTGACTATCTGTAGATTTCAAGGGAAATCTGCCCCTTTAGAGTAGGAAAGAGCCAGTAGTAGCTCTGATGAATATGGTAGATGATCAAACAACTGATTTGAGTCACTGATTCATGTTGTAAACATGTAAACATGTACTGAGCCATCTCCTACATTCCAAAGTACTGCAGATTCAAAAGTGACAGGTCATGGATCTGGCATCCCAGAAAGACACAGATTAGTAAGATAAATGATATATAAAACAGTAACACTGCAAAGTGACAGGTACTATAACAGAGTGCATGTGGTGTTACTAGTGCCCAGAGGGGATTAAAATAAAATTGTAAAACGGAGGCTGGGCATGGTGGCTCACATCTGTAATCCTAGTACTCTGGAAGGCCAGGATGGGAGGATCACTTGAGCTCAGGAGTTCAAGACTAGCCTTAGCAAGAGTGAGACTCCTTCTCTACAAAAAGTAGAAAATTAGCTGGGCATGGTGGTGTGTGCCTGTTGTCCCAGCTTATTTGGGAGGCTAAATAAGCCAGGAGGATTGCTTGAGCTCCAGAGTTTGAGGTTATAGTGAGCTATGATGACACACTGCACTCTAGCCAGGGCAACAGAGTGAAACTGTCTCAAAAAAAAAAAAAAAAAAAAAAAAGATTTGATGGAAAAAGAGAATTGTGATCACGATTTATAGAGTGGCTTATAGAATAAAATTTTTGGAAATGAAAACCCTGAAGAAAATCTCTTCTTATTTTAAGGATGAGTAGACTGGGATTTATTTCCAAAATTCTATAACTCTCAGTCAGTTGAAAGGCTTTTGTTCTGTAATAGTCATCTTTTTTTTTTTTAACCAAAAGAAGTTGTGGCTGTATAAAAGGTGAGGTCCAGAAAGGTTTGGGACATTGTTAGAATCATTTTGTATTCTTCAAAGACTCTTTTGTGGAATGATTCTTCTTTGCATGTTAAAATTGGGTCGTTTTGACATACTGAATACACCAAAGCATTACATCTCACGTTTTTTTTTACTGAGAATAGCTGTTATAGCCTGTGGGAGACAGTGAGCTTGAAGCTTTCTTGCATCTCTAAGTATGGGGAGAGAGAAGGCTTCTTCATAGCCCCTTCCATGTGCTATTCCACAGGGACAGAGTTTCTGCCCTATAGCCAATAGTTGATCTCTCTAGTAGATCATTTTAATTAACAATTATTTGTGGCATGTGGCTCTATGCCAGGCACTGTTCTAGGAGCTGATCGGGGGGCTGAGCTGATTGCACACACTGAAGGCTGGTGATGCTCAGTAGCGCCCTGCAGGTGTGTACGTGGAGCTGCCACTCACTGGGCGTTTTTCCTGAGCCTGGCCATGTGGGCTGGGACATGACGCCACGCTGCAAGAGCTTGAAGCTAAGGTTCTATGCACTGAGACGATTAGAGTAAATGCAGAGAAAGATCAGTGTATAAACAGTAGAGAGAGAAATAAATGAAACAAACCACAAGTTTGTAGAAAAGAAAGATTATCTGTGGCTGGGCTGATCAGGAAATGCTTCATGGATAAAGAACATGTGAGCTGGGTGTTGCAAGAAAGGTAGTGTTGGACTTGAGGACTTGGAGGGAGAGTGTCCTTGTCCAAGGAAACATGAGCAAAGGCATGGACAGGGGTGGGAAGTACCAGTGTACCAAGTAGGCAATAACAGATTCATAGCTTCCAGGCAACAATGTGTATAAAAGTGACTAGGGAGGATATAAGGTAGCAAAGGTCCCTGGAGGCCAAAACCGGGAGGCCCTTGAATGTCATATGACTCAGTGATTTAAACTTAATACTAAGTCATTGGGGAGCAGTTGAAGAATTTTGTTCTGGAGAGTAGCAATAGGATCTCTCCTAAAGAAGCCTTGTCTGGTACCAGTGTGTGGGTAACTTTGGTTAGTGAAATATGCCAAGCCAGGAAGCCTGTTAAAGCCGATGTGATGGTCCAGGACAGAGATGAGGAGGGTCTGAGCAAGGGGAAACCACTGGATTGGAGAACAAGAGACAGCTTCAAGAGATGGGATTTAGGAATTGCCCAGATGATAGGGGTTGGCTAGTGGGCAGAGGGAGAGGGAAGCCAAATAGCTCCAGAATTTTGAACCCAGGTGCCACTTACTACTTCTGGGCCATCTGCCAAGCATTTCACAGGTATCATAGCATTTAATCTTCTTCTAATCCTATGGGGTTGAAATTTTCATCCTTACTTCAGAGATGAGAAAACTAAGGATCAGAGAAAGTTAGCAATTGGTCTAAAATTGTACAGCTAATAGGATGTAGAACAGGGATTTTGGTGTAGGCATTCCTGACCCCCACACCTATGTTCTTTCTACTGTACTAGGTTTGGAAGACAGCACATGTGAGAGACAGGGTGAGCTATATTCACTTTATGTGCTGGTAGGATTCCAACATTGAGGTGTCCATCCAGTGGCTGGAGATGTGGAGCTGAATCTCAGGAACAAGGTTAGAGGGTTAGGAACCCTCTGCGTGCTCTTTTATTCAGCAGGTAGTTGTTGAGTGTCTTTCTGGACCACCTTCGCAGTGGGAATGATTCATCCAGTGGTGAACTACAGAAGCATTAGTTGTCATAGTCGTCCTCCTTCGCAGAGTTGACAGGCTGTTGAGTGTGATGCAAGGGGAGGTGCAGATTTGCCGTAGGAACGCCTACCGGGGGCCCTGACCTTGTCAGGTCAGGGAGCCTGCCAAGGCAGTTGTAGTACTCACCCAGAGACTCAGACGAGGAGGGCTGAGATAGGAAGTGGGAAAAGGCATTTCCCAGGCAGGGGAAATACAACGTACTGAGACCCAGAAGCAAGAGAGGAGCACAGCACATCGGAAGAACTGACAACTCCGTGTGGCTGGAGTGGACGGAGCAGTCGTAAGGAGATGAGGCTAGAGAGTAGACAGGAGCCGGAGCAAGGAAGGCCTCGGAAGCTGTGTCACATTTGGAGTTCACCTCCAAAGACATGTGTGCCTTGTCTGGATTTCTTGTTTCTAACAGAAAGTTAAATTGCTCTGTGGTCTAGAGGCTTCTCCCTGAGGAAGAACCATCTGTGCACTACTTTTGAAAGGATAGCTGATTTTGGATGGCTGATTTTATGTGTCATTTGGCTGGGCCATAGTACCCAGATATTTGGTCAAACACCAGTCTAGATGTCTCCATGCAGGTATTTTTTAGATAAGATTAACATGTAAATCAGTAGACTTTGAAGCAGATCTTTTACTATACATAGGCCTCATCTAAATCAGTTGAAGTTCTTAAGTGAAAAAGACTGAGACTGCCTTCAGACTCAAAAGTGCAATATCAACTCTTCCCTGGTTCTCCAGCAAGCCCTGCAGATTTCAGATTTGCCAGTGCTTATAATTGCACTAGCCGATTCCTTCTCTCTCTCATTCACACACACACACACTCTCACTCACACATGCACCCCACCCACCCACCCACACCGTATTGGTTCTGCTTGTCTGGAGAACCCTGACTAGTACAGATGGGTAGACACAGAAATTTAAGTTGTTCTGCTACTGTTGATATTAGCAAAAAGCTGTATCAGGCCTTTCAAGGCATTCTTGGTGTACTGTATATTGCTTGTTATATAGATGAGAAAAATGAATGACAGAAGGCACATGATATACCCGTGGGGATACAGAAAGTTGATGGGAGAGCCGAGGAGAAAACTCGGGTTTCCTCTGGTATAGTTCAGTTGCTTTCTTGCTATTCGGCCCTCGTGTTCTCATCAGCAAGGTGACAAAGCTGCTGGGTTTGCCATGCCTGATTATTGCTAACGTTAATGTGTGGGATCTTTTCTATATGTCAGGTACTGTTCTAATTGCTTTACAGGTGCTAGTGATTTTAATCCTTACAACCACCCAATGAGATAAGAACTAATATTACTCCCATTTTGCAGGTTTGTTTGTTTTTTTGATGCAGAGTCTTGCTCTGTCACCTAGGCATAGCTCGCTGCAACCTCAGACTCCTGCCCCAGCCTCCCAAGTATCTGGGACTACAGGCACACGCCACCATGCCCTGCTAATTTTTCTATTTTTTGTAGAGATGGAATCTCTTGTTCAAGTTGGTCTCAAACTCCTGGGCTCAAGCTATCCTCCCAAAGCCTCCTAAAGTGCTAGAATTACAGGTGTAAAGTGTAAGGTACCACACCTGGCCACCATTTTACAGATTTTTAAACACTGAGTGCCAATGAGCAACATAGTCATTGCTGCACAGCTAATGAGTGGTAGAGCTGGGCCTGGGACACAGGCAGCCTGGCTCCAGAGATTGTCTCTTGCTTACTCTACTCCACTTAAGATGTCCTGAGCACAGCTCTCCACCTCTCCCTTTGAGCCATCCAGAACATTCATTATGGTAGTGGTGCTCCTGGCAGGGCTTGTGTTGAGAGGGAAAATGCTTATAAGTTATTTTTTAAGAGGCTATCCAATAATGCTGCTTGTCTCCTTGAAAAACAGAAAATGTTCCCATTATAGCAACATTGTAAACCTGCTAGAGTGTATTTTTAGCAACTAGACTTTCTTGTCTAGGCTAGTGACACTAGTGGACATCTGATTTGCCCAAGGTCATGCAGGAATGTGATAAAGTGGTGAAGTGGATTGGTTCCTTGTCTAGCATCTTAGGGTGTGTTTGAGTAAGAAAATAGCAAACTTCTTTGTGTGTGTCCCATGGTTCTCTGAGGGAATAACCATCATGACTGCCATTTATTGAGCTCGTTGTGGCCTGGTACTATTGTAAGTCCTTTAGAAACATTGTCCCCTGGAGTCTTCTCGGCAGCCCAAAGAGGCTGGCATCATCATCCCATTTTACACATAAAGAAAGCAGTGATTAAGGAGTTCAGTAACATTTCCAAGGTAAGTAGCAGAACAAGGATTAAACCTCACAGAATACTTTCAAGCCAGTGCTCTTGGTCACCCTGCTGTTCCTATACTGGGTACCCCCACTGCCCACCACTCTTCCCTGGTAGACTCTGAACCCCATGAAGGCAGGTACTTTTTTCCATCAGGTTCACCACCATACTTTAGCACCTACCAAGTGTAGTACCAGACACATAGTAGGTGCTTGATGCATGTACAGTCATGTGTCACTTAACGACAGGGATACATTCTGAGAAAGGCGTTGTTAGGTGAGTATGGTACTGTGTGAACATCATGCAGTATAATGATACAAACCTAGGTGCTACTGTCTACTACGCTCCTAGGCTACATGGCATGGCCTGTTGCTCCTGGGTTACAAACCTGTACAGCATGTTCCTGTACTGAATACTGTAGGCAGTTGTAGCACAGTGGTAAGTACTGGTATACCTAAACATAGAAAAGGTTGACGCATTGTGCTACAGCATTACAACAGCTACAGTGTCACTAGGCGACAGGAATTTTTCAGCTGCAATACAATCTTACAGGACCACTATTGTATATACAGTCCGTCATTGACTGAAATGTCGTTAAGTGGCAATGGCTTGTATATTGAGTGACTCACAGACTAATTCTTTTCTCTGTGATCACGTCCCAGTAGCTATTTATATTTTGCACCATTTTTTTCCCCCTCAAGGTTTATTTCCTTTGCTTCTCATAACTGGAACCCAGTGGTTCAGTACCATTATATAAGCTTATCTTTCCTCTTAGAAATAGTAAATCATGATAAGCTTGACCAAAAAGTATAAATCAGCATTAGGCAACATTCAGTGCTTAGCCTTCGTCTACCTTATATTCTTGTCTTTAATCGTGCAAGTATATATAATGATGATTTCTGGCAGAGCTAAAGTAAATAATGTGAATTTTCTTTTTTTCTCTGTAAGAAAGGTGGGCATGATCTAGAAGAATAGCCTCTGGGCTTGTGTTTTCATACATGAAGTATATGAGCCTGTGTGCATACTTATTTTGTGAGCCAAGTTTTATGTCTTCTTTTATAATTTTCTTTCATTTAAAAACACCTGGTAGAAACTCCATTATTGTTTGTGGTAAGAAGCGTTAGAATATATGTTCAAACCAAGGCCATACAAAAATGCAGATTCACTCAGTAAAAACCCATTAACAGCTGACTCTGTGCCAGACTGGCACCTTTGCTTGGCTTTGAGAAGCTGCAAAGTAGGGCAGTTTATGTTTGGGAATGACCAGTAAAAATAGCAGAACAGAGACAGGCAAGAATGTAATTCTAAAAAATTTAAATGGGGAGTGGTGGAGCATACATCGAAACAGAAGACTGTCTTGTGTCTTCTTGTAGCTGTAAAATTAAGACATTTGAAAAATGCACCCTCTCAACCTTCTCAAACTCAGAATTTTTGCTGTCACTCCTCCTTTTGAATCTCTATTCTGAATTTTTTATTCTATTTTTAGCAAGGAGGAAGAAAAAGTTCTCCTTAAGAATTCATTAGAAATTAAAATTAACTGCTGCATTTTGCATTCTTCAGAATATAGTGAAGATTAATTTGCAAGAGCAGTGCTTGATTTGATTAGCCGTGGGAAAGGAAGATGGTCACAGGCAGTAAGACTGGCTAGTACATCTCTGCCATGATGGATAAATGGTATTGCTTGAATTGTAATTCTTCTCTTTCTTGCCAAGCGTAATGGCTTCTGTTACAACATGTGGCAACTTCTCCCTTGGTGACTAACGCAGTCCAAGTTACCATAATATTTAGGACCAGCTACAAAGACATTTCTTCCCCTAAACCTGTGCCAAATCTAAATCAAACTATCTTCTCCTACCTGGCCATTCAAATAGATCCTGCTCTTATATAACAAAACAAGAAATACACAGGCCTCTTTTTGTTATATGCCTGTTCAAACAGATAAACAAACAAGGCACATCATGCCTGGTGTTGCTTTGAGCTCAGTCACTTCCTTCTAAAATAGTCTCCAATACTTTCTTTATTTTAAGAATTCTAGAAGGAAGAGAATATTCTGAGTCTAACTACAGTGAACTCTCTGCCCTTGGTGCTGATAGAGGAAGGAAGAGTATCTCTAAAGCCACTTGCCTTCAGCAGGTGTGGCTGTGCTGGATGGGCTTGACCTCCAGAGGCCTGAGACCAGCAGTGCAGGAGACGAGATCATCCGTGTGGCCACAGACTTTCCACCTGTCCAACAATTAGCACTAAATGAATAACATCAATTCAGCTGGCAAAATAGGAAAAAGAGTTTTGATAAATAAATTTGTTCTGTTCTATTAATATAAACCTGGTCATTTTCTCCTTGGCATTTGATTCACATATTACGTGCATGTTTTATTCATCCTTGCTAAAGTGATTATATCCCCTAACCAACTTGATTAGCATAAATGAATTTTCTCATATTTTTGGCAAGATTTACTTGCCTTCATTACTTAGTTTGCTGTTTTGAAATGAGAGTTACTTTCAACACAGTTCATTTTTGTGGATGGCATTTCTATCTTTTTAATTTGTTGATTATTTGATATGTAGAAAAGATTATGTGTAACATACAAGTAAAACCCTAAAGCACAATTATAAAATGTTCTCCAGTGACCCAGCATCTAAGAAATGGCACATTACAGATACTTTGGGGTCTCTCTGTGAACCTTATTCTTGTCATTCTACTGCTTCCCCACTATTCTGAAATTTATAATTCTTTTGATTTTTTAAAAGAAGTTTATATATTTTTATCACATAAATATGCTTTCTTAAAATGCTATCATAAAATAAAAATGCTATCATATTCTGTGTGGTCTTTTTGCAACTTGAGTTTTTCCTCCATGTTATGTTTGTAAAATTCATCTGTGTTGTCGGATATAGCTACAGTTTCTTCATATACATTGCTGTAATATTCTGGTGTGTGACATATCACAGTTTATCCACTGTCTTATTTATGGGAGAAGCAGAATATGAAACGAGGAGTTCACTTTTAGATACACTGAATTTGAGAACTCTGTTAGAAATCCAGTGGAAATGTTGAGTAGGCAGGTGGCTATACAAATCTGTTGTTCCAGAGACACATCTGAGATGGAAACATCAGCATTTAGATGACATCTAAAACATTATCCTTCCAGCTTATTTTAGAACACTATTCACCCCATCAATTGAGATTTTTATCCTAACATTTATTTATTTTATTTCTTGAAGGTCTATCTGGTGTTTTTCTTGCTTAGTTTTTTTTCCCCAAAGCTGCCAGGTCACTTTGCTGAAATGTAACTTGTAAAGGAATAAACGAGAATATGAGCTTCAAAGAAAATAGGGAAAGTATTTGCCAACTCTAAAGGGTTATATGAGTTTGAGTCTTGTTATTATTACCTCTCTTATGGAGTCCCAAATAATATATAAATTTGCTTCGTAGGCCGGGCATGGTGGCTAACACCTGTAATCCCAACACTTTGGGACGCTGAGACCAGAGGATCACTCAAGGCCAGGAGTTCAAAACCAGCCTGGGCAATAAAGTGAGGCCTTGCGTTTACAAAAAAATTAAAAATAAGCCAGGTATGGTGGTGCCTGTCTATAGCTCCAGCTACTTGGAGGAGGCTGAGGTAGGAAGATTGCTTTTGAGCCTAGGAGTTCAAGGTTGCAGCAGTGAGGTACGTCGTGCCACTGTACTCCAGCCTGGGCGACAGAGCGAGACCCTGTCTCTTAAAAAAAAAAATTGCTTTGTAAACTGAAAAAATACTATACGTTGATTATATTTGATTATAGTGCCTTGTTAGCTTTTGGTTAATAGCTAATGTCCATTGAATGGATTGCTTACTTAACCTGTATTAACTCATCTTTATCACAATCTGTGGGAAGTAGGTTCTGTGTATTCATACTTCACAGATGAGGAAACTACAGCTCATGAATGGAAGACCCAGGATTCAGATCCGTGAAGTCTGCTTCTTAGAAGCCGTGTTCTTAGCTCTTACGCAGTATTGCCTTCTGTAGGTGACAGGTTTCTCTCAGCTCCTTTAGCTTCAAGAATTCAGGCATTTTAAGGTCACATTGTGTTGTGTCCACCTCGAACCCAGCTACAAAACGCCACGTTGGGCAATGGATCCCAGCAAAGGGCTTTGTCTTCACTGACCTAGTTTCACCACTGGACCCACCCTCAGACCTCAGTGCACTGCCCACCTGCCAAGTGCCCATTCCATGCTTATTGAAAATAATGTGTTTAAGTTATTTGCCTGAAGCCACCCAGTGCGTCAGTAGTGGGCCAGGGACTACAGTCTGAGTCTCCTGCCTTTCAGATGTCACATTTGTTTTGTTTCAATAAACCATATCTCTCCAGAGGATCTGGCAGAAATTTGGAAGTACTTAATTTACTATAGTAAATACTAAAAAATCCTTTTTTAAAGCAAGGAAGTCAAGCCCCAGCCAGGGGAAACATGATTTGCTCTGAGGGCCCTTGACAAGCTCCTATGGTCACTAGGCTCAGATCAGGGATCACCAGCGCTGATTCCACCTCCCACTGGGCAAGCCCAAGGCATTGAGACTTCTGCTGTGGCCACAAGGCTGCAGCTGGACCTGGAAATACTTGTGCAAATGCATAATGTCCTTACCCGCAGAGTCAGCGGGCACAGCTGACTGCTCTCGGGAGGGCATCGTGGAGAAGGTTACATTTTCTGCCACGCTGTGGTGTTACAGGTCAGGACCCAGGCGAGTTAGCCCAGCCGTCTGAATTGGCACCCCTCTGCCTTTCTTACTGAGTGACAGGTGCCATGCGGTTAGCTTCATGTGTTTGTAAATGTGTCCTGTTTTCTAAAGCTACATCAGTCAATAAAAAGATGTAGGGTATACAGGAGAAGGGAGAAGAATATCCGAATTATAAACTACTTGAGGGCAGAGCACAGAGAGTGGTATTCTACGTTTGTCATCAGAAGAATGTTAGATTGTAGACCCTTGGCTAATAAGACATTTGACAAATTGATGGAGAAATGTAGCTGAGAGAAAAGTTTCAGCAAGACGACAGCTGACTTTCCAAGGTTGGTCTGATCCTGTTCAGATTGGAACTGGGGTTGCATGTGTTTGTCAGAAGGGAGAGTTGTCACAGGAGACACACAATATTAAGCTTCGCAAGGGCATACGTTATTTCTGTTGATTCTCTCAGTTCCCAGGCCAGCAACAGATGGTAGAAGTTTATGTTTGACTGTGCCTGGACAGAAGGGCCTTAAGCAGTCGTGGCAAAAGATGGACCAAGTTGGGCCGCACGCAGCTCAGCAGGTTAAATTTCCCGTCAGTAACTGTTCCTAGATGAGATGCCTCAAAACTCGAATGGTTTGTTGGGACTTTTCTTTCCCTTAGAAAAATTCTCTGTTTACACCCTCTGTGCTGTGTTGATTTCCTGCAGGCTGTGTCAGTTGCGGAGATTTTCTAAGCAGCGAGGCCGGTAGCCAGGCAAGGCAGCACGTCCTTTAAGACCTAGCACGCATCTTATCTCTGTTGCTGATGAACTGTGTGAGCTTGGACAAGCTGGTTCTCTTTACCTCAGGTTCCCTGTCTGTAATATGTCGATGGGCTGTTTGTGTGAGGATCAGTAATGACAGAATGCAAAGGGCTATTGGTTTTGCTGGTGAAGGAGCAAGAGGCTGAAAGCAAGGATACCTGGGCAGAAGGAGCAAGAGGCTGAAAGCAAGGATACCTGGGCAGGTGATGTGACCTCTCTAATGACCTCCAAGGTCTTCATTGGCACAGGTGCCCTAGTTCCTGATGTTGTAGGATTTGTTGCATGATGAAGGACACCTCACATGCTGTCTGGGCAGCCCTCATTAGTCCCCCCTTGACCCCCAAGGCAAGGATCCAAGGGTTCATGAGATTCCTCCCTCAGTGACACAACCTACCTTCCTAGCAGTCAGGTCTGAGGTGTCCTCTGTCCTCAGTGACCTTGTTCATCATCAGTGAATGAACTTTTTAACTGAAAAGTATCCTTTTACCAGAAGGTACATGTTTATGAGGGTGGTAAAAATGAGAAGAGTTGCTTGAGAACAAGTTCTTCTTTACATAAATATGTTCAAAGTTCAAATCTGGGCTTTGTGTTTATAAGACACATTGAATGAATGAAAATGAAAGAAATGCAGGACGTGAGTCACAATTCTCAAACTGTCAACTTAGAGAAACATAGACCTGTATTTACACCCCACTGGAGAGGTCAGTGGCAAAACCACCCGCTGCAGTGGATGATGTACAGATAGCAGGTGGACGACCTAGGAGCAGGTCTTTCCTAATTTCTGTGCCTCCAAGCCATAAATGTTTTAATGTTCAAAGGTCGCTTGGGATTATTAATGAGATTTGATGAGTTAACAGCCATAAAGAATTTAAAACTCTGTGAATGAAAAATCTGATGAAAATTCAAAGGCATTCCTGTTTACTAAAACCAGTGTGGTGGCTGTTTCTACCTATCTTCTTTCCCTCCTTCCTTCCCTTCTTTCCCTCCTTCCTTCCCTTCTTTTTCTTACTTCCCTCTTCTTTCTGTCCCCTTCCCTCTCACCCTGTCTCCAATCTTATTCCTCCCTGCCCTCCCTCCCCTTCCTTTCCCTGCTCCTGTCACCAGCAGTGTTTATACAAGAACAACACTGACCTTAATCCTGCCTTCAGGGAACTTGCAGACTAGCAGAGGAAACAGGCAGCAAACCAGCACAAAAAGGCCATTGCGGGTTATGAGGGACTGTGAAGAAAAAGAACATACACCGTGGAGTCTAAATAAAGCCTGGCATGCATTCACTCTATACGTGTTCAGATACTAAGGATAATAACAGCACTTCTGTTGTGACCTATTAGAGGTAGCTTTATAAATATAAAGACATTGGTTTTGTGAAGCTGTCTGGTTGCAGAGTCACTCTTGGAGATTGACATTAATAGGGTTGGCTTTTTTTCATATAGATAAAGGAAGGATGGATGGATGGATGGATGGATGGATGGATGGATGGATGGATGGATGGATGGATATAGAAGTTTTTCCTGAAAAACACAAGTGACAGTCTCTGAAAACTAATTTCTTATGTGTGCATTATAGGATTGGGTGTTGACTGTGGTTGAGTATGATAAAATAAAGCAGAAAATTTTATATTCTAATTTTTTTTTTTTTTACAAATTAAGTTAGGGCTAGGATATGCTTATTCTCTACCATTTTCAAAAGAGGAATTGGGAAAGGGAAAGCTCATTTATGTGGTATTTACAGTGGCTGCCTGTGCCTAAAGAAAATTCATGGAAAAATCCCATCAGTGTCCTCAGACTGAAAGCAGGGAGTTGGTCTCCTGTTCATGCAAGACTCAGAGACAAGAGAAGAGCATGTGCTACAAGAAAAGCCACCATCCAGCCTGGCTGAGGAGCCCTGGATGGCAAGTTGTGGGCTCAGGCTTAACTTGTCAGTACAGGTGCTTCTGTACATGTGCTGGAAGCAGTGTGGCACAGCGCATCTCATATTTCCTGTCACTAGAAAAGAGGACTGTGGAACTCAGGTTCTTCTCAGTGTTCACCAGTAAAGCAAGCAGCAGCAGTGCCTTCAGTTCAGGTAATATGTCCGTGTCTGAACTGTCTTTGGGCTCCCTGGGAAGGAGTCTTAGCTCTTCTTTGGCCCTTCTGACTACAAGCAGCCAGGACTTCTAAACCCACTCATTTTTAAAGATTTCCAAATAGAAGAGGAAATTAGGGCAGAAACTTATTAAAGCTGAACATGATCTTTACAACTTTTCTCATTAGAGGGAGAACATTAGAGCATTGAGAGTTTGTTCAGGTTTGTGATTGATCACATACTGAAATAATTTTAACATAAATATCTCATTTTAATGTTAGCAGTTCACCATCATTTCCATGAGGTTTTAGGTCTTTTGTGAACAAATTAAAGACAGTGCTTTCTTTATGACATGAATTAAATCTAGATCCCAATGATATTTGGCACCTTCTAAATACCCAGATGGTCACTGCATTTGCCTTGAAATGAGGACGTGTGTAGGGTTTTAATCACATTGTGTTTTATTTTTTCTTTTAAATATCGCCTTTTCAGTAGTTGCTTGTTAATGAATGACTGATTGTTTACTGCAGTTTATAACCAGGAATTTGAACATTAAAAAATTCTAATCAGGATACAGATTGAAAGAAATTTTCCCTCTCATTCTCTCATCCCTTAGAACAATAAATTAATTATAAGTAATAAATTAAAAATAAATTATTAATAGTTTGAGAAATCCCATCATTCTCTTCTTAAAAACTTAAGTTTAATAAATCAGTTCAGAAGTTTAATTACAGTTCTTATACTGTAAAAAGCTATTATGAAATAAAAACAGGGGTAGGGCTAGAATAAGCTTTGCCTAATTATAACCGCCATTTAACCAAAAAAAGATAGTTAAAAAATTATTTTTGCTTTATCGTCTCCATTTTTTAATTGCTGAACCCTGAAAATTTTTTAGCAGCAGGAACAAGACAGAGAGCTTGTTTTCTATCTAAGATCATTTGAGTCCGAAGACCAGATTCTAGAACAGGTCTCAGACACCTGTGAAGGAGTGGATGGTCAGGTCAATGTGAAGGCCGTTGAGTATATTCTGTAGTAGGCTAGTAGGCGGCATAATAGAGACGTTTTGGATCAGAATTTTAATCTCTTTGGTCTTTGAAAATGAGTAAATCTTCATGGCAGATTATTCTCATGAAATAAGATTGACACTATGACCTCAGGGAAAGAGTGCTTTGGAAATGCTCAGTTAATTAAGAAAAGAAAGGAAAAGCTAATAAAAGGGACTGAGTGTTTCAGAAGGGTTGTTCCTTCTGCTGAACTTCTTTTCCAAATACGAGTGCAGAAATCATGAGAGCAGGTGTTTCCATTGCCTTTCCATATGTTACACCTCCAGCATGTGCGTGCACATGCATGCACACACACAGGCACGTACACACACGCATGTACCTCAGAGGTGACCCTTCCAGCCTCTCGTTTTTCAGCTTTAGCTTTCGCAAAAGACCATGAGCACTGTGGGTTCAGAATAGGGTTTGGGTTCATTGACAGTTGTTAGTGCTTCAGAGGTGGGGACTGAACTTGGGGCAAACACGTGGCAACAGAAAGCTCTTTTCTGTTTCATGAAAGTGATGATGCTTTGAGATCCTGTCTGCATATTGCCCAGGATGTGTATAGTTAGCATCTCATTTATAATGGAAATAAACAATCTGACACATAGCTAAATTTATTTTATAATTTTGATGTAAGGTTGAAACACGAAAGATCATGCTTTTCCAACTACTCTGATGACTTATACAGACCACTCATTTTAGATAATGGTGAGTTAAGCCTGCCAGCATCTGAACAGTCTTCACCCATTTGTTCAGACACCTGCAGTTGGGTGCTAATGCACATGTTTAATTGCTTAAATTATAAAATCCATAAAAGGATGTTTTTATCCTAGAACATAAGACAGGTCTTTGCAAAGGCTTCCTGCTTTGATGAGCTGCTTGTACTTCCCAGGATGCTTCTGTGCCAGCCCCTCTCAGAAGAGGTCTGCTTTCAAACACAGGAAGTTTAGCTCTTCAGGGAAAGTGCCAGTGTCTGCACCATCAGCAAAATCACTACAAGCATTCCCTGGGAAGTCTAGTCTGTCAGAAGCAAGTTTAATTCGGGGATGACAGTTTATCCAGGTATCTTCCAGTTAGCACTGGTCATAGGTCTCTTTTATCAGCCCACACTGCCTCGTTATTTAAGCTTCTGTCATTTGTTTCTCCTCATGCTGACTCCCTGAAGCCACAGAAGATATCAGAACTAGATTAAAATGGCCCTGCCACTGTAACAGAGTGGGGCGCTTTTGGCTTGGGCCTTGTTATTTGTTCTTCCAGTGGTTCCTAGTTGTTGTGACGTCAAGGCTGCCATTGAGAGCAGAGAAAAAGGAAACGGTGGCCTCTCTTTGCATCAGTAGCCCGGACAAGCTGTTGTTTCTCAGGCATCCAAAACGCTTTCTGTCTGGCAGAGCTGTGCATTCCATGCCTGGGTGACCTGGTTAAATGGAGGAAACCAAATGCTATCCGCTGAATACTCTCCAAAACAAGCATTCCACCCTGAGCGTCTCAAGCACAGGCTTCATTGCTTCTAAGGACTGTAAATGGAACAGCAGCACCGTTCTGCATTAGCTGCATGCATATTCAGCTTCTGTTCAGGGTCTTTTAAAGGAAAGAATATTGTTATCAATGGCCTTGATTAATACACACTTCAGCAATGTCTTTGTGCTGCCTTTTGGGTCAGTGCTACAAAATCCTTTTTGGAAACCCAGTGCTGTGTTAAAAATCTTTTGGAATCACAATCAGAAGTTCAAAACTGCTGAATTGCCACCCCTTCCTTCCTGTCTCACTTCTGCTCATCCCATTCCCCAATTTCAGATTTCTGAATTCTAGAAAAGCTCTTGTATATGTTGAGATATTAATTTTGCACTGTGCTTTATTGAGTGTGTGTATGCTTTGCAAATACCTGAAAAAGAATCACACTATAATGTGTAGATCATAGCTCTAGATTTTTCTTATGGAACACCTTTTGGTTTTCACAGAGGGGCTATTTCACAGTATCATAGAACTGTCTTTTTAGGAATGAGCCAAGATATCCCTTGAGCAAACATTAATCTTGTAAGGCCAAAAGCTCACTAATAATGTCCTGATCACTTATGGTGAAAGCCTACCAAATTTACTGACTTTAGACTAAAATTTTCTGAAAGCATGCCTTCTTGGGTTTCTTTCTGGCACTAGACACAACTTTATTTTATTAGATTCCTGGAGGTAGACAATTACAGTCACTAGAAAAAGCAAGGTTACAGCAACCACACTTTGTATTCCAGAGTTGTCTTAGTTTTAAGTCAATATGCAGTTGAGGTTTTATGTTACAAATCCCATTAAATCTTTCTCAAAATAGCCCTTCTCTGAACCTTTGATTGAAGCATATTTGTAGGAACCAAAACCATTTAATATATACACAAGTGTATGTACATGTTTTATGTTAGGAAGGATCTTGATACAGTGGGGTGTTTTAAAAGTGGGTTATAATAAGGCAGTTCTTGCTTCCTAACTCTGTGTCTTCTGGGAAAAAAAATGTATATCTTCAGATGACTGGGTAAAGACAGATTGGATGGAGTGAATCATGTAGTTAGGATTTATACTGAACGTTTACTAGACTGCAGTCTAATTTTGCCTAGTCAGTCAGACTTGCCCAATGTCTGGCCTAATGCCATACAAATGCCATGGCCATGCCACCATAGATACAGTGGTGGGAATGGGGCATGAGCTGATGAGTGGGTGCTTTGGACTAGGTTGGCCTGACAGTCTTGAAATGAGAGGGAAACTAAGACGTTCCTTTCCATTTGTGGGCTGGAGAATTATTAATAGTTCTTTGTTGTTGTTGTTGACTACTATTTGCATTTCAGTTGATCTTTTTCTTCTTCCTTTTTCTATTACTACCATTTCAGGAGGTCCTTGTTATCTGAAGATAACTGGTACCAGAAAACTACTACTTAAAGAGAATTGACTTAAAACTGAATCAAACATTTAAAGCAAACAGTAACATTAAAAAAATATATTTTATTCAGAGTAAATTTTGAGAAATAAAAAAAAAGTTGATGTTTAGTTTGTTTTACATTATACAACACAAATTTGGGATATGATACAACATGTTATTTCATAGGACAGAGACTGAATGTTGACTTCCAAAGCAGAATCATAAAGAGGTGATTTATGTATAAGTATTTGAATTTTCCCAAGGGCCTCTCCGAATCGTTTGGTATACGTTCTATTTAAGAGTCTACCTCTCATGTAATCACCTCTGTTGGCTTTCTCTTCCTCAACTGTCAACTCTTCAAACTATCTTTGATCCTTATTTGGCAATGACTATGTGTAACTCCAGTAGTTCTCCAGGATCATTTTTATCAACTTTATTAAAATCTGTGACTTCACATTACAAGTGAACTCCGTTGGGTTTACATTTTATTCTGTAATATTACCCAACCAAGAAAATGAGCAAGAACGGATGTTGATGTTAATGAGCACTAAACATTAAGTGATCAATGTATTTGTCAATATTTTTATATTATGCTTTCTTATGCAACTTGGTAACTACAGGGATTCAGATAATGATTACTCCAGTAATGAGCTGTCCCCACTCCCCACCAAATATTCCGTTATATTTAAAGGACTCAGTGTGGGTTAGTGGGCTTTATGATCAACCGTGTGTAGACTTGGATGCCACTCCTTACACTTCATTAGGTTATGTAACCTTAGGTATGCTATCCACAGAACCGCAGATTCTTATCTATAATGTAAAGAAGACAACCTTGCATCACAGTCATAAGGATTAGAGCCCATGTACGTAAAACCCCTGAGTCACACACAGTGCGTGCAGCTTGAAAAATGGTCCTTATTAGGGCTGTTGTTGCTTTTATGTGGCACCTTACATTTTATATGAGACTTTCACATTTATTTTATTGAACTCTTTATAAAAACCCAGACTGAAGAGCTTAAATTTTATCCTCTAGACATAGCAAAGTCACTGAAGGTTTTGAACAGTGCGGTGACATGAAGAAACTAAATTTCAGAAAATTATGGCTGGTGATTGTGTACATCAGGGATTAGCTAATATTAATAAAATGTGATAGCCGTTTTCTTCATGTTATCGGTGAGAACACTGAGGCCCAAGGAAATCACATAACTTTCTTGGGATCACATAGTTTGTTTGTGGCGGGGTCAGTCCTAGAACCCAATCTTCCTGTCGCCTGCACTTTTCTTCCACCAGTGTTCTTCCACTGCACTGTTTGTTCACTAGCAAGTGAACCAATTAAAAAGGCCGGCATACTGGTCCAGGAACAGAGTGACAAAGGTCCAGCATGTTTTATTAGAAGTGGGCATGGAAGGGAGAGGATGAGGGTGGCAGATACTGGAAACAAGCGCTGCCCAGACTTTGGTGACAGACTGGCCAGCTCTGCTCAGTGAAGAAGGGAGTGGGGGGGGGGGCCAAGCTCTCAAGCCGGTAGGATGGATATATAGTTAATTAAAGTAAAATAAGGAGCATCTGTTGGTTTCATTGTTTCCTGATGAGTTTAAAGGGACTGCCCTATCCAGATAGAAATATTTTAAAGATGTAGGATTAAAGGTAGAAGCCAGTGCTGAAGAGACAAATTTGAGACTGATGCCACAGAAGGAGAGTTGAAACGTTGTACTACATACATGTTGTGTGTGCGCACACATGTGTATTCGTGTTAACTGGAAGTGGTGGCATATTCCCAAATTTAAGCCCGAGCCACACTACTTGATTACTTTGTAACTTACTGCCCAGTTGTAATCACCAACTGTTATACCTTCCTCAGAAGGAAGAGCTGTTTCCCTAGATTCTTGTGTGTTTGTGTGTTTGTTTTGTTGGATGGATCCTGCTGTGGCACTGAGAGACAGACTTTGCCGGGCCCTGTTTTGTAAACAAATCTGTTCACCCACACTTTCTTCTATCATTGGATGTGTACACTGGCTCTGGTTTTCCCACCCGACACAAAGAAGCCTAGGAATTCGGAAGCTTGTTTTCTTTTAGAAGTAAGCAGGCATCAAAGAAAAATGCACATATGCATTTGAAATATGCACATCTACCCTGTGTAAGTCTTTGGATCTTCACAATTTTAATTCTGGGCCATGAACTCTGGAAGTGTATTATAGCCCAGTACACACCGTAGCCCTGGGGGGCATCCTGAAAGCCTTCACCGAACTGTGCACTGAGCTCAGTAAAAAGAGAAAACCCCTTTTACCATCCAAGTTCATTTTGGGGACCATAAGTGGGATAAGTCACCAAGATGATGAAACATAATACTGATTTTCCTAAGAAGGGGTGATTCATCCCTTTCTTAAATTAGAATATGAACTTAACACATATATAATATAGTCACTTCCTACCTGTAGTTTTTTGTATGTTTTATATAATATTCCAGCTGAGTTTCAGTTTTTATGACAGGAAATATGTGATGGTAATGACAGGAGTAAATAACACTTGACTTTATGATTACGGTACAGGAAGTAACTTTTCACACTGAGTAAATCCTTGGGGAAAATGTACCAACTTATAAACTTAAGGAACATAATTTTTCCAGAATCTTGCATATAGTAGCTTCACTCTCTTAAATGGAACTAAAACCAGAATGCTCTCCTTCCTTTCTTTCCTTAACTTTTCTTGTCAACAAATAAGTGCCTTTGCTTTATAGGAAGAGGCATTTTCAAGTATTTTGGTGTGACCCAATATGATACAGAACCATTAAAAAAATTCTAAGCAAAAATATTAATAATAAAGCCAAACTTGAGAGTGTAGAATAAGTAGCATGAATGGCTTTAAGACCCTAGATAAGAAATTACTTTTTTCCTTGAAGAGTAAATAGCCAAATCATCATTCACGGTTGAAGCGCAGGAGGCGCTTAAACTGTCCCCTTGGGCAGGCCCCCTCCAGGTACTTGCATGGCCATGTTCCGTAGGTCCTTGGAGAAGAGTTCATTTAACATCACAGAGGCTGCATATGAGCAAGTTTAAAGAGAAGGGAAAGAATTGGGTAGAATTTCAGTTATGTTCCTCATGGGCAGAACTTTTAATAGAGGCTTTGTTTTTCCCTTGTATAAAACAAATAACGAGAAGAAAAGATTTTTTTCCTCATCCTTTTCTTTTCATCTTAAAACCTAAAGAACTTGTAGTGAGAAAAAAAATTTACAACTGACACTCATTTCTGAGGATTAGTATTACACACACATGCATCATGGGAACAAATGGATGCCTGGAGGATTAAAGTATCAGAGAGGTGTCTTCCGGTTCCAGATGCATTCATAGCCACCATGTGGCAGTGACACAGTGGCCCATCATTGGGCCGGGAGTTAAAGGATAAAGGTACATACTTCAGCTCTGTGTCTGGGGGCCTCACTTAACCACCCTGATTAGAAACAAAATCTCTGAATCCCTTCTACTTCTAAAACTCAGTATCATGGGTTTTGCAAATAAGTAGATTGCAAATTATACAAAGCTATTTTTAAAGGACAAACTAATGTGTTAGTTTTAGAGTAACCAGTATTTAGTTATCATGAATTTTCTTTATATTTTTCAGAGTATATTTGCATGTGACATGATTAAAAATCTGCCTCACGTTCCTCACGTTCGTATAGTCTTTGTCGTTTTACTTACTGTATACTCCAGCCTGAGTGTGACTGGCAGGCATGCTGATGGTAGAGTCTGCAGCGCAGTGGTCAGGGTCACTGGCTTTGCATCCTGGCTACACCACCTGCTGATTTTATAATCCTGAGCAAGTCCTTAAGCTCCCTGAGCCTCAGTTTCCTTATCTGTAGTATGGGGATAGCAATAGAACTTACTTCTGGGGTTGCTGTGAAGATTATGTGAGCTTGTGTGCAGCTCTTAGTAGTGCCTGAGCCAGCCCTGCATGTCAGTTTGCCATTATCACTGATGATTAAACTGGCTTAAAGGGTTTGGGTGATCTGTGCAAGAGCAAATCAGCAAAAGGAAGAACTGGAACTCGAACACTGGACTTTCCAGTGTCTGGTGCCCTTCTGGTGTGAGGCCACTCTCTCTCCTATCTATAAAAAAGTGCTGTGAAAGAATATGCTCCATTCCGTTGTTTAAAGGAAAACTTTCGGCTGGGCATAGTGGCTCACGCCTGTAATCCTAGCACTCTGGGAGGCTGAGGCGGGTGGATTGCTTGAGCTCAGGAGTTCAAGACCAGCCTGAGCAAGAGCGAGACCTCGTCTCTACTATAAGTAGAAAGAAATTAGCCAAACAATTAAAAATAGAAAAATTAGCTGGGTGCAGTGGCACGTGCCTTTAAGTCCCAGCTACTTGGGAGGCTGAGGCAGTAGGATCGCTTGAGCCCAGGAGTTGGAGGTTGCTGTGAGCTAGGCTGACGCCATGGCACTGTAGCCCCGGCAACAGAGTGAGACTATGTCTCAAAAAAGAAAACTTAGAGTAAATGTTAAACATGAAGGACATTTGTCTCCCAGGGTTTCATTTTGTTTGGGGGGAGAGTAGACTTTATCACACTTGAATGGTATCCACAGCATAGCAGAGACCTGGATAGTCTCTATAGTTTAATCACATTCTAAATATTCAACTTTAGAAATAACCCCCATTAAACACCCAGATTAACAGGAATTTCCCCAAACCAGCAGCCTTTATTGCAGTGGCTGCTGCATCTGTTAGGTTCATGTTGTCTGTGCTTTCCCCCACCCAAGCTTCCGTTTCATGAGCTTTTCACTGTTTTGCTCTACTTTTCCTTTCTCTTTTTAAAACCTCTACATTGGCCACCCAGGACTTATAAGAAACATTTCCTGGTAACGTATCTGAAACGGGAATAAACTGCACAGGAGTGTGAGAGCCGTGAGCATGTATTTAAAATCACTCTCCACGAGTAAAGGGTTCTTGTTCTTTTGACCCTGTGCCAAAATAGATCTTTTCTTTCTGTTGAAGAGATTGATAAGGTCTCTGGGGTGAGGGCAGAGGGGATCACTATTATGTAGTGTGGTTGGTTTAAATTAAATTCTCACACCACTTTATAGATGCTATTTTTCACTCATCCTTGATTTGGAGATTATATTTATATCATGCAAATGGATTCCTTACTCCTTTTCAAAACTGACATTTAAAAAAAATATATAAAACATATCACATTAGTGAAAATTTGCTTCCGAGTAGACAACACAGATTAAACTTTTATATATGGTCTTCAGATTTATCTTGAGTATTCAAAAATGAGAAATAAAGGGGTTGGGGTCCCAGTAGTAAAGTGTTACCGTGCAAAGTGCGCTGTGTAATAAACACGGAGGCGGATTCAGTGGATTTGTCTTATTCTTCAGCTTCCATTAAGTAGAAGCTTGTCTTTCCCTCCTCCCACCTTCGGGAGCTCCCCTTCCCTCCACTCCCACCCAAGTAGAAGCGCACGAACAGCCTGAGACTGAAGGACAGGCTTTCTAAAATCTGGGGTATTTTTTAGCAAAATGTCTATGAAAATGAGGTCTGTCACCATTAATATCCTTTAAGTTGAGATAAAAGCAATTTTTCTTTTTCATATTGCCCAGTTGTCAAGAAATTCTATTCTTTTCAATGACATAAATTAACAGGTTTGGCTAAAGCCAAGAAAAATACAAAATGTCACATTTTAGCCCTAGTGGCCGGTTTTCAAAGGGTGCGTTGGTGTGAACACCTTGTCAGCTGCTAGGTCTTATAAATAAGTATTTTTCTGCCCCCATCACAGACAAATACCGAGAAGTTCTTTCTTCTCACAAGCCTAGGGGATGATGTTTTTGTTTTTGGTGTCTCTGTGCCTGGTAGGGAACATGATTTTTGTATATGAAATTTGGGGACAAATGAAAATAACTCTTTCTCTTTCCTGGAAGGGTTAATGCCCTAACTAGCTTCAGATTGGTTCACATGAATCTTAAAATTACTTTTCTGGTCACGCACACTGAAGGTCTAAGCATTTGTGAAATGTCTTTTTTCCCCCTCTTGATGCTGTTCTCTTTCGGCTGTCTTAATTACACAGGGGTTGAGAAACCAAATTAAAATTAGGCGTGTCTGGTAAACAGTGATCACGTTGCATGCTTTTAGCTTTGCTTGTTTGGAGTTACTTCTCCTCCCTCACTAGCTTCCCTCCTCACTTTTTTTAAAAAAGGAAATATCATAAGCTCTTTTAGAAATACTCACAGGAAGTGAGTATCCACACGCTGGTTACTCACCAGTCACCGAGTGTTAGCAGGTGGCGAATGCTACTGCAGCCCTCCCAGATAGATTTAAAAACTGCCCCCCGAGCAGAGGATAAAACGCAGGGTGCGTAGACCAAAAGGTTTTTGTATACGGAGGGAGTTGTGAGAGGAAGTTGGTCATTGCCTGTCATCTCGAGGGATGGTGATTCAGGGCGCTGTGGTGGAGTCAGGAGGCACGTGGCTGCCATCGCTGAGGTTTCTGCAGTCAGAGAGCAGGCTGTCTTCTAAAAATTAACGCTCCCTCCACCCCCAACAATGATTCTTTTGCAGTGAATCACTTCCAGAAATGAATAGCCACAGTTTTTTGGAATGAACATTGTGAAATCCCTCGTTTATAATGGCAGGTTTTCAGTTGGTGGTTTTATCAGACAGAATTTCTCAAGAACAAAACGAAACCTTCTCTTTTAAAAGAAAGAAAGTACTATCGATACAGAAACCAAAAGTATTTCCAGTCTCCTGCCGGAGAACTGTCACGGCAGATCTCTGTACCTATACTTAGAGATATATGTCCTTATATTTGCCTGAATATGTGAGTTCTTGGAAGTGTGGATTCAAGGCCAGGAGCCGGTGATTTCCTATGCAGAAAGTCGCTAACTACAAGAAACGTTATACTCGGTGAGTAGGTGGTAGTTTCTGAAGATTATTGCTAAACCAGTGTTCATCGTCTTGAGTCACGGATTTACAGGACAAGCCAGCAAGCTCTTAAAAACTTCTGCTTTAAATGACAGAGTGCATGGAACCCACAGGGCTCACAAAAGACTGTGACCAGTTTTTAAGAATGTGGATTAATTGAATAATCAGTAAATCTTTTGAATATACTAGACCTTTTGAAGAAGAAAGGGTGTTTTACAGAAGGAAGTGGTTTGTGGGGGGCTTTTAGAGGTACAGTTATTGTTTTTCTATATTTATTTTAAGCATCACTCTGTCCTCTTGTATGAAAGAAATAAATGACTACATGGTCTCAACAGAGAAGAAGTTATGCTGACTCTTTTTAAATGAAGAAACGTTATTCACATGTTACTCCGAACTGGACTTTTATCCTCCCAAACGTTCATAAGAGGAAACTATCCCATGGAGGAGACTAACTTTCTGGCAACGTCTGTGATGTGTCTCATTCAGAACCCGGTGGGCTCTCTGTGGATTATCAGCAGTACTTTTATCCAGGGGCAAAGAGAGAGAATAGGGTTACTGGAAACAGGGAGTGTAGTTAAAGGAATTGTTCTCTCTCCGGAGTGGATAAATTGTTTGACCTACTGACTCATTTCATAGGAATTAGGAAAACAACCTAGTGTGGTTTTTATTGTTAGTCCTGGAGGATTCCAATATCTGCGTGCCTACAAATAAACCGAGCTGGAGAAAGGTACCTTGGCTCTTGGTGTTGCTACTTGCCTGTTCTGTCGTCCTAATGGAATTCAATCTTCTGCTTCCAGGACAAGTCCAGTCTGCACTTGAGGGTTCTTTGTGTGACTGACCGTTCAGCGGTGAGTATATGTGACAGCTATTTCTGATTTTCACTAGTTCCTGCTTCTCAGTTCCTAAAAGGCATTTTATCTAAGGAAAAGCTTTAAAGAACATTTTTTTCCTGGTACATTTATAGTACATTTCCTATTTATCTGTAGAAAATACTCTGGGTGTGATAATGATTATAAAAGATAGCATAACCGATAGACAACAGTGAAAGTTAAGAATTAAGATTGATTCTGATAGATTTTTGTAGCATATTGACGCGAAGGCTGTTTTGGTTTTAACATATTTATATTAAAATGATTTTTTTGTAATGTCATTTAAGCCACAAGTGTGGAAGATACCAGTATATTCTAGCAAAAATAATATAATTACTAACAGTTAATGACTGGCATGACTTTGGGGCTAGTAGCATAATATTTATGTGCAGAGATACTTGTGAACATGGTGTTTTGATTTTCAACCAATGTTGTCAAATAAGCTAAAATTATCAGAAGAGGACAAAGAAGGTATATTAAACTTGGATAAAAGCCGAAACAGAGAAAAGATAGCCTTGATAAAGTGTTAGATTAATGCCTCTGTATAATGTCAAATATGCTGGATCCCCCAAATCACACCCTCAAATCATGTTCTTAATTAATGCAAAAGATGTTTGATCTATGATTATTATAGAATTTCTCATTCTCCTGGGAGGTGGCCGAGTAGAAGGTTGAGTTAGTCATGCTGGTGCTGTTTGTTCAGCTCATTGCTGTACTATGTCGGAACTGTCGGAATGCCTCAGAGTTGGAGATCTTAACCTTTCCCTTTGAGATTATGATTGGAGCCACCAATCCTTTTACCACACCTCAATGCAAACGTTTGCCTGCATTTTGGAGATATTCACAGATCCAGAGAAGCACCTCCACATACACCAGGTTGAGAACACTGCCCTGGACTGAGGCCTCACCAGGACTCTCCTATTCTTACACTTCCCTGGAAACGCTGTTATTAAGAAGAGGAGGCACTCAGGTCAAAAAGAAGTCACTGTGGTTGCTAGGTGAGGGTGCAACACCAGAGAAAGGACAAAGGGTGAAGAAAATACATGAGTAATACTAAATAAATAAGGAGAATTGTTAATATTTTCAGAACCACCAAACCAATAGCCCAGAATCCCTAAACATTTAACCATGTATATTTGTAATGTACTTTGTGAATTCAGGTAGAGAGCTAAAGACTCTACATTAAGCAATTAGATAGAGTTTTCCTCATAAGTGTTTTTGCCTATGCCTTTTGCACAATATAAAACTATGAAATCTCTTTTCTTTCTTTCTGTTTTTCCATTGTGCATGTTACCAGATAGGTAAGACTGAAAATCTTCTGAACTCACGAAATATAATTTCGGAAACAGACTGGAAAAATAATGCTATATTAGCATAAGAAATTTGGTAGAGTTAGATACAATAGTGTAGTTGAATACAAAAGAAACACCATTTTTTTTAAAAAAGTAGCCTTTATTGGTCATCAACTAAACTTAAGTCAGTACTCTGAGGCTGTTGTAGAAAAAAATACACGTGATTCTTGGGTGTATTAAAGGGAGAATGTCATAAAAGTATAAGGATATAAGGCTTTACGTTCTCATAAAACTCATCATTGTGTCAATTTGAGTCACACTTGAAAAAAGATATTTGGGCAGTTGTAAGAAGCTGATACACAAGCAACAGAAATGACACACCCTTCCAGGAAAAGATAAAGTAACTGAGGGTTTTAGTCCACAGAAGGCTGGAGAATTTCTTGCTAGTGATCTTTAAGTAGCAGTGGCCATGGTCTGATGTATCTTTCCCTTCCTGAGCCTACCACACCGCCTGTGTTCAGTAAGCTGCAGTACTTGAAACGACCGTTCAGTTTAAGGATGTCAGCAACACTTCTGTGATAGACTCAGCAGGAGTAAACAATCAAATCAAAGAGATAATGTCATGACAGGAGGTATACAATACATAAATTTGCTGGCTGATTAATAGATAAGAAAGACTCTTGATGGGTTGATAAAATAGTTGAGCAGCTAACTGAGGGGAAGTGATGAAATCTTGGATTGATATCTCTTTCTAGATGTGACTAGGTAAGTCTGTTTTGGGTGGTGGAAACATTAATTAATTCATTCAACAAACCCTGAGGGCCTATTTTGCTAGGTGCTTACAGTCAGACAGAGGAGGCAGAGATACAAAAGCATATTCACAGTATATGATTAGTACCATGGAGCCATAAAAACAGCATGCTCTGGCGGCTTGTGATACCCAGATGCTTCCCAAAGTGGCTTCTTGGTGGAGGTGAATTGACACCCCCCACCCCCGGCTAAGGACAGCCTTCCAGGAGTGAGTGGGTCGGGGCAGGCAGCGTGAGGGGTCCAGACAGAAGGGCAGCATGTGCAGAGGCGCAGCCCTGTGTGTGTGGAGGGGGGGGGTTGTGTTAACAGAGGTCTGATGTGTGCCGTGCTATGCTTGACCGAAGATTTCTGCCCAGGAGGGTGGCACGGGCAGATGTAGACCTTTGAAAGACCATACAGGCTGCAATAAAGAGGGTGACTTGCAGTGGGGGGACAGGCCAGACAAGGCAAGGAGACCACATAGAAAGCTTTGGTAACAATCCATGGAGAAAGGCTGAGGGCACTTCTCAGCGTGGATTCAAGGCTGATTAGTGAGGTGAGAAAGGGAAAGGGTGAAGCAAAGGGAGTGGTGTGGGTCATCGAATGGCATCACTCACCACTGCGAGGTATGGCCAGAAGTCCATGGCATTCAGACGTGTCAGAGGACACATGAAGAGAGGAAGTGGAGCCATAGAGACTCAGCAAGTGGAAAGTCTATGTGGACGTGGCCCTTGAAATTCAAGTGAGCAAGATCAGTGCCAGCGGTGGTCTTGACTTGTGCAAAGACCTGTTTCTAAAGCAGTGGGCCACTCTTCCAACTTTTTGTATGGCATTTTTAACTTTATTCTGACAAATTTGTAATACATTTATTTATTTTTCTTTTTTATTGTATGTATATTTAAGGTATACAACATGATGTTTTGCTATACATAGCAAAATAATTACCACAGACAAGCCAATAAGTATTCCCATCTCATAGCTACCTTTTCATGTTTGTGGTAAGAGCACCTAAAATCTACTCTCCTAGAAAATTTTCGGTATATAATACAGTATTATTACCTGTATTCCTCATGCTGTATTAGGTCTCTAGATTTAGTCTTTCTCTGTAACTGAAACTTTGTACCAGTTCACCTATATCTCCCCATCCCTCCCAACTCTGTTTCTAGGTACTATATTTATAGACTTTGTTTTCCCCAGAGATTCCACATCTGAAGGAGAAATATAATTACCTCTCATTCCCAAAGCTCTGATAAGGTTTTTTATGTTTCCTTCCAGTATTTTCCTATATACACAAGCAACTTATGTAATCAGCATCATTCCATACAGGCACTTTTCTATTCCACTTTTTAAATGAGCATTTTCTCCATATGCTTAAAAATGTCTTAAAAATATTTTTAATGGTATTTTCTAATTTTTAATGGTATTTTCTAATTTGGGAGTGTTTAATTTGCTTCTATTTTTTAAAAACCCTTTCTATATTACAACAATTATCCTTTTAAATACATGAATCTTGGGCATATTTTTTATGATTTTTTTTTTTTTTTTTGAGACAGAGTCTCACTTTGTTGCAACAGGCTAGAGTGAGTGCCGTGGCATCAGCCTAGCTCACAGCAACCTCAAACTCCTGGGCTCAAGCAATCCTCCTGCCTCAGCCTCCCGAGTAGCTGGGACTACAGGCATGCGCCGCCATGCCTGGCTAATTTTTTTTTCTATATATATTAGTTGGCCAATTAATTTCTTTCTATTTATAGTAGAGACGGGGTCTCACTCTTGCTCAGGGTAGTTTTGAACTCCTGACCTCGAGCAATCCGCCCGCCTCGGCCTCCCAGAGTGCCAGGATTACAGGCGTGAGCCACTGCACACGGCCCACAGTGAATTTCTTGAGTAAAAAAAGTAGAACTTTAAGATTCTTGATACACTTTGCTAAATTGGTTTCTAGAAAGCTTGTACCAAGTTATATACATTTTAGCAACATACGAAATGTCCTCAGCATTTCATCATCAGCACTATTATCTCTTTTTTTATCTTTAGACAAAACTGTTACATTATTTTTGGTTCTTTTATTCAACAGCTATTTAATGAATGCCCACTTCATATCAGGCATGTGGCATTTTTAAATCTCTACCAGTAAAGTTGAATGTTTTCCATGTGTTTATTAGTCCATTGTTTTCTTTTGTAAATGTTCTGCTCGTGTCCATTACCAACTTTTCCATTGGGGTGTGACTGTTTCTCTACTATATTTATAAGGTTGTATGTGTGTATGTATGTAGGATATTTAGGGCAAATATTTTCCTCAGCTTCTTTGGCTTTTAATTTTGCTTATGACTTTTTTTTTTTTTAAGATACAGAACCTTTATATTTTATTTAGTTGAATAAGTGATTGTTATCTCTTTTTCTTTCCTGTGTGACTTTATTGCTGTAGGCTTAGGAATTCCTTCCTACCTAGCAGAAGTTAGAAAATATTCATCTAATGTTACAAAAATATTTTAAACTCACCAAATTAAAAGTAAGATGTGAAGCAAAGATGCAAATGGATTTTTTTCCCATATAGTAAGTCCCCCAACAGTGTGCATTCAGTCATCTATCTTTCCCTAGTTACTGTGTGGTGCTTCCTTAATTTTGTATTTCAAGACCTTTTACTGTTGTATCCAGTTGTAGGAGTTCATAAATTTTTGGTATAAGTATGAATGGAGGATGTGACAATACTTTCTTCTAACATTTTATTATGAACAATTTCAAGCATACAACCAAGAATTTTCTAGTGAACCTCCATATATACACCTGCTAAATTCTACAGTTAATATTCTGCCACTCATTCTTTACCATCTGTCTGTTCATGTAATAATTTTTAAACTCCTGGATCATTATTTGAATTCCAAAGTGGAATATCAAATACATTTTCCTGTTATTTCTCTAACTTGTAGGTTTGATTTCCAGAAAACCTTTAGCAATTTTTATCATTAGTCCAGTAAATAGGGAACAACACTTTACCAAAAGAAACTACTTTCCAAAACAAGTATTGGTCATTTAACTTATGATATGGCTAGCAAGGGGGCTGCCTGGGCTGAAGGAGTGGGCTTTGATAGACTTTTGCCATAGTCAGACTCTGCCAAGGACCCCTTAGTAGAAAGGCGGCTTTGCCCAGGACAACTTGTTACCCCTGGCCAGTCCTACTGCTGTCTGGCATTGAATGACTCTCTTTCACAGTGGTAAGTTGAACAGACCATTGACCAAGGAGCTTTATCACCTCTTTCTAGCCTTAATGATGAGCACCCTAAATCCCCATAGGGTTTTGAGGTCTGAATGCGTCCCAGCTTAGAGCTGGGCTCACAACTGTTCTTAACAGTAAACTGACCTCCTGCATCTGCCTCTTGGCACAGCATACAACTAGCCAAATGGAAAAATTCACAACTGCATTTAAAAGATTTGCCTTTGGTCACCACTGGAAATTAACTGTGGTTTAATTTTTGTTCTGTGTTTTCCCCATCCAAGCCTCAATTTCCTATCTGTAAAATACATTGGTTTTATTAGATTACAGAAAAGATCTTTCTTCTTTATCCCAAATCTGTGATTTTAATCTAGAACATTGAATGTAGGTCAGTATCCACCCCTTTTTCAGAAATACGGGAAGACAGTTGTTTTTTTTTTTTTTTTTCAGCTTCCCTGAATAATACTTTCCAGGGTGGTACGGACATTGGTGAAGTTCACCAGACTCTGGATCTAGGGTTAGAATTGTAAAGCCATTAGCCGTGGCTCCAGTGAAAGGCAAGAGAGGACACGCACAAGAGCACTCAAGGAGGAGGCCGTGCGCGCAGGAAGCGTCATGGCTGTCCAGCCTCTTACTGAGCAGCGCGTTCTCACCTCGACCGCCAGAGATTCGCTTTGTGGCCAGTGTCATCTCAGTTCCAAATTCCCTGCTTCTTAGTGAACAACGCTGTCATATCTTAGAAATCTAGCCAGCAAATGCTTTGAAATTTAAGGGTGGCAATACTGAAAAATGTTAACGTAACCTAAATTGATATTATGGTCTCCTTGCTATTTGGAAGAGGCATTCTATTTAAGGGAATGGTTTTCTGCAAAAAATAAAACAACCTGAGTTTTTCTCCTGCCATGATCCTCTCTTGTTTTATGCTGCCTCCCAAACATACTGTGTTGTCTCCTGCCCTGGAAAATGCAGCTGCCCCAAACTCACGGACACCATTGCTCCATGGGGGAGGCTTTGCCCCACTGTATTCTTCTCCCGCCCCGGGCTGCCCTTTACGTTACAGATACACAGATACCGAAGTATTGTGTTCATTTGGCTTTTATTAATTTGCCAGGAGCAAGGGAGGGTAGATAAAAAGCACCACTCTAACCTGTTATTTTCCTTACTGTTAAAATGTAAAGAAGACTGATGTAAGACTCTCCACCTTCTACCAGTCATAGCCATGGTATGCACAGAGTTTGTGAATCATCTTCTAAATCCACAGCTAGTTTTAAAATTTAGCTTCCAGACTAGATGTGCAGGAAATAAGATTGTGAAATCATAAATGCTGTGGAGTGAATATGAAGTTACCTACCAGATCCCATAATGTTAGCACAGGGAATCCTGAGGAAAATGTCACCAGGTAAGCCGCTTTTTTGGTAAGCTGAGTCATACCAGCATGGAATTTAGTATCTCCAATGTGTTAACCATGCCAGAAATATAAAGAGCTTCAAAATGAGTTTTGATGAAAACACAAAATAATGTTTTGATATATTCACAGGGAGTGGGATCATATAAGAAGTTAGGTAAATAAAAGAGAATTGAGATAATATCCTTAACTTTTAAGCTGGATCTTGAAGAGGAAACTCTAATGAAATAGTCTATGGTATTATTTCTGGAATTTTAAAAAAAAAAACCCAAAAGACAGAGGGCACTGAAACAGTGTTCTAGGTAGATCATGGATATTTCCCAGTGTCGCATTTTTTGGTGTACTTACTCAACTGAGAGCTCTCTTGTATGAAACTGAAATATCACCACCACGTGATAAAGGGTTGATTAGCTGTGACCTAATATGTACTAATCATGACTAACCCAGAACTTGAGGTCACTGTGGTTGCATTTCCTGTAGCTTCAGTGTTCTGGGGCAAGGGTTAACAGGGATAATTCATTTCTATGTTCAAGACTCGGATTCTTCAATCATGTAAACTATAGGTGAGAATGGACTCAATTTGACTCAGGTGCAAGAGCACCATGTGCCGGGCACTGTGCCAAGTACTTTATATTATATCTCAATAAATAAGCCTGTGTGGCAGGTACTATTAGGATACCCATTTTACAGATAGACAACTAAGGCTTGGAGAAGTTAAGTCATTTCCCTGAAGATTACATAGTAGTGAGTGGAGGAGCCAGGATTCAAATCATAGTAGTCTGGCTCCTACGCCCAAGCTTTTAATTTGTATCCTATCCAATTTTTATAAATGACTCATATTTTGGAACTATTTTATTTAGTCAGTTATCTGTTGTGGTGGTTTTAATGTATTAGGAAAGAATGAATGCATCCCCCACAGCTGGGCTCTTTTGTGCCATATGTTGTTCTAGATCACCTGGTTACAGCTTATTGTTAATAGTGCATATTACCACCACCCACCCCCATGACTCCAGTGAATGTGCTGTGGCTATAAGACAGTATTTTCAAGAAAGGCAATTAACAAAGCACCTATCCCAGCTACCAAGAGAAAAAAAACTTGGCATAGCCCATGATGGAATCCCCTTTTCTCATTATTGGAAATGAATAGAAGCTCATTAATGTGCCTCCCAGTAAGTTCAGGCCCCATAGTTTAAGTGCACCATCAGAACCCAGAGATCTGTGGTCTTGCAGTGTTCTTGTTGCTCAGTCGACTTCCTAATGTTTCAGTCAGGGAGAGCTGGTTTCTCATTGACAGGGTGCAAGAGGCCCTTCGTGCTCTAGTCTGCCTCTCAGGACAGCCCGAATC
Source organism: Microcebus murinus (assembly GCF_040939455.1). Lineage (NCBI taxonomy): Eukaryota > Metazoa > Chordata > Mammalia > Primates > Cheirogaleidae > Microcebus > Microcebus murinus. The sequence goes on along the minus strand of NC_134112.1, from coordinate 82,652,448 downwards.
CCCACCCTATTCGATGGTCTCTGCAGCCAAAATGAAGCTGGTCATGCTCGCCCTTTGCCTGGAAGCTCTTGCCTCCCCTCTTCCCGGCCAACCACTGCTGTCCCTCAGAGCACTGGTTAGAGAGCCCCCCAGGCAGGCTCTCGGACTCCTGAGGACTGGGTCAGGTGTTCCTGAGTGCTTCCCCAGTGCCCTCTGCTTACCCGTGTGCACACGCATCATATGACATTCTAACTCGTCGTTTGTCTGTCTTCACTCTCATTGGTCCCTTAAGAGCCAGGCTTGGGTAGTGTCTCCTTTTGGATAAACACCCTGACCCACAATAGATGCTCAATAAATGTTGGCATGAGAGAGAGAAATGACATACTTGGTAACAGTAGAAACTCAATTATGCAATGTGTAGTAGTTAGGGTTTGTAAGGTGCTTTCATGTATGTTACCTCGTGTAATCCTCCCAGCATCTCTGGGGACTAGCTTTCTGTATCCCTACTATACTGACAAGGAAACATCAGCTACATTTTTAAAAAGTAGTTAAAGCCAGGACTTGTGCTCAGGTCTTCTGAAGCCCAGATCTTAGGCTCTAATGTGCTGTGTGGTTATCCCCAAGGCAAACCTGTGAAATAGTTATCAGACTCTTTTCCAAAAGCCGTGCTGATTTAGTCCTGATCAGCTACAGTCAGACAGAGAATCGATGGATTGATGTCATTTCTCCTCCCTTCCCTTTCCTCCTTTTCTCATGAGCATCTTTCTATCCCCCTTGTATTTCCAGTGAAAGCCCTGCACTACAGGTGATGGACCCTGTCCAGGTTTCAAGGTGTAGGCAGTGACTCTTTTGTATCTAGACCATGCTGGCTACATCCCTTCTTTTCTTGTGGGTAGGGCTTTTGGAAAAGCAGAGAGCCGTTGGGGGGGGGGGTGTCAGGTAAAGTACGTGAGCAATTGAATAAGTGAGATCACCGTGGTGTTAGTGAGTGAGAAGTGATCTGGGTGGGAGAGCTGTGTGCCCAGGCAGTGAGAAAGTGAGCAAGAGAATGTGAGTGGGCGGCTGGTGTGGTTGGCAGGTAAGAGGCTGCAGAGAGGTTGCTGGCTAGTATGGGCTGTATAATTAAACAGTTGAGCAGATCTTAATAACAGGCTGGGGTGGTGTTCTCCACAGGCCTGCAGGGCAGCCGGGGGAAGCAAGTGAGCTGGAAGCATCTTTGGACACACAGAGCTAGATATGAATTTTGCAGGAAAGTAACCTGAGGAATACAGTGGAATCCAAGGAGGGAGAAATAGAGATTCCAGGCAGCATTTCCTAAACTTGAAGAATTCAGAACTTGATACTCAGTTTGCTCTGTTCCCTGTTTGCTCTGTACCCTGGCAATGTTGTCGAAGGAAGGAATTTTTAATTTCATAGAGAAGTGAATTTTGCCACCACAATAGAACAGTGGAGACCAAGGTCATAAATCCCTTTAGCGATTGTTTGGAGTGTCAGGTCTGAGTTTCTCTTTTTCCACTACTTTATTTGCAGTAAGAGGCTATACCAGCATGTATTACGGTTTTATTGGGTGGGGTAACATGGTCAGGAAGAGGTAGAGAAGTGTCTAAAGGCCCTTTCTCTGGGACATTCAGAGATCAGAGCAACTCAGGAAGGTCAAGGTAGGCTAAAGTCATTGTTCATCCATTTATTCAACAAAGATTTCCTGAGTACCTACTTGTGTGCCAAGCATTGGTTAACACTAAGATGATGATGATAATGAAGAAAAAACAAGCATGGTATCACCTGAAAAAGCACAAAAAAGTGGCCCAAGAAAAATGGTGCTTTGAGGGGAAGGTGCTCTAAGATGAAAGGGGCCTTTGGGTGGAAGAGTCACCCAGAGGAGGTGACTTCCGAGGTCAGAGCTAAAAGATGAGTAGGAATGTGTTGATGGAGGGGAGGTCACTCACTTCCACTTCGGAGTCTCCCGGAGTCTCGGATAATCCTTTGGGCTTTCAACAGACTGTGCCCAAGAGATGCCACGGCTTCCTCTCCCTGTGAATGTCACTGCTGAAGGGGAATAAACAAGGATAGAGGAAAATAAATCGTAGGGAATTTGAAACCAGCCGGTCATTTTCAAGTGCTGAAACGCGTGATAATATGTCTAAGGGACTATAACACGACCTCTAAAATAAGTGACCTGGCTAGCTGTGCTGTGGCTCACATAGGCAAGTATTGTGAGGCCGGAGAACTGCTGTTGAATAAAACAACGTGGTAGGATAAAGAACACAATGTTGGCCAATTCTGAAAAGTGAAGCTTGCATGTTACATGTCAGAGTTCGGGGAAGGTGGTCCACTGAACAAAGGGCCCCCGTTTCTCATTTTGAACCTCCTTGAGTTTGGAAGTCCTCAGAGAGCAGCAGGTGGTTTCCCTCAGCAGCCTGCTGTCCTGAGCCCTCCTGGCTGCAGACCACCCCTCGTTCGGGACCCCTGCCACATGCCACGGCCACACAGCAGCCCCATTGTGGAAGCCTCATAGCAAGCACTTTCTCCTGCAGGCTCCTCCTCTTCCTAGGGCTCTTTGATGAGCCGCTCCCTCCATTTTAGAAGAAATGAACTTCGACCTTGAGGGTGGGGGCGGAACAGGGCTGCAAGAAAGAGAAGCTCAGGAGTGTTGTGTAAACACCGTGGGGCTGATCCATGTAATCTTTTACTACCTGTAGGGACAGGTGGATGCAGAGGTGCTGCTGGCAGGAGAGGCAGAGCTTTCTGGAGGTTATGGGCTGTGCAATAGGCAGAATGCTTTGAAGCTGCAGGAGGAGGTGAGAGCAGCTTGTTCACAGAGTATATGATACAGGAGTTTCCTTTTATACGGTCTTACTGGCTTGAGAGTATCATTAAGGATGTCTGTGCCAACATTTAGCTGGGTCTCTGGCATGAGTTGTTATAACCCATCTGTAGTTAAAAGCAATTTTTTTTTAAAGACTCCACTTTCAAAATTTTCCTGAGGTGCTAGTCTGACGCAGTTATCTTCAACAGCTGTCTTCGAATAACATGTTGTTATATCCTACTGTGTAATCTTGTACAAATGTCTGAGAAAAAAAGATTCTCTTAGTCCAAGTAAGAAGTAGAGGTAAACAGTGATTCAACAGGTTATGTGGACAGGGCTGTGCTGAGCTTGCGTCTGGGACAGTGACCAGACAGAGGAAAGGAGAAGTGAAAGGCATTTTTAGCACATCAGGACTGCTTCGAAATGTTGATTTTTCTATCTCCCCTCATCCCATCAGGAGGATTCAGTGGCAAGTGCTTTTACTCTTAACTCAGTGTGTAAACATCTTGCTTCTATATTATACTGTAAGATATTCCTGAGCAATGGTGAGTTGCTGATTTGAAGGACTAGCTGTGAAACCCGCATCTGTGGGCGTGGTGGTCAGTCAGCATCCTGCCATCCAGCCTGAGTTGTGATGTCACAGAGGGGGGGGGGCCTGGAGGGCTCCTGCGTCTCACTATGGCCCAGGGAGCACTCCTGTCCTCAGAGGGGTGGATCTCCCAGGACACTGGGGCAGGAGGACGATGTTTGCTCCATTCGGGTTGGTCTCCAGTCCCCTTTCCTTTGTCAAGCCGGAGGCTCATGTGCTCCCTCCGCATGCCCTCGCCCACCCCCAGCAAGTGCCTGTGATCCTTGGCAGGGCACTGGGCCTCTCTCTTTGTGGATAAGATGTGGCAGTGTGTAGCATACAAGCTGTGAGGTCAGGCTGCCCGGGCCTGAATTCTGGTTCTGCCCCGTACTAGCCGTGTGACTCTGGGCACATTAAAATTCATGTCTTTGTGCCTGTGTTTCCTCATCCGTAAAATGGGGATGGTAATAGAACCCTCCTGATAGGACAGTCATGGGGATTGAAGTGCCTGCAAGGGAATTTGTCTTGCTCAGGATAAAGCACAGGCTGTCCATTGCAGGTGAGGAAGTGTCTCGCTCTTTCTCCTGCCTCTGAGTGGCCAGTATGTGGCAGACACGTTCACAGTGAGCCAGTCGGAGTGAAAAGACGGGCCAAGGAAGCCAGAGGGGTGGGGGCTCGCCCAGCCTCTTGCCTGTGTGGCAGGGTCCCGTGCCTGCATCCTACCTGTCGTGTTTAGACAGCAACCCTTGCTTCACCAGCAAAAGTGGGCACTCTCAGCCCCCCAAGAGAGCACATGGCGCATCTCCCCCCCAGCAGCCAAGCAGCTTGTGTCCAGCGATGGAGACCAGGGCCACAGGTTAGTTGCTGTCGCTGACCTGGAGATGGTGCCCCTGCAGGCTTGCCAGGCCCTGGCAACATTTCCCAGTTGTCCTGCTCTTCCAAGCATCAGGGTGGTGGGGGCCAAGCTCTTCACGAGCTGCTTTTCCTTGGTGATAACTCTCTTCATCAAACGTTTTCATTCTCAACCTATGTGGTTTCAAACTCTCGGTGCTCCTTGGAGAGCTCAGCTGGGCACCCTTAACCCAATGAGAGTTAGGAACACTAGCGTTTATGCTTCTCTCCCCTAATCGACTGATTTTTCATTGCTTCTGCAGAGGTTTTCACTGGGAGAAAAGCGTGTTTATGGGGCAAGCTTAGAGAGTTTGTGTCTCCTCTGTGGGATTTTAGTAGTTCTGCCCTCAGTGCTGGTGAACCCCATACTCTTTTAAGCTTGGATGGTTCCCCCAGTAGAAGGGCTGTGTGCGGCTGACCCCTTGTGGCCAGAACTAGGCAGTGCATGTGTAACTTGCTTGATCCTCTGTGAAATACAATAATTTTAAAGATTTTTACCAAAAGACCTTGACCCACCACTCTCTCGCTATGCATATCATTCCAGCTCCAGGGCTTAACATTTATGTTTTGGCATCTCTCTAATCTGTACTTTGCTCTCTTGTTGCCTCCAGAGTCACTACCTTCCAATAAGCTCATCCACTCTGTATCTCTAGATGGATCTTCCTAAAACATAAGTCTGATTGGTCTTCCCTCACTTAAAGCCCCTCCATGGCTCCTTATTTTCTGGTTCTGGCTCACCTTTCAGGAGGTCCCTCAGTCTGCTCCTCTGCCCCAGGCTGCATCTGTGCACATGCTCTCCTCTCTTCCTCCTGTTTTACCTGGCCAACACCTCATCTGAGAGATTCATCTCAGGTTCGCTTCCTCCAGGAATCCCTCCCAACCCCCGCATTATATTAGCTTCTCTCTCACCCATTCCTGGCTTGCTTCCTTCATTATGCCTTAGATCCCTTTTTTTTTTTTTTTTTTTTTTTTTTTTGGAAGCAAAAGAAAGAAATGGAAGACTGAATGGCCAGAAGGAAGAGAGGGCGAGAGGGAGGAAATTTAACACATGGCATTATAACCAGATACTTTTCTTCCTCTCCCACAAGGCACAAGCTACTTGAGAGTAGAGCCTGTCTTTTATCTCCGTATCCCTGGTGTGATAGCGCAGTGTCTGGCATATAACTGTTGCTCACTAATTATTAGCAGGAATAAAGGGAGGGGGAATAAAAGCAGGCAAAGAACCAAGTCACCAGGCGATCCTCATAAGTATGACAGAGCTTGGAAAAGAACTAAGTGAAGCTCCAGGGGCCCCAGAGGACAAGCGTGACACCCAGTGTGGACGGTAGAGCCGCTCTCCCACCTCGCCCAGCGACACCCCTTAACCTCTGCTCTGCATTCCCGCAGCGACTGCCCCCGGCCAGCCCAAACTCCTGCCAAATTCATGTTTTTTAAAACACGGCTTCAATCAAGCCATATCCTCATCAAAACTCTTCCACTGAAGAATTCCAAATTCTTCAGCCCAGCAATCCAAGGCCCCCACAGCAGGACCCCAACTCACCTACATTTTGTGCCACTCTTGACTTGTGTATCCCAAGTATATTTTAGGAGTCAACAAGTGTTTGCTGATGAATTTAATTACTTACTTGACAGACTGTATGTAAAGGCACATTCTAAAATTTCGATTAAAAAGCATTCTATTGAACCTGTCTGAGTGTAAGGCACTTTGATGGTCCCTGTGGGAACCATCAGAGAAGAAGGTGTTGTTCTGTGCCTGCAGGGAACTGATAGCCCCGCTGGGGAGACAACAAACATGCAGGAGACATTAAGGAATGAGACAGCAGAAATGAACATGTCACAAGGCAGTGTGTGATTAATTGCCAAATAAATGGCTCAAGAATGTGGTGGTGATTAAACAAGACAAAGTATGTGGAAGTGCCTCTCCCCTATAAAACTCCAAATTCCAGGGCAGCCCTACAGCCTGCCTCTCACCCTCGCGCAGGACCATACTCTGTTGTTACGCTTCATACGTAAGTCTCAGCCTTTCATGCAGAGCCCTTCGTGGTGTGGCCCAGGTTCATGTCCCCGGCCTCGTGGGACCCCCACCCTGGAAGCCCAAGCTCAGAGATACTGAAGAGAATGCACTGTGGTGTTGAGCACACATGCTCCCTGAAACTGTCACTCCTCCCCATCTCCCTTTCTTGTCTAATCTATTCTTCCTGTAAAACTCCACTATTCCTTTAAAATCCAGCCTAGAGTTCCTCAGGGAAGGCTTCTCTGATAACTGCAGACACAACTAGCCGCTTGCCGAGCGGAGCCTCCACTCTCCCTTGTCACACACTTGTGACGTACACTGGGAGGCGATGCTCACGTGTTTCTGCCCTCTGTGTAACTGCAGACGTCTGCCGCAGGGACCGTGTCCTCTTCCTTTATAATCCAGTACCCAAACAGTGTTTGTCATTGACTGAAAGCACTTAACACATTATAAGGATGGTAAACATCCATTGACTTTAAATTGTTAAGGCACAAGCTCTGTGAATTCAGAAGAAGGTGACATGCCAGAATTGGCCTGAGAGGTTTCACAGAACAAGTAGGAATTCTTAGAACTGGAAGGTAAAGGTTTTGTACATGTGAAATAGGTCAGACAATAAGAGGACTTGCAGGTGGAATTGCTGAGTGTCTGTGACTTGTAGCAGCTCAGCCATCCTCTCTGAACAGACTTGAGGGAGGAGAAAAACCTGCAGAGGTGTGGCAGTGAAGGCAGATTATTTTATTCATAGTTGGAGCAAGCGTTTATCTAGAGGAAGTAGAGAGAGTGCCCTGAAGGTGGGTTGGATTTAGCTGGTGGAAAGGCCTCAAAAACACTTGGTTATCTTGTAGGCAGGGGGTGCCATTTATTACTTTAGAAAGCCATGCTGACTCGATCAAAGTGGTTTTTTAGAAAGATTATCCAGGGTCATCTCTTTCCCCTCGAAAGAGGGAGGTGCGCTGTGGCCCTGCCTTCATTTTCTATGATAGCATTCGCCTCGGTTTCCTTTGTGGGGCTTTGTGGCTCACATGGCGAACCAGGAAGCCCGGGCTCTGGGGGCAGCCCCTCTGCCGGTGAGTGCCTCCCCTTCACGGGCTGGATCATGGCGTTTGGCACTGCCCTTGGCCTGGCTCTAAGCTGTTCTCTGATCCTTTGGGTCCTGCTGCCCTCGTGACTGGTAATGACCCGGAAGGCAGCAACACCCACGCAACAGGTGGTCCTCCAGGGCTGAGTCACCGCCCTGGGAACGGTGCCCCGGTGAGGCCATCCCAGGCAAACTGGGACTGGGCAGTGGAGGGAGCTTCTCCACCTGGCCGCTGGCTCTGTAGGGCCCTTTCAGTGTGACAGCGCAAAGGAAAAATGGATTTGGGGCAAAACACAAAGAAGTTTTCCGCGTGATTATAGCTGTGGTCCCTGGTTGGCCATTTTATTTCAGCGCACCAAAATGATCCATTTACAGGTACCTTTAAATATGGAAATGAAGACAATTTTAATATGACATTTTAAGATTCTGTTTGATCCTGTGAGGTAAGAGAGCTTAAGGAATAACATGTGGAATGAAAGCGAGAAATTGGGATTTGGGTGATTTTAGACACTCCGATGGATTTTTTAAAAAAAATTATAATGCTATCTGCTTATTCCCAGAAAAGGGAAAAATATAGTGTTGCTTTTTTTTTTTTTTTTTTTGAGACAGAGTCTCGCTTTGTTGCCCAGGCTAGAGTGAGTGCCGTGGTGTCAGCCTAGCTCACAGCAACCTCAAACTCCTGGGCTCCAGTGATCCTTCTGCCTCAGCCTCCCGAGTAGCTGGGACTACAGGCATGTGCCACCATGCCCGGCTAATTTTTTTTCTATATATATTAGTTGGCCAATTAATTTCTTTCTATTTATAGTATAGAGCGAGGCGGGGTCTCGCTCTTGTTCAGGCTAGTTTCGAACTCCTGACCTTGAACAATCTGTCCGCCTCGGCCTCCCAGAGAGCTAGGATTACAGGCGTGAGCCACTGTGCCCCGCCTCTAGTGTTGCTTTTGAAAGGAGGTTTTTGGTTTTGTTTTTTTTTAATATAATACATATATCTTATTCACTATACCGGTGAATAGAGATGACCTCAGTCTAAACAAGTAAGTTCATCATAATATCTCTCCTTGTCTGGGAAAAGAAGCCTTTATCAAGTAGCAAAAGATGCAGGCAAGTTTGACCACCCCATCATTTCAGCTGATCGGGATTTTCCAAAACACAACACAAAAAGCTCTCTCTCTTTTCACAACTGAATAATAACTCTTAGGAAATACTACCAGCTTACTCAGTTCTAATAAGGCCATGAAGAAGTCTGGTGACAATAATCAGTCAGTTGCCTGAATGCCAATGTTGTACTTGGTTAACTGTGCTATCACTACTGGAAGCTTTCAAAATTTGAGAAAATAGCATCGTGTCTCTTGCTTTCCGAATATGGAATTTTTTAACTTAAAAAAAGAAGTTTAAGTTTTTATCATTACACATTATGTGCCCAGTAAATTCTGTACAGAGAAAGTATCCCTAAAGGAAAAAACCCAGTCATTTTCTTGAGCAACTTCCCTTGAGCTCTGAGTGTCTCTGCTTACTCTGGGGCTAGCCTCAGCCCCTGCCGAGGACTTGTCAGCAAGGCCATTGAACCCTGCTCCTCAGTTGCCAGATATGCTGTACACTGTGACCTGGAGGTCTGGATTTACTCCTTGTATTTCTCTTTATGTGAGTACTGAATGTATAAAAAACTGACCACTTAAAAACTGAGATGGCCACAAAGTTTCCTACTTTCTTATGGCAGAAGAATTTAGGCACATTCTGCTAGAAACTAAAACCAGGTCCTGGTTCCTACAACCTTTATGATTTCAGATCACTAAAAAGCTGAATCAAAACACACTGGTAGGCCGGGCGCTGTGGCTCACGCCTGTAATCCTAGCTCTTGGGAGGCCAAGGCGGGCGGATTGCTCAAGGTCAGGAGTTCAAAACCAGCCTGAGCAAGAGCGAGACCCCGTCTCTACTATAAAAATAGAAAGAAATTAATTGGCCAACTGATATATATATAAAAAATTAGCCGGGCATGGTGGCACATGCCTGTAGTCCCAGCTACTCGGGAGGCTGAGGCAGAAGGATCACTGGAGCCCAGGAGTTTGAGGTTGCTGTGAGCTAGGCTGACGCCACGGCACTCACTCTAGCCTGGACAACAAAGCGAGACTCTGTCTCAAAAAAAACACACTGGTAAGTTAGACATTAGTTGATTCTAGAATCCATTCCAGTCAAAAGACTCTCTAGAGTCATTGGATTTTGGTATCGTTTGGGGGAAGAGGACTTTAAAAGGAGAGAAGCTTATTCTTTATTTTATAACCTGTGTGGGGCAGAAGAACCAACCCACTTTTGGTGGATAGAGGTTGCAAATCCTGGTGCCCTTACTCGAAAGATTAATGAACATTTAACACCGAATTAAATATCCCCAGCCCTTATCAAAGCTGTGTGAACAGTACGAATGTGCCAGCGTTAAACACTGACGCCTTTAGAAAGGTGCTTGGGAAGTGCTCAGGCGCTGATGAGTTAATAAAAAAACAGAGCCATCCAGTAAGCAGTTCCCGCTGGGCACGGGTTTGTTTATCCTGCCTTTCTGAAGTCAGAGCCAACATTCTTAATGGTTTTGAGTGATTCAGAATGTTTCTTTTTTGGCAGGACCAATTTCCACACATGGGCTTATGACTAAAACCCCTTAGGTGAGGTCCAAAGCAGAAACCAGCCTTACACTTCATGTCATATTTTAGAATCGTCTTATTTTAGAGCAAAAGGAAAACTGCCCAGCACAGCCAGCTTATTTAGGACGTGAAGAGACGGAAGCAGGGAGGCTTTGGCCAGCCAGAGGTCACAGGGCTGCGGGAGAGGCCAGTCTGAGCCAGGCCCCTGGGTCCGGAGCCCAGGACTCCTTCCTCGGCACTGCGCAGCACCCCGTCCAAACCTCAGGACAAGGTGCCAGCATGTCCTTGGCCTCCCGCTGAAAGAGGCAGCCTGCCCTTTGAGGATTGTTTAGAAAATGGCTTAGGTCAGAAAGGAGAACTTCATTTTTTACAAAATGAAACAAATCAGTTATTTGCCATAGGCAGCATTTTCAAAACACCCTTTGTCGGTATGTTGTAAACGTATTAGCTCCTGGACAGAAACAAGACTAAGAACGTTTCTATCTATATGCCAAAATAAGAGATTCGATAGACCTCCTTTTTCTTTTTTTTGGATGAGAGTTCAGTTATGCCACACTAGTTCCTAATAAAACAAACTCTGAATCCTTACCACAGGAGAAAGAATTGAGCAATGTTCTAAGAACATGTTGTACTCTTCAGGGCAGTGAGTAAATGTAATATTTAGAAGATGCTCTAGAAGCTGGAAAGTGCCTCTTGGCGACAGAGTGGAGGGAGACATGGCAGAAAGGACTAGATAGAGAAGTCGAATCAGCCGGAGGAGGAGGACTTAGGAAGAGCCATTGACACACCTCCTTTCTGCTTGTCTGGGGACTTCGGGGTCACGAACTCCACTGGAGAGGACTCATTCCCTCATAAAGCAGGGGGTGAGCCAGCCGACCCCTGCTGTGCCACTGTCCCGAGAGCCAGAGACTGGCCACGTGTGGCGTCCCCAGAAAAGGACCTGAGCAGGTGCTTGGCCCTCACCACGTGCTGCACTGTGCCAGCAGCTTCCTCCACAAGTGCATGAGACCACGGTGCGGCCTTTACGTGTGCACGGGACAACGACTGACCCAAGAGCGTAAGTAATTTGTCTAAGGAAGCAAAGCAAGTCAAAGAAATGAGACTTGCACCCAGATCTCTCTGCCCAGAGAGCCCTGCTGTGGTGTAACTCCTACACCTGCTTTTTCCAGGTAGCATTTACGCAACTGTCATTTGCTGCTTTTAAAAAAAATTGTATTTTAATGGCATGATTATTACAAAGCATGTTTCCCCCCAAGACTGTAAACCAGGTATGTTGTAAATATCAAGTTAAGCATCTCCAGCATGATCTTTTAGTAGGAGGAATTGTTCACTGGTCCTAGAAACCCTGCCATTTTTTCCCGCCTCCCAGTTCATGGAAACAGTGTGCAAATAAAGTTACCTTGTGTTTAGCTTCTAGCGTGATTTTGGAGATAGATAACAATATTTTCCCCCATCACCTGTGCCATCTTCATTTTTAAGATAGGCACTTTATTTTAAAAAGAGCTACTAAGGAGAAGAATCTGGCTGTGTTAGGGCCACCAGTGTGTCCAGCGTGGCCTGTTGTCAGGCCACTTCAGGGGAGCCAGGGCTGTTCACGTGTGTGGTTGAGGAGAGCGTGCCTCTTCTGTGCCGGGGTGAAATGGTTGGTTGTTTTTCTTCTTGCTTTGTTTATTTGTGTGTACTTAAAAAATTATTGATCTGACAAATGTTTCGAATTGAAGCCATGGATAAAAGTTTCCTAACAGAAAATCATACCATAAATTGGGAAAATGGGACAGAATGCAGTGTGTGTTGTTTTTTTCTCCAGATCTTTATGTTTCACATTGGCTTAGAATACCCCCTAACCCTCCCTTGCTGTTTTTCTTGGAGCGGGTTCCTTATTAATAGCCTACTTATGCGAAGGGAACGGATTCCAGGTAGAGGCTTTGAGTTAGGTCCCTGCCTGACCGAGTGCCGCATCCTTCCCCTCTCTTCTCTGTTAGGCTGAGTTCGCCGTGCACCTGCAGTTGCGTGGAAAACATCTCCCCATCCCAGCTGTGCATGGGAAAGCCACTGCAGTGTTTCACCCCCAGTGTGGGTGTCGTTCAGGATCCTGTGACATCATCATCCCCCTCGGCCTTCTAAAGGAGCTGGGGTTGGGATGGGGGCTCGTTTTGGGCCCAAGGGCATTTTACAGGGTATTATTTAATCTGTTCTCTGTCTCCAGCCCAAACTGCCCTACAGACAAAAGGGTACCTTTTCCATTAGTGAACGCTATTTATTAAGGTTCCTGAGAAAAAGGGGACCCCATCCCCTCTGGGACCACACCCTATTGCCTGTTGCTCACATCTCTGTGGAGATGGGGGTAGAAAGCCCTTGGGAAACCTATTCTGACCCCGAAGTCTGGTGCCTTACCTCTGGGCCCCGGAGCCCTGGAGTTGGCCTGTTGTGGTGTTTGCCCCAGGGTATAACTGTTGTCTGTTTCCTGGTCTCTGTCCCCTCCTGGCTGGTAAACCCCAGAAGACTGGCCCCATGTCCTGTCACTCATGTGTCACCAGCAGTGCTTCCCACGTGTAAGGTCTTTATAGACACTCAACTCCTGCCATCCCTGATCTCAGCTGACTTTCACTGTATGTGTGTGTAGGGGGTGCACCCTGGGGTGCTCTCTCGTGCACACCTCCTGCTAACCTGTCATCTCAGTTCCTGGCTGGCGAACTTCCCAAAGGCAGTGGCTCTGCTCCATCCACCATGGTCTTCAACCCCCTACTACCCTCAGACATGGTTTTCCTGTCCCCTCCCTGGAGTCCTCCCTTTTCCCACCTGCCCAGGCCACCCCTGGTGAGCCCAGCTCAGGCCCCTGTCCTCTGCTGTGTCACTGATCCCTCAGCCTGCCCCAGGCCCATCCAGTCCCAAGTGACACTTGAGCACTTTCTTTGTCCCTGTGCATTAGACTTCGTTCCACAATTAGATTATAAGGTCTCATAGAAACATATCCACATTATCTACTTAGGTACTTTTCTGGCAGTGTGTAGCATAGTGCTGGGCTCTTGGGGGGAGTCAGAGAGCACACTTACTGCCTGGCTTTAAGAGGTCTGTCCCTACATATGGTTGGAATGGCTGTGGCTCTGCAGCCTGGCTGTTGGCCAATCCCTCCAGGCAAGATGTGATGTGTCCCTCCCGTGAACATGGCTCACAGGGGCTGGCGCCTCCTGTTTACTCTTGCCACGCCCTGTGGCTTCCGTGGGCACCCTTGTTCCTCCATCACTGTCTGTTTATGTGTTTCCTTACACTGGACTCGCTCTCCAGTTTGCTCTCGTGTCCTCTGGGCTTCTGGTAACTCCGTGACTCAGTGGCGAGTGAATGGATCAGACGGAAACAGGTGGAATATCCTGATCCTACTTTCAGATCATATCTGTCTTTTCCCAGACTCTTGACTTCTTGTTTTGACATCCCTTGGCCTGCCTTTTTCTCCCAGAGAAGCCCCCAGATCCACTCACAGCCTCGATTTACTGATGCCCAATCTTATTTTAGTCTTTGACACCATTTTAACATAGTGATTGTATAAGCCTGAAAATTTTATCCAAAATGATAGATGTGCCATCCCCTCGCAGGAGAACGTGGTGGTGGTGGGGGGTGGAGGGTCAACATGTATTGAAAATCTATGTACCATGTGCTTATTTGAGTCAGCTCAAATGTTATTATGTCTTCACAATAACTCTGAGAGTTCACATTATTATTTCCACTTTATAAATGAAAAAGGTAATGCTCAAAAAGTGAAGAGCTTGCTCAAGGCTAACAAGTGGCAGAGGAGAAATCTGAACCCAGGCCTTTCTGATCCCAGAGCTTGTGCTGCTTCTGTTTCTATTCCTAGTCGAAACATGCCATTAAATGGGAGCTCACTTAATAGCACTTGGCATTAAAAGGGCAGTTTATGAGGACATTCACTCAAGCAAGCTGGTGCTTGGGAGGAAAGGCAGTGGAAAAGATAATGGTTGATCGATCTGATTCTAAGCAGAGCTTGACCAAAGATAAGCTTCTGAGATCTTTAAGGGTCCAGAGTTTGACTGTTGAGCACCTAACAAGACCTCCTGTGACCACCGACTCCTTGTCAGGAGAAACAGCAGGAGTCCATTAGAGAAGCATGCTCATTGGCTAGGACGTGACTCCTTGCTTTCCTCTTTGGTGGCAGATTGGGTCACAAGCCGCAGACTCAGCTCTGCCCATCGATTAGAATTGCTGAGAGCTGCTGTCGACGGCACAGACTTCCAGTGCTCGAGCAGAGAGCCAGGGGTGTCAGTGGGAAGCTGGAAGTGCATTTGGCAAGCTCTGATCCTCAGAGTGGAGAAACCTTGTCACTAACCCATACAGTTTTCTTGACCAGACCTTTCGGTGCTCTGGTTTTCTCATCTGTAAGTGATGCTCATACATCTGAGTCCCAAGAGGCTGCAGGGTCAGTGGTCATGAAGCCCCCGAAGGCTCTAGAGGAATGAGAGAGGATGAGTGAGGATGAGTGAAATAGCTCTGTAATTAGGTTTTATTATATGCTTTTGAAGGAACAGGGTAATTGGAGGAGGGCTTCCCAGCAGCTTAAATGGAACTCGCCACTTTTCCAAACACTGAAAACTTCTAGAAGGCAGCAGACCGGTGTTGCTCACAGTCTAGCACAGACCTCAATTACTGTTGAAAAGTAAAAGAGCCCCTGTCTTATATTGGTTCCTATCCTCATTTTTATGCTCAGAATATTTTGGAAATTTGCTACTATTTTATAATAGTGTTCAAATATTCCAGAATTCTGTGTGATTTAATAGCGCTACATTGGTTTGAATCTTATGTTTACCCCAACACATCCTCCTCCTCATCTCTACTTCTCACCTTGATATTTTTTTTTTAGACTTGCTTTCTACTATAAGACAGTGTGGAATACAACTATGGCTTTTTCTGACCATTTCTTTTACTGGCCAACCTCTTGGATTTTAATCCCAACTCTCAAGGATCTTCCCAACACATTATGTTCCTGTTGTGATACCATCTTGAAGTGCACGAGCTTCTGGGTCACTAAAGAACATGTTCAATATCACTTGGCTTAAATGTTATGCCTGCGAATCACAAATCGTTTTCTTCACCAGTCAGTTCCAGCCCACGTACCTGGACCATATCTTCCCCATTGGCCAATAAGCACGGCATGCTCTGTGGCCCCGTAATCATTAACTTAGAAATTGCAGCCGGTATAACTTGACAGGACAGAGTTTTCTTCAGCAGACTGCTGAGTCACTCAACCTCTTGGTGAGTAAAACGTGAGTTTTTTGAGATTTAAGCCCCTCGGAAGGACACCTCCTTGTTGCTGCCATGAAGGGACTCCCAGTTTCTGTGGCAGGTCACATCAGCAAGACAACTGAAGTATCTGCTTGAACAATCAGTTTTCAGAAATGAAGACCTCTATAACACTGGCTTCCTCTCTTGTGATGTGGTGAAAGATGCATTCCAGCTGCGAAGTTAGACCGAGGAGAAGAGAATGCAAAGTGGTTTCAATTCTTCTCAATTGCCTCTGCCTGATTCCAAAGCAGTAAAGGAAGATTGTACTTGCAGACTGGTGCTGCCCTCTGCAGGCCTCCTGTGGTATGTTGCTGCTGCAGCGTGAGGTTGCAACACCAGTTTGAAAATAGAAACCTCCTCCTGTCTTCTGTGCAGGGTGCTTTCATGCTCTTTTTCTGTGGTTGGATCTGTAGGTTTATCCCATGTTTTATTTTATAAGATGTCTTGCTGAGCAAACCTTGCTGATCTGCCTCATGTCAGTGGATGGTTTCGTTAGCAATGGCCACACCTCACATTTACCCCAGTACAGAGAGAACACCAGGGTGAGGAGGTGTGTGCTGCTCACTGTACAGCAACTTTCCCAACTTATGTGCCTCAAGCAGGAAGAAGAGGGTGCTTTTTATTTCTCATTTTTTAAACGTGCATCTGTTTATGACACTAGTGGAGGAACGTGCTTAAGAGAAAACAACTGACTTTTACTTCTGCTCTTGCTCTGGGAGTTTTCCTAGGAGTTCTTGATGCCATTTAAATTTCAAGTGCTGATCTTCTGAACAAATGCCTCCTGAGGATCTCTGTGCCTGGAAAATATCCATCAGCAGATTGCCTTTACACTCCTATGTAAGTATAGGCTTGTGCTCATAAATCAACCTCAAGAGAGTTTTGTTTTATTTTGTTACTGGATGATTCCCTAGTAAATTTTTAAAAATGATCATCAGCATTTGATCTGTACTCATTTTCTCTTAACCACACAACTCCCAGTTTACTATCGGGAAAAGTCTGAAACATGAACTCCTGCTTAAAATCAAGGGTACTGATCCCATATTCCAGTCTTAGAATAGGAACAGGAGAAGACAGCAGAAAATATTAAAGGTCTTTATTGCAGTAAATTCAGATGGAGACGCCATTTACGGATCGAAGGGCAACTTTTCCAATTTTGGTATTGGTCAGATGGCTTTGCAGTTAGCTACTCTGGAACGTCTCAGTGTATGGCAGAGTATGCAAAAGCAGGGTCTCCGAGCCCTTTACGAGCTGCGGCAGATCTCTTGGCCACATCTGTTTATTATGTGCTGAAGGAAAACTAATGTATTATTTTTATTATCACAGCTACCATTTCCTGGATACTCTTACACTGCGCTGTCGCTAGTTCAGATTGCTTTATCGTACTTAACCCGATTTCATCCTCACAACCTTCTGTGGTAGGTCGGTTATCATCCTCATTTACAGATGAGGAGACTGAGCTACAGAGAGTCAAGGTAATTTACCCAAGGTTGTGCAGGGAGCTGGTGGCAGAATTTGACATTTAGGCTGTAGAGTCTCTACTTGACCCCCTCTCCATGCCGCCTCCTAGACGCAGGAAACTTAGGAGGGTAAGCTATGAGGCTATGTTTTGGAGGCAGTTTTTTAACATGTGTCATAATTTCATGCATGCTTTGTGAGACTAATCACTAGGCCTTTTGACTTGAGTTTTTCTAGGATTAGTGGGGAAATAAGGCTTTAGAGAAGATGGGACCAGCTTAAGGCCACGCTGCAAATCAGAAATGTGGCTGGGGGTACAGTTTTTGACCATGCAGTGTGAGCCAAACTCCTTTCTCTTTTCTCTTGGTGGGTTGTTTGGTGCTGCTTCTGCTCATCAGGCCCGGCTGGTTTTAATGGTTTGTCCATGAGCTTATTGATGAAACTCTGAAGCTCAGAGCTGGTGACTGTTGAGAGCCCTGTGTGGCCGAGTGAACATGAGCCCTTGTGGTAAACGCAGAGCACTGTGCAGCGAGGAGAGCTGGCTAAATTAGCCAGATGGGGGTTGAGTCCCAGTCTTGCCATTCTCAAACTCTGTGACCAAGAGCAAGTCACGTACCCTTTCTAAATCTCTAGTGCCTTAGCTGGAAAGTGGAGATACCACCAACAACAACGTTAGTTGGTTGTGAATGTTGAGAAAAGCAAACAAAGCACACAGCCTCAGTGTGTGGCACAGAGCAAGTGTTCCAAAAACGGCAGCTATGATTATTTCTCAGAGTCCCATTTCCATCACTTCTCAGTTCTCTTTGGTCTTCTCCCTGGAAAGACACTCCAGATTTCTGATCCATCTGTTAAAACACTGAACATTAGGCCGGGCGCAGTGGCTCACGCCTGTAATCCTAGCACTCTGGGAGGCCGAGGCGGGTAGATCGCTCAAGGTCAGAAGTTCAAAACCAGCCTGAGCAAGAGTGAGACCCCGTCTCCACTATAAATAGAAAGAAATTAATTGGCCAACTAATATATATAGAAAAAATAAGCTGGGCATGGTGGTGCATGCCCGTAGTCCCAGCTACTTGGGAGGCTGAGGCAGGAGGATCGCTTGAGCCCAGGAGTTTGAGGTTGCTGTGAGTTAGGCTGACACCACGGCACTCACTCTAGCCTGGGCAACAAAGCGAGACTCTGTCTCAAAAAAAAAAGCAAACAAAAAAAAACACTGAACATTCGTATAGTGCTTTAAAAATTACCAACAGTTTCCATACACTGCATTGCCTATGACCCTAACAACCACTGCAGTATAGAAGCTTGTATCTCCATTATCCAGATCAGGATACTACGGTTTCAGAAAAATTAAATGATTTGCCCAAGGTCACATAGCTAGTAAGCAGCACAGCTAGGTCCTATGTGACTTGTTTATCTGCTTCCTGTAAGCAAACATTCACAGAAAACACGCAGGGCAACAGAGGATGACATACAACTGTGTGATCCATCACAATGGCAATACCAGTTGCTTCTTTAGTCCCGCCTAAATACTCGAGTTAGCACTATTGTGTCCTGATGACCCCAACATGTTGAAGCTACGTTCTTAAAGAAGCATCTTACTCAGATGCAGCTCTCCTTGTGAAACCCTCACACCCCGAAGGAAGTTACTGTAATCCCGTTTGCTTGTGCAAGAACAGACTGGTATTTCACATCCAGGAAAACAACGTACTTTCCCTGTTCAGCTTTTGCCACACAGCAGTTCCTGACGTGGTTTGTTGATTCACATCACAGGATCCAACTTCAGATTTGGAAGAAAACTTACAAGGAAGGGCAACTTGCTGGAGAACAGGATAAAGCACGAGAATACAGATAGCGTACCGAAATGGAGACACATCCTCAAGGCTTGTGGGCTGAGAGGCACTATGGAGGGATTTGAGTTTTGAAAAAGGATCATTAATGCTGGAGATAGAGAGTTTTGACAATTTTCGTGTGTATTCTGTGTGTAAGAAAGAATTAAGATTTTTTTTTCCTTTCAAACGTTGCCATTCCTTAAAATTGTTGATGGTTAAAATAGGAACATCCTGAGTTACAGAATTTCAGTCCTACTGTATCCTGGCCTAAAAATATAGAACAATCAAGCTGATTGTTGGAAATTAGAGGATGTGGAGGATTGGAAACATGCTAATGTTCACTGAGTAAAATCTTTCATTTTCAGTAGAGTTGTCCTTGCAGTTGAATGTCTCTGAAAAACTCAATGAAATAAACAGATACCACTTGCTGTCTCTCTGTTCTCCTGTGCATGTCTTGGAAAGAGAATGAGGGAGCCCCCTTAATTCACCAGCTTGCTTTTTTCCTCTCCTTACTAGTGAACAGTGCAGGTTTTTCTGTGTTAACTTGGTAGCCAGTCCCCTCATGCAGACCTTCTTCCAGAAACTGGGCTTTTGCTGTGTGTGAAAACAGGGACCCAAACTCAAGATCTCTATGTCAGGGCATTTTGTTGAACAACAGTTGCAACTTTAGGTCTAGGACTGTTGTGTCCTCATGCCCCTGGTGTATAAAGCTACATTCTTAAAGAGGTATGAAACTTTGTTGCTATTCCCCTTGTAAAAACCTCAAGCCCCAAGGGAAATTACCCTACTCCAGTTTGCTCATGCAGGAACAGGCTGGTGTTTCACATCCAGCAGAATAATTTACTTCCACCATTCAGCTTTTGCCACATAGGAGTTCCTGGTGTGGTCACTTACCGACTCAGTACCCTGTTTTCTCCCTAAGGACTTGAAAAATGTGAAAAGTATACTGATCTCTGTGCTCATGCTTCACTGAAAATACCTTGTCAAACTGGGCTACTACGAAGAGACATAGATGCAAAAGAATACTTCCTCCCTTGTTCTTCTGCCAAGTTTTGGAGAAGCATACTTAAAGATAATACAGAAAACTTAGCATGTTTGTTTGCCTCTGCTAAGATCATGGGTGTATATATATGTGTGTATATACATATATGTATGTGACATATTTGATGTATGATATTTATGATTTTATCAGATATAAATTAAAAGGAAGAAATCCATTCCCCAGGAAAAAACTTCCCCATCACTGAAGTGTCAGTCATTTGAAAAAAAACTTCCAAGTGCCCACAAGCAAAAGCTGTGACTAGTGATTTGTCAAAAATAAGCAGACCTTTTTATTTTGGATTTCAGGTTTTAACTGATGAGAATAATCTGGCTGCTTCTCGTGTGGGTCAGTCACTGGTACTGGGAATCACAGTACTGTATGCAGAAGGATGCAGCAGACCCTTAATCACAGAATCATCGAAACAGTTATTTGAGAGTTCCGATGATTCTTCTGTTCTGATACTCTTTGGGGTTTAAATGCTTAAATTTACTGTCCATTTGAAATGTGTCACTGCCCATCGCTTCACAAAGTATAACATGTGCCTTTCTTTGCAGTCAACGAGCTGTTGCCTCTTTGATGAAATGATTGCTACACATCCATCGCCCTGGTGTTCTGTTCCCTCATTTACAGAGATGAAAAAACGAGTCTAGCAGCAACAGATATGTGTTGTGGATGCTTCTCCACTATAAAGGATGAGTTTGTGCTGGGATCTCCTTATGAAGTGAAAACCAACCACACCTATACGGAGGAAGAGCATTAATCAGACCCAAGCTAAACAGCCTGCACCTCCTGACCGATGAGCACTGAAGCCACTTGAAATGGTCAGTCACAGGCACATTGTAACGGGATGTTCCTCCCATACGCACAACAAGATTTTAAAATGAGGAAAGATTTAAAATGTCTGAGGAAAGCCAGAAGGAGAAACTAAAGGTCAGTTAATTTATTTAAGCAAAGAGAACAAACTTAAGTGAATGGTACAGCTAGGATTAGAACCCATTTTTCACAAGGTAACAGTCTCATGATAAAGAAAAAGTGGGGAGTGTTTTAAGGTTAAGTAAGACCAAAGAGTCTTAGTGAGTCAACCTTGATGTTACCTGGGTTCGAAAACCAAAACTATAAAAGACATTTTTTGGAGAGTGTGGGAAAAGTATGAATATGGACTGGATATTGGATGGTACTAAGGAATTCCTAATTGTCTTAGGTATGATAAGGTATAATTATATAGAAGAATGGCCTCATATTTTTAGAAGTGCCTCACTTTTTTTTAAACTCACACTTAAGTAGTTAGGAGCAGTCTCTGGGTGGCTGTCAAATTATTTTAAAATAATTGAATAAAAAATATACATATATATTATATATAGTTACCATAATTAAGGCAAAAAGGAATAATTGTTGAATTTAGGTGGTATGAGTTAGGCATTCATTTTATTGCCCTTCAAATTTATGTCTGAAATTTTTCATAACGGTTTTTTTAAAAATGCACATCCCTGTAGTTAGGTGGCCTGGCTACATTAAATAGCTTCCTGGATTCCTAGAAGATGAAAGGGAATGACAGTAGGCTGCCTCGTAAGATATCAAGAACTATACCATGAGGGAGAGAAGAACTGTGGTAAAAAATAATTTGTTAAGGAGAACTAAGAGTACAAAGCCTTACCTTTGGCGTAGACACGGGAGGAGAATCTTAAGTAAACCTAACAGAAATCCCTAACTCATAAATGCAATTTAAGGAATTCCATTCTGGAAAAAAATTAGCATCTCACTAGTATTAATGTGTTACTTTGCCTCTGAGCTAGTCCTCCATAGACCCCAAAATCTCAGTACTCTTTTGATCCAACAAAATTGTCCCTAATGGAAAGTAACAGGGTTGGGAAAGTACTAGGGTTAGGAATGCATTTTCTTCAACTTATACCCAAACACTCACTTCCTTTGCACCATTTGCATGTATGTTGTGAGGTTCTTAAGCACCATTTCTAGTTGTCCTCCACCTGCCTGGGTACTTGATCACAGGATGCCTCAGGCTTCTCCTGCCATTGCATCTTTATCCACGCAAAGGATTTTCCTTGACTTCCCACCAGGAGTAACAGGGTTAATGCCTGCCCTCGCCTCTAAAGGGTAAAACCGAACATTTGTCTGGGCAACCCAAGAACAAGGAGAGTCCTGCGCGTGGCCCCCCTCCCCCCGGAAACAACACCAAATTTGGTGATGTCAGTATATGAATATATGAAATTTGCTCAAGCTCTGTCTGTTTAGACCACTAAGTAAATAACTTACAACCAGGTTTCAGCTTTCCTTTCTAGGTTGCCTTGAGTTTATTGTAAGACAGCATTCTAAAGAAAGAACAGATCATAAAGCTTCTTCAGGAAGCTGGTTTCATATGGTGGTTTAGATTTAAATAGTGATTGTCTAGCACCATTTGAAATCAGTGTTCTTGGGGGAGACCAACTGCGCTGCCAGCGACAAAGAAATGAATGGGACAGCCCTGAAGTATTTGAAAGCAAAGACCAAACGGCTGTGAGAACTTGCCTTACGTGTGTAGCCAACCCATTCCTTATCCCCGCCAACAGTGGTGTTATATCGAACAAATTACGGTCAGCCCTCTGCATCTGTGGATTCAACCAACCATGATAGAAAGTATTTAAAAAAAAATATGTTTGTACTGAACATGTACAGGCTTTCCATGTCATTATTCCCTAAACAACATAGTATAATAACTATTTACATAGTGCTTCCATTATATTGGGTGTTATAAGTAATCTAGAGATGATGTAAAGTATACAGAAGGCTGTGCATAGGTTATATGCAAATACTGCACCATTTTATATCAGAGACTTGAGCATCATGTATTTTGTATACATCGGAGGTGCTGGAACCAGCCCCCCCCCAATACTAAGGGATGACTATAATTATGTAGGATGTCATCTTATTAGAATTTGATACTTGTTTGTGTAATAACCCTGTAGCACTTTTTCTGTAATACAGACTCCATCGTGACTGGATTAAAGGGCTGAATGTATGGTGTATCTATTGAGGTGGGGGCGCTCTCAGCTCTCGCATCCTCCTGTGACCCCTTAGAGGATGACTGATTTCTTTTGGTGTTCAGAGTCAATATAATTTTCTAGCACCATCTGAAATCGGTTATAATGATTGGGGAAGAGCACCATGCAGCTGACTGACAAGAGAAAATATATTGCTGACCTTTGGAGCCACAGATAAGAACTGAGAAGACAGAAATACAAAGCAGAACTTATTACAGTGACTTTTTTTCTTTTTTCGTTTTTTAAATTGAGATTCATTGCCCTGAGTTACACGTGTGATACTACTAACAAATGGCTAACTATTAGCATGTTGCTGATGGCTCTATTTTAGAGAAATTCTGCAGAATTTGTGGGATTTTTGTTTTGGTGATAGAGACCTAGAAAAACTACTGGGGAAAGTTGATGACGGCCTTAGATGACTTGAAAGGGGCAGGGAAGGAGTCAGTCCTGTTCATGGTGAGAAGCTGCAAAGAAGCTGCGTCAGCTCGACTCTGAGCTCTCCTCTCTTGCCTGGAGCTCCTTCTGTGGTTAACCAGATTGCTTTCCGACAAGGGAGTCCGGAGCTCAAGTGGGCTAGGAGTTAAATTGGAAAAGGCACATAAAGAATAGTGGTACATACAAATAACTGTGTTTCTGTGTCTAAGAACTAAGTGAACGTGTGTGTCAGTTTGGTTTAGAAAGCAAGGTGAAGAAAGCTTAAACTATTGCCCTAAGTTATACCTTCTAACTAGAGTTGGGGTTGTTAGATTGAAAACAATACTGAGTTTTCTAGGTCCACAAGGAAAAAAAAATCGTGAGAATGACCGTCTCTGCCACTCCACCTCCTGGGGCATGGGTGCTGCCCCGACACAGGGACTGCCATGGACAGGCCCTCCTGCTGCCACCTGCTGACTCCATGTGGCGTCCTGGAGAAATGAAGGGGCACCCAGTGGGATTCAGGCCTTGTCCTTCCATTTCTCCTCTGGCATGGAAAATGCACACAGCCAAACAATCGAGAGATGGTATCTACCCTGCTTAACAAAGCTTGTCAGTCCTCTCACAGCCTTCCTGCCTTTTCTCTCCTACTTAGCGTTTGTCTAGGAGAGGCCTTTTCTCCGGGGCTAAGACATGCAATTTGTAGCCAAAACTTCCTGTCTCCCATACAAATCAAATGAGAATTAGGGTCGTTTCACCACTTCTTTTTCTGTCCGACAGTTATCATTTCCCCAAAATTCTGTCGTTTGCTTTCTTACTCTCTGTTTTCCCTGAGTAATCTTATTTACTCCCTTGGTTCCAAATAATCCCTGTGTTCTGATTTCCCTCAAACTGGAGTTCTGGCCTCAGATATTTCTTCCAGAACTCTTGATTTCCATGTTTTCAAAGGCTCCTGTGTAGTTGAACCTGCCCATCTCCACCCATCTCAATTTAATATGGCAAAGTCATACCTGTTGTCTTCTCCCAGAGCCGCTCTTCCTGGTCTGGCCGTGGTGAAGCTCAACACCATGTGCCTTTTCCTGCCCCCTTAGCCGCATCCACACTCTGAGCTACCTCATCAGAGTCTGTCCTTTCCTCTGCATCCTCCCCAGCGTCCAGATGGCTTCCAGGCCCCACCCCTCACCAATAGTCCAGCTTTTGCATGGCCACCCATCATCCTTGTAAAACCCACATGTGCCTTTATTCCATCTCCCTCGCCATGTGCTGAACCCCAGATGTCTTGATCATATACAGGACCTTTCGTGTCCCCTACCCCAGCCTATGTCACCACCTTCTAGCTACGCTCATCACAGGGCCTGTTTTCTGTTTGCTACTATGAATAGTCCCAGTATCTCCACGTTTCCCAGCCTGTGCATGTGCTGTTTCCTCTGCCCAGATCTCCCCTCTCCTCCAGCTTGTCAGCCGGGCAGCTCCAGCTCATCCTTCAGCCCCTGGCCCAGGTGTGTGGTTGTCTGGGAAGCTTTGGGGATGGCTGCTTCTCTGTGCAGCACCAGAGCCTGACGACACTTCCCACGCTGGACTTTTCTATAAAACGGGAGATGGCATGAATGGGTGCGTTCAATGTAGGCAGCCACTACCAGGCCCTTTTGGTCCCCCCTTGCTGCTAGTCTTCATGCTCCATGGGATTCCCTCCCTGTGAGTGTGGACTGGACCTAGTGATTTGCTTCCAATGGATGGGATACAGCAAAAGGGATAGAAGGTCACTTCTGAGGTTAGGTTGCAGGTAGACAGTCATGTTCTTTCTTGTGTGCTTGCAATCTCTCTCTCTCCCTCCCTCCCTCCCTTCCTCTCTCCCTCCTCTCTCCCTCCCTTCCTCCTTCCTTCTCCTCTCTTGCCAGCTGCCACGTTGGGAACTGTGCAGTGGAGAGCCCCACATTCCACAAGGAACTGAGGTCTTCAGCCAATAGCTTGCAAGGACCCGACCCCTGCTAAGAGTCACAGGAGTGACCTTGGTGAGTCTTCCCTCAATGAGCCTGGAGATGACTGCAGCTCTGGCCAAACTGTGACGGCAGCCTTTGAGAGACCCTAAGCCTGAGGACACAGTTAAGCCATACCCAGACTGCTGACCGGAAGAAAATGTGACATAATGAATGTGTGTTGTTTTAAGCCACAAGGTTTTGGATTATTTGTTGTGCAGCAATAGATAATTATTAATAATACAGCTCATAATACCCATATCTAGCCTCAAACTTTCTGCTTTCAGTATCTAATTTTTTTAGATAAACTTTTCTGGGGGAATAATTTTAAATTTACAAAAAAATTGCACCAATAGCATGGAGAGTTCTTTTATACCCCTCACATAGTTTCCTCTATTGTTAATATCTTGTGAAACTATGGTACATTTGTTAATACTTGAAACCAACATTGGTACATTACTGTTAAGTAAATTTCAGACTTTATTTACATCTCACTAGTTTTCCCACTAATGTCCTTTTTCTATTCCAGGATTGGTGTTACATTTTTAATTCCTTCATAGGTATAACACCCCTCCTCAGGTACAACTCTGTATGTTTTAGAAAGAGAGAGAGAGAGAAAAATATATATATATATATATACACACACACACACACACACTTGCTAAAATTTGGGACATCTATCCATAGATAATAAAATAGTGTTAGCAAAGTCTTTAATTAGGTAGTCTCATTTATAAAAATAACAATTACAGTAATTTAACTGAAAACTGCTATTTTGTGAAATTACTGGGGGGAAAGTGGGAGTGGCTCCAAATAAAAAAATGATAAGACCCTAACCAGTTAATAATATTTTTAAAAAGTCAAATATGCCTTGCTAAAAGGCAAAAAAATTTAATAAACTAAAATTTTAAAATTTGCATTAATAAGCATATCAAATATTACCCCAGATTCACAGATGGTTATTTTGCACTACGATGTTGGTACACATTAATTTTTATTTATATAATATGCAAATATTTAATTTTCTTAAAACAATATAAATGGAAAATATTCAACAAAAAATACTAATTTCCTTTTTTCTTAATTGCTGTGTAGTGTGATCCAAGTTACTTGGTCTTTCTGGGTCCATTTTGTTGAGTATCAATTATATTGTTAGAATTTTACAACAAAAGTTACATACTACACCCACTTAATAGTCATAAACACTCGCAACATGAAACTGTAAAAATACTATTCCCTAGTTGCTCAAACATTTAGTTGCATTATTTTGCAGCATTTCCAAGTCATTTCCAAGAACAATCCCTATAAAAGTAAAGTTCTCAGGAATGAGTGATGCTGCTTAAAGGAAAAAGGACCTCCTATTTATTGCATATACCCTTCCTAGTTGAATTGTTTAAATAGGATGTATAAATGGGAAAAATCAGGTGTTTTATGTTGTAACTGAGCTTTGGATAGATCCTTAAAAGCCATTAAGCAAGACAGGAATTTAAAACTTTTCTCGGTACCCTAATGAAAAACTCAAACAAAACATTTGAAACAATCCACAAAACAAAAACAAATTTGAACTCTGAAGCTAATTTACTCATATGAATCTGAGTCTCGGTGGCTAGGGTTTGCTGCTTGATTGACTCTGAGGGGCCAAGCTCTCCTTATAGCCAACTCACCTGCTTTTCAATAATTGACTAATGAAAGAAGAAAAAAAAAAACAGATAATAGATGTTGCAGAAGGAGGGGGTGCCAGAGGAGAGAGAAATGAAATATAGTTGGAAAAATGGAGCAAAATACACTGTAAGGACATTACTACCCATAATACTGAATTCAAGTTCTCTGTTTTGAAATGAAAATGTCAGATGTCAAGAAAGCAGGCTGTTACGTCTACTAAAACTGCATGCATGAATAATTTTTAATATTTTGAGGTTAGTTCATAATTTATTTCTTTCTATTGTGCCTAAAATATCATCTTGACTATTCAGAATGATGACAGATCCTCAATACTGTGGAAATCGTAAATCATCAAAGGTTTAAACTATTCACCATCGTATGCTTACTAAAGCACAAGAATGTATATGTTGTAGAGACTTTGTTAACAGCTCCTACTTAACTGAAAATAAAATAGAATCTGTATACTATATATACAGAATCTATTATACCATATTCTTTACAGTTTTTATTGAGGTAAAATTCACATAACATAAAATTTGTTTTAACCATTCTGAAGTGTACTATTCATTGGCTTTTAGTACATTCACAATGCTGTACAACCATGACCACTCTAATTCCGGAACATTTTTGTTACCCCCAAAGGTAAACCCTGTACCCGTTAAGTAGACACTCCTCTCTCCCTCCTCCTACCTCCTGGCAAAACCTGCTTTCTATAGATTTACGTATTCTGGACATTTCATGTACAGGGAATCATACAGTACATGGCTTTTATGTTGGGCTCCTTTCATTTAGCATATTGTTCTCAAGGCTCATCCACGTTGTAGCAGGTACCAGCCTTCATTCCTTCTATGGCTGGATAATAATTCCATTGTATGGATAGGACACAATTTGTTTATCCATTTATGGGCTTGGTAGGCATTTGAGTTCTGTTGTTCTTTCTTTTTATTTCAGCATATTATGGGTGTACAAATGTTTTGGTTACCTATGTTACCCTTGCCCTCCCTCAAGTCAGAGCTTCAGCCATGTCCGCCCTGCAGATGGTGTGCATCACACTCACTATGTACATATATACCCATACCCTCGAGTTCTGTTGTTCTTTAAATTGAAACCTTTATTTCCATGAGTGTCATATATGCCCATAGATTAACAAGTCAGGTGGCACTGAGCCCTACAGTAACAAAACAGCTATTCCCTGCCCCACCCCGTTCTCCTCTCATAGGCAGCTGCTTTCAACTCATTTATCTGTTTCTTCTGCCTTTCTCCATTTTAAAATACTTATATCGCTATTTCTTCATTTTCATTTTATTTTTTGAATTTTTCTACCCTGGGGATTTAGTTTCTACTAATGAAGATTTAGTTCTATCACTACTACCTATATATATATCTTCACAATTTAAGTTATATCATAATTTTTATTAAATCAAGAATTAGTATTGATTATATACTATTGACAACATAGCCATAAAGTTTTACATATCCTTTTAAAACTTATTATAAATTCTGAAATGAGTAATTTCATCATTTTTTAAAATTTCATCACTTTAAAATTTAATTTCCCACATACTTGACACTTCATTCCTAACGCTTACTACGGAACTATAACATTCCTCCCCTTAGCCTCTGCAGACCCAGCATACAGTGCGCATGTGCGGGCGTGCGGGCGTGCTTGCGTGCGTGTGTGTGTATGTACGAGCGCACGCACACTTCCTTCAGTAGTTTCCTGAGAAAGGGTGACTGGGAAGTAATTTTTTTTAGGTTTTTCATTTTATGCATTTTGATAATTTTTCACGGGTTATGGATTCCTGATTGGGGAAAGAAAAATTCTCAGACTTTTGTTTTCTAGCTCCCGGTGTTACTGAGGAGTCTGATACAGTGCTGATTTCTAGCCCCTTTTCTCTGGAAGTTTTAAGGAGTTTCTTGTTACTGTTATCTCTTCTGTTCTTTACATTTCCTAAGTGTGGTAGAGGTCTTTTTCATTTCTTTGGCCAGACATATAATGCCCTTTTCATTCTGGAGATTTATGTATTTCAGCTCTAGAAAAGATTTTTCTTCTTCCTTAGATAATTTTCTTTCCTCATCTCCACTATTCTTTCTTTTTATAACTATTATTTCTCATATGTTGGACCTCCTGGATTAACTCTTCAGTTTTTCTTATTTTTTTCCCCTTTCCAGTTTTCAATCGTTCGTTTTATCTTGTTCTAGCTTCTGGGAAAGTTGCCGCTTTTATTTCCAAAACTTAATACTGAATTCTTATTTCTGCTGATATATTTTAAATATTTGAGAGGGGTTTTTAAGCATTTTTTTTTTCTGTTTCGAGGATACCCAAATGTTTCTGTGAATGTTAGTTAGTTTATGTTTTTTTTCTTTTTAAAGTTTTCTGATCCCTGCATGTCTCTGTTTCTTCCAAGTTCTTCCTGTTTCCATTTTTGGGTTTTGTCTTTCATGTCATAGTTTTGCTCAAATGTCTGGTGATCTTTGACTCTCCATATTTAAGGATGGGCTTCACACACTGGATGCTCTCTATATATTGGTAGGGCTTGTCAACTGGCAGACCTCATCATAGGGTGTGTGGTAGGCAGAATAATGAAACACATAAACATGCAAAAAATACATCCACTTATTCCTCAGAATCTGTGAAAATGTTAACTTATGAGGACTTTGCAGGTGTGATTGAGGTTGAGGGCTTGAGATGGAGAGATTATCCAGGTAGGCTTAATCTAATCATATGAGTCCTTTAAAGCAGAGAACCTTTCCCATCTGTGGTCAGAGTTGAAGGTGTGACTGTGGAAGAATGGTCAGAGAGATGCAGTGTTGCTGGCGGTGAAGATGGAGGAAGAGGGCCTTAGCCAAGGAATGCAGGCGGCCTCTAGATTCAAGCTGGAAAAGGCAAGAAAAAAGGGTTCTTTCCTAGAGCCTCCAGAAAAGAACTTGGCCCTGCTTACACCTTGAATTTTTACAATGAGATCCTGTAGCAGACCTCTGGCCTCTAGGATTATAAAATAATAAATTTATGGTGTATCAAGCCACTAAGTTTGTAGTAATTTGCCACAGCAGTGGTAGAAAATTAATACAGAGTGATTGAATGAATATTTACCTGTATCACTGGGGGACCTCCATTGTCATTACTTAAAGGTTTTTGTTTTTTTTTTCTTGGCCTGGCCAGTTTCCTCAGATGAATTCTTCAGTCTCCTGCTAGGAGTTGTATCAGTCAAGCTCAGTCAACCAGAATCATTGCAAATATTATAAGAATGAAAGGTTTAATGGAGGTATTGGGGCATCCACAAGTATGGAGGTTGCTGAGGGAATGGAGGTCCTGAAAGCTGCAGCTAGAGGATTAGAGAAATTGTCACTCAGGTCTTGACCCTGCAGTGCTGGAGCAGGACAACTCAGAAGTCGCCAGAAAATCCAAGAAGACACAGTGTCCACCAGCATCAGCTGTGAGGTGGGAGCTGGTTGGTCGAGAGGTCTGGGGAACCACCACATCTGGCCGTTAGAATGAAGGCCTTCACGTCTCGTCACATCTGCATTCCAAATCTTGTGCAAGTTCCAGAGGTTCTGGGAAATGTAGTTGCAGCCCGAGATGGGCATGGTGATGGTGGTGAGTGGATGAGACTCCAACACGGGGCTGGGCCTGGCTGCTGCCTTCTGGGGACCAGGAATCTCAGTGTTCAGAACATGGATTAGACTTTAAGTCCTCTTTTTGGTATGATTCCCAGTCCTCCCTTGGCCACACCTAATGTCTTTAAGCCCAGAGCTTCTCCGGGTCAGGCTCTCCAGAAAAGGAAACACGTTGAGGAGGCAGGGTGGTGGGGCCGAGAAGATGACTGTAACTGTGCCCTTATGTTTGCATCCTGGTGACTCCTGCTCTCAGCCCCACCTCTATCTTCAGAGGCAGCTGTGCCTACGACTCCTTCCTGCTGTTCTGCACAGGTATCAGATGGTTTCTTGAGGGCTTGCTTCTCTGGGGTCTTGGTTGTCAGCTTTTCCTGCTATGCCACATTGAGTTACCACATGTCTGTTAAGTTACTAAGATTCTGTTGACATCTCTCATCTGCCATCTATGCTCTCATTCTCTTTGTCTTTCTTGGTTCATGCTTACTCCTTTGTCATCATGTTAGTGGGATTTCAGAAGGAAATACAGATGAGCACATGTGTTCACCATGTTTAACTGAAAGATTTTTGAGATAAGTTAAACAGTATGATATAGAACAAAGCGCTCAAAGTCAGGTGACCTGGATCTGGTTCCAGACATCTTATCATTTTACTTTTATGGAGCCCAGTTTCCTCATCTCTAAAACAAGTTGATCCCATTTGGATCCTTTTTAAGACTCTGATGAAAGCTATGGCCCCTTTAAGAAAAAAAAAAAAAGCACAAATGCACATATACAAAAAATTGAATATAATATTTTAGAAGGGTCAGAAGTCCCCCAGGGTCTTCCATGAACCCTCTTTGAATCTTCAATTCAGACTGGCCTGACCCATCTCTGAGGTTACTTTTACATCTGACACTCTGATTCCCAAAGCTATAAAGTTTAAATATAATAGGTCTCAACGTTGACATTGCAAGCTGGCCTCTTAAAAAGTTAACAAAATGATTTTCCAATGTATTATTTATCAGGAAAGCAAAAAAACTGAAAAGTTCAGGAGTTAGTTTGAATTCAGTTCATTGAGGCCAGAGGCTTAGAGACATAAGTGGCCTGTGGACTTCCAGATGGCTAAACAGCATGGCTAGTGGGAGGAGAGTGACCAGAGAGCAAGGAATCCCTCCCTCTTTTGCTCAGTGTGGAAAATGCAGGGAATCAGGGTGAGACATCTCAGCAGAGGCATGGCCAGCAGGCAGCCAGCACAGTCCGAGGTCTATTAGCGGGGCCCTCCCTGACTCGGGGTACATCCAACAGCTATGTGTTGACTAATGAAGTCAAGAAACAAGCTAAACTAATAACTAGGTAATAGCATTTCTGTGTACACAAGTGACCCTACATTATTTTTTGGTCTTTATTTCCAGCTCGTCAGGACCTAAAGGGCACCATAGCTTCTAGGATTCTATGTATGTTTATACTCTCTGGCTAAGGAGCAAAATGACTTTGTTAGGGCTCCAGGGAAGGGAATGACAAACAGATCTCTCTTCTCTGCTGATAAGGCCAAGGAATCAGGAGGACACAATTGTTGCCTAGGTCAGGAGGAATTGTTAAGGGAAGGATCTTTACTAACCGGCTTCCAAAACACTGGCACATTATGGTTATAGTTCTTTATGTCTGGACCTAAAGCAGGCTTAGGTCAGCTCTGTGATGTTAAATGTCTCCATTTGCTATTTGGCTGAGGCTACTTGGAGCCCCCATGTCCTGCCACAGTGGGAGCATCATTGGGTGGATGGATGCCACACCTTTAACCTTGGCACCGTCTTCCTTTGCCCTAGTAATTTGATTCATCCTCTTCTTCCTTTTCCATGCTATGTATTTCTTCAGAGCCTTGAGTCTGCTGAACAAAACTATGTTTATTTCATATAGCAGGCGTCCTCAAACTACAGCCCACGGGCCACATGCGGGCCACCTAGCTCATTTATCCAGCCCTCTGGGTGTTTTTGCCACCGCTACCTGTCCTGCTTAGCAGCCAACTCATCCTAGGCCCACAGTGCGCACTCTCCAATGGTCTGAGGAACAGTGAACTGGACCCGTGATTAAAAAGTTTGAGGACCCCTGTCATATAGCATTTAGTTAAAGCAGCTACCCCACCAGCCAATCATTTCTTTAAAAAGAGACATTGAGATGGATTTTTAACAGTATTTGCTTCCATTCTATAGCTGGTGAAACAGACGCATCAGAAGGCACAACAGTTTTCTCAGGACTTTCCTAGTGGGTGGATGAGGGTTGGGAAGAGGCTCTAGCAATTCTCTATTCTGTCTGGGTATAATGGCCATCCATTTCAGCGGGCTTTGATTTTTTCCAAAAGTGGAACTTAGAACTCCATAGAAATTATGTCTTGTTAGTAAGTTGGCTGAAGGATTTTTTGGCATTCATTTTTGATTCCCATAGTCTGCTTCTAGAGAAGGTCCATACCTGCCATTTACTCTCTCTCCTCTTTAGAGGCTACCGAAAAACAAACTGTATCCAACTGTTTTCAATACACAATGTTTTGAAAAGGTTTTTTCCACTCAGGTGGCCTTGCACCGAATGGCCAGCCCTGCCCCCTGCATGGAAACAATAGATACTGCCTTAGAAGGAATGAGCTGGCACTGCTTTGGTATGTGGGTGCGGTCAGGAAGCTTTGGGCCAAACTGTGCTGGCTCAGGATTAGCACTTTCTAAAACCAGAGGAGATGGGGGCAGTGGGTATGTAACTTTTCCTTCTGGGAGGTGAAAGGGGTCTGTAGGTGGATAGGACCTTGTTCATCAGAAGTCACAGGAGGAGGGTTAGAAGGATGGCGATGCTTCTACCATGTCTATGAATTCTGCTTCCCTGGGAAAAAAAAAAAAAAGCTGTCTACATAATCATGGCCCTGTACCAATCTGTATAAACCCTGAACGTGTTGGACACCACCCACTGTGGGCTGGGCAGAATATGGTGCAGGCCTGGCAGAGGTTGAGTAACCAGTACTGTGCCAAAGGCTTGATGCGGCAGGAGGTGACAGGACAAAGGTATCAGAGTGTGCCAGTTGGGTGCAGGCCGCCTTAGTTGTCAGAACTGGTCTCAGAGAAAAAGACAGCCGTCGGGTATACTTTTGTAGGAGGCATTTTTTACTCTATGCAAACAACTGCCTCTCCCTTCCTTCCTGTGACGGAGCAGGCCAGAGGAGAAGGTCAAGGGTAGGCAGGAGAACAAGGACAAAGGCATAAAGTGTGGGTCGTACATACAGAGACCCATGTTCTAATCCAAGTTCACTTACTGACTTTCTGTGCATGTTAAATAACAAACAAAACATTAGAGACTTGGGTGGGAAAGAGGCTAGCAGAAATGTGGATGAACAAAGTTTCAGTAACAAGTTAACAGATAAGAAATTCTTGTGGAGACCCTAGCTATGAATGACTTGGGGGAACCCTAGCTATGAATGAGCTTGAAATGGCCATGGAAATGTCCTGATGTCACTCTGAGCATAGAAAAAAAAAAAAACCCACTGGTCGGTCTCTATGTAAAAGGTAAAGTCAATAGCAGTATCTTATTGAGAGGCCTGGACAATGAAAATGACAGTGTCTATAGGGAGAAAAAGAGAGCTTGCAGACATGGGCATATTGGCCTTTTTTATTTGAAGATGCTATGGCCAGGGAAGATGGGCCGAGTTCTGGGTCCCTGGGTGAGCTTTGCCTGAGCTCACACCTGTGCTCCCAGCAGCAGGACTTTCTGGGTGCTGTAGAATGTGAGGTCTGCTGAGTGGTGAGTGTTCCAAAAGACCAGGACACCTGAGGAGCTCCTCTTTGCCTTCTAGGGTACAATATCAGCCCTTGGAAGCAGCTGTCCCCTTTTCCTTTAGTAGCTCAGCAATAATTTAGTTCAATAAAGATTTGTTGAGCACCTGCCATGCGCCATGAACTCTCTGAGCACTGAGAGGAGAGTTCCCTGTAATGTGCCTAGAACTTTGCCCATCAAGCCAGTCCCAATATCCTCAAGATGTTGGTTATGCAGTTAAAGCAAGTTGCTTTAACATACTTGCTTCATACTATTAAAAATGCATGCTGTTCTCCTTGACCAAGTTGATGTCTGGCCCAACATGTCACACCTTCTTCTCTCTGGAGTACTTTGTTAAGTTCTAAGATCCCAGGAAGGGGCGGGGGAGAATCTTGATATTAATTTAATTAGATGAAAGACCCTCTGATCCAGTTGCTGACCGGTGTTCTCCTGGGTCAGCCAGAGGAAAGGCTCTTTGTATGCTTTGTCCCTCCTACAAATTCATGTGTCCCTTTGTTCATACCACCTCCGCACACTAATCCCTCTGTCTTATTGTGTTTGAAAATAGCTGGTGCAGATAGAGCTGCAGCTTGTGTACATGGAGCACATGAAACACTATCTGCCCCAACCTGCCTGTTGCTGTCTTCTCATTGGTTGGCAGCTCTTGGAGGAACAATCTACTCAAGCTCCCAGAAAGCAGGTGTTCCAAGATTCATAACCAGGATCTCACAGTGAAGTGGAATTCATCTCTAAAAACAGGTTTATGATGGACCAGACTCCATCAACTCCGTTATGTCTGTCCCTAGCGTGAAATGGAAAGTCAAGCCTAGAGCTCAATACACTGGAGAGTTCTGTCTGGTTAGATTCCAGATCAGAATATACCATCATCCTGTCACTGTTCATCCAACATATGGCATCTCTGGTAACGCACATGATTTCTGCTCTGCATTAGGGTCACTCATATTCATGGTCTTCTCACCTAATAGACTGTGAGCTTCTTGATTCAGAGTTCAGATTCGCAGACGTGCCTAGCATAATGTGGGCACTCTGTGTTGAATCTAATTAGCATGAAAAATACTATTTCCTACAAATTCTGTGGGATTCTGGAGGTTTATCCTATGAGAAAGTTTTATGTAAACACATTTTCTAAATGTCAGCAGTAAAGCAGCACTTAGCTGCTAAATCCAGTCAAGTCAAGAACACCCACGCTGAGAAGCGGCAGCCTCTTTGTAGTCATCCTGGGGACTGTGACATACCTATTATTCCCCATACATGGGGGAAAAGTACCGTGCTTGGCCTTGAGTTTACTTTGGAGCCAGCTTGTTTATTATTCCTGATTACTAAAAAAACTACTCATATTTAATGGAGTTCTGGAACAGGGAGCATCTTACTCTAAATTTTAGCCAGAAAATTTCCCCATATTTCATTCCTGAAAAGGAGCTCAAGGGAGTTAACACTATAGCTTAAATATGTGGTTAGTAGAACTGCAGAAGGGATAAGAGGCATTTCCATTCCCCATATATTTCTAACAGATCAGACAACTATGAGAGTCTAAATCTACTGGCATTGAGTTGAATTTTCAGATCAGCAAATTCAGCACCATGGTCAGAGCCAAAAAGATAACAGATGTGGCCTAGAGTAAATCCTCTCTGTAGAAGGAAAACAAAGAGACGCTTTAGAAGTCTTTGTCTTTCCCCACTCTAATGGCCTCCAAGCCAATGCTCAGGTCAGCCAGAAGGAAAAAACCATAGAACTTCCAACTCCATATTACGATAGGCCCCCTCCTGTCTTCAGTTGTTGCCTGAACTGAGACCCAGATCCACAACCATACATTTCAACCTGAACTTATTCCATTAGATGTCTTTCTGACTTTGGAAGTAAGTGCTTTCTTCCTTTTATTTATTTATTTTGTATTTAAAAAACATTTTTGTGCCATAGTTGTACATATTTGGGGATACATGTGATATTGTGATATATGTATATAATGTATAATCAATTCAGGGTAACTGGGATATCAGTCACCTCATTTATCTTTGTATTGGGAACATTACAATTCTAGCTATTTTGAAATATACAATAAACTATTGTTAACTACAATTTCCCTACTGTAATGTTGAATACTAGAATTACTCTTTCTATCTAACCGTATTTTTTTACCCATCAACCAATTTCTTTTCACTCCTTTTGTCACCCCTTCCCTTCCTAGCTGCTGGTAACCCTCATTCTACTCCCTACCTCCATGAGATCCACTTTTTTAGCTCCCACATATGAGTGAGAACATGCAATATTTGTCTTTCTGTGCCTAATGACCTCCAGTTCCATCCATGTTGCTACAACTGACACATTTTATTCTTTTTTATGGCCGAATAATATTCTATCATGTAATATACCACATTTTCTTTATCCATTCATCCACTGGTAGATATTTTGCTTGATTCCATAATCTTAGCTATTGTGAATAATGCTACAATAAACACTGGAGTGTAGATATCACTTCAATATATTGATTTCCTTTCTGTGGGGTATATATCCAGCAGTGGGATTTCTAGACCATATGGCAGTTCTGTTTTTAGGGTTTTGTTGTTTTTTTTTTTTTTTTTTTTTTTTTTTTTTTTTTTTGAGACAGAGTCTCACTCTGTTGCCTGGGCTAGAGTGCCTTTGCCATGGCACCAGCCTAGCTCACATCAACCTCAGACTCCTGGGATCAATCAATCCTCCTGCCTCAGCCTCCCGAGTAGCTGGGACTACAGGCATGTGCCACCATGCCCGGCTAATTTTTTCTATATATAGTAGTTGGCCAATTAATTTCTTTCTATTTATAGTAGAGACGGGATTTCACTCTTGCTCGGGCTGGTTTCGAACTCCTGACCTCGAGCAATCTGCCCGCCTCGGCCTCCCAGAGAGCTAGACGTGAGCCACCGCGCCCGGCCTGTTTTTAGTTTTTTGAGGAACCTCCATACTGTCTTATTTCTCAGTTCTTCATTATGTTCTACTGGTCTGTGTGTCTGTTTTTATGCTGTACCATTCTGTTTTGGTGGTTACTCTAGCTTTGTAGTATAATTTGAAATCAGGTGGTATGATACCTTCAGCTTTGTTCTTTTTTGCTCAGCATTGCTTTAGCTATTTGGGACCTTTTGTATTCATAATAGTTTGATATAATAGTTAGAATTTTCCTCCTATTTCTGTGAAAAATATCATTGGTATTTTGACAGGGATTACATTGGATTTATAGATTGCTTTGAGTAGTTTAGAAATTTTAACAAAATTGATCCCTCCAATCTGTAAGCATAGAATGTCTTTTCCACTTTTTTTGTGGTAGTGAGTTTCTTGTGAAGTGAGTATCTTGTGGGGAGCATATTTTTGGGTCTTGTTTTTTAATCCATTGAGCCACTCTGTGTTTTTTAATTGGAGAATTTAGTGCATTTACATTCAGTGTTATTATTGATACATAATGCCTAACTACTATCATTTTATTACATGCTTGCTAGTTGTGTGTAACTCCTCTCTTCCTTTCTTGCTCTCTCACTGTCTTCCTTTGTGGTTAAATTATTTTCTCTGGTAGTATGTGTTAATTTGTTACTTTTTTCTTTTTAGTGTATCTATTATAGGTTTTTGCTTGTGGTTACCATGAGGTTTACAAAAAACATCCTATATTTACAACAAATATTCAAAACTGATACTAAGTTAATATTGATTTTAAAAAAAAACCTGACCAAATTAACTCCCTTCTCCCCACTACAATTTTTTGGATTTTTGTTTTTTGAGACAGGGTCTCACTCTGTTGCCCAGGCTGGAGTGCAGTGGTTAAATCATAACTTACTGCAGCCTTGAACTCCTGGGCTCAAAAAATACTCCTACTTCAGCTTCCAAAGTAGCTAGGACTACAGGTGCATGCCACTGTGCTCAGCTAATTTTTTTTTTTTAAAGATGGGGTCTCACCATGTTGCCCAGGTTGCTCTTGAACTCCTGGCCTCAAATAATCCTCCTTTTTATTCTTTTTTCTCCTTTCATTGTGTATTTTCAAAGATTTTGTCTTCTAAGATCACTGATTCTTTCTTCTGATCAGTTATGCTATTGGTGTTCCCTATTGCATTTTTCATTTCATTCATTATATTTTTAAGTTCCAGGATTTTGTCTGTTTGGTGAGGTCATATTTCCCTGAATGTTATTGATGCTTGTGGAAGTGTGATGATTTCTGCACATTTAAGGATTAGGTATAGATTTTAGTCTTCACAGTCTGACTTTTTTTGTGCCTGTCCTCCTTCAGTGGGCCTTCCAGGGATTCTAAGCCAACTCACTGTTGTGTTCTCTGAGCCCATTACCACTATAGCCATTTCAGCACTAGAGGAGGCTCTAAGCCCAGGTTTTGTTACAAGTCTCATGAGGGCTCCAGTGTTGGTGGCTTTCTGGCCAGATGGACTTGGGGAAGACCCAAGAAGGGTACTTGGGGAATGCTGGCTAAGGACCTGACTCAAGACCGTCCAGGTGGCCCAGACAGGCATGCCTCCCAGCAGTCTCTGCACAAGTGGGATAGTTCCCCAACTGCAGCAATAGGAGATGGAGTTGATACTGGGCCCCTGTAGGATCCGCTGTGGGAGGGAAGCTGATGGGCCTATCTGATTGGCTTAGATGGGGTGTGTCACCCAGCGGGTCTCTGCACAAGTGGTGTAGTTCATCAAATGCAGCAGGGGTGGCTGGAGCTGAGACTGCATCCCCTTGGTATCTACTGTAGGATAGAGGCTGGAGAGCCTGGTCTCAGCTCAGAAAGCTGTGTGTCGCCCAGCAGGTCTCTATACAGACAAATAGTTCCCAGACTATGGCAGAATGGGCTGGAGCTAAGACTGGCCCCCTTGGGATCTGCTGTGGGATAGAGGCTGGAGAGCCTGTCTTACTGGCCCAGACAGGTACATGTCTCCCAGCAGGTCTCAGCACAAAGAGGATAGTTTCCTGATTTCTGCAGGAGGGGCCAGAGCTGAGACCGGGTCATCTCAGGATCTGCTGTGGGACAGAGGTTGGCAAACCTGTGAGGGAGGCTCAGACTCCCAGGCTGTGATATAAGTTTGTGTCTCCTTTTGGGTCCTTGTGTGAGCAGCTCTGAGCTGGGGCCTCAGCTGAGAAAGGCTGGCGCAGAGGCACAGGGCCACTTTCAGGTTCACTGTTGAGACCAATGTGAATGGGCAGACAAACCTTTCTGTGAAGGCACCTGTGTGCTTGATTCCTTCTGGACCTTTTGGCAGATGGTTTTGGTTGCAAGCTTAAGGCCAAATGGGGCTATCGCCAGCCAAGCCTCCATCCCATAGCAGATCCTAGGGGGTCCCAGTCTCAGTTCTGGTCCCTTTTAGTGCAGCCGGGGAACTCTCCTATCTGTGCAAGAACTTGCTGGGCCATTTCCAGGCTTGAACCCAGAAGCAAGGTCAGCAGATCAGGCACCTGGATGTCAGTCTGCACTCTGAAAACAACCCTCCTCTGTCTTGGGCTCCCCTGTATTTTCACAAACTCCCACCTGAATCCCGAGGCTCCCGAGGAGAGACTTTTGGCTGTGGTTGGGTACAGAATACTTGTTGTGGTGGTGGAATATGAGCAGGTAACCTCCTATTCTGCCATCTTGGTGATGTCACTTAGAAAATGCTTTCTTCATGTTAGTTTTCTGGTTTTGCTAATTCTGTGAAATGGAGAGAGCCATCATATCTCTTAGCTGTGTTAAACCTAATACCTGAGTGATCCTCCCAGAAAAGGTAGGGATCTGACCTCAAGGGGCCTGGAGGAAGACCTCCTGGCCCCAGAATCATTCCTCTGCCTTCACCTCTCAATGGCCTTTCTAAGAGAAAGGCTACAGAAGTACAGACAGACTTAGAATGCAGGTGGCACTGGAGGACGGAGGGCAAGGGAGCTAACATCTACTGAGCATCCCCTGGGTGCTGGGTGTGAAACGCAAACTGCCTCATTTCATCCAGTGAAGTCTGTCTCTCTAGATACCTTCACCATCTCCACAAAATGGGTGCAATGCAGAGTGCAGGTAAGGGAGACCATTCTTGTTAATAATGAGTGTGGTTCATGTGACAAAATACATGCATTCCTGAAGAAGTATATGAAGTTAGGCCACAGATCAAATCCTACTAATCTGCAATTTGCATTTGGGCATCTAGTAATTTCAGGCACGGTGCTAA
Organism: Microcebus murinus; assembly: GCF_040939455.1. Lineage (NCBI taxonomy): Eukaryota > Metazoa > Chordata > Mammalia > Primates > Cheirogaleidae > Microcebus > Microcebus murinus. Next base: position 82,612,235 of record NC_134112.1, on the reverse strand, counting down.
GAACTTTATATAGGCTCACTCAATCTCTGCAAAGCATGGAAGGGAAATATTTTCTAATTAAAAGAGTCAAAGTTACTAAAGTTGACCATCCCATCAAAATTTCAATGTCATGCTACAAGGTAGAGAAGCAGTGGGGAAAAGAGCCTCAGATTTTGTTCCTTGATTTCCTGCCACTGCAGGATATACAGTTAGGTTGTTTTCTTTTTTAAAAAATACTGTGGAATAGATCAGAAAGCACATTGCTCAAGTGTTGTGTTGTGTTTTGCTTTGTTTTTCCTTATTTCGAGCTTGAAATGAGCAAAGTTAGAAGTGAAATCCTTCCGCTGGGGTTGTAAAATATTAAACAAGCAGCTGGTAGTAGATGACTAATTGCTTCTTTGACCTATACGCATAGGATACGTAAGATTGAAACTGCAATAAGTGACCATTACCGAGTGACACAGACACACATCTGCATACCCTCCCGTGCGTCCCAGTGTTGCCACACTGCAGGTGCAGTCTCAGGGACAGGGTGTTCCTGGGAAGTAGATCAGCGATTTCCTTCCATGGCCCAGGCTTTCTTCATAGCACATACTGGTTAGCTAATTACTATTGGTCAAGTGCCTTGGCGCTTTCTTCAGGACCTCTTTCAAATTCTCCCTTTTTACTTCTATGTTCAAGTTCCAACATCAGATGCTTCTTTTATGGGAAAGGCTAATTGCTGTGGAATCTAATGAATGTCCTACTTCCATATCCAAATCTCCTCCTTGTTGAATTGACAGCATTCCCATGACTCACCTTTAGTTTATGGGCTGGAAGGCACCACACCTTTTTTTTTTTTTTTTTTTTTTTGTGTGTGTGTGTGTGTGTGTATGTGTGTGTGTGTGTATGTGTGTCCCTCTTGTTCATATTGCTAAGTGTCTTCAACTGTGGGAGCAAAAAGCATTCATGAATTATGTTGATAATATGATACATTAAAAGAGACTTGTGTTATGAACATAAAACAATAAATGACAAATTAGGTTTTTCTTTTTTAGTCCCATACACTTCTCTCCCATATCCCATAGCCTATACTTACACAATTTTATGCACTTTTGTGGCATGAGGCATGCCTGGAAAACTCATCATAAAATAGCATGTGCCTTATTAATATTTTTCAGTTCTAACATTATAAATTCTTTTTGAATTAGCAAAAAAGAACAAAGAGAAGTGAAACTTCAGTACCTAATGGGCAGTATAAAATGAACAAAACAGTAACCTATGAAGCAATGGAACATGGGAACTTTATGTTCTGGGCTTTGGAGGGTATTTTTTAAGATGGTAAATATTTCTGAGTCAGTTCCCAGCATTCACCCAGTTTGATGCTATGAAAAAATGACATCTATAAAATCCACATTCCAAATAACTCTTGTGGCAGATATTAATGATTTGCTTATTCTTCTTGCTCATCCTAGCAGAATAAGTATTTTATTCACAGGATGAGAAAAAAATGTATCCCACTAAAGTACTTGCCTAACGCATGAGGTGGCCTATGACACAGGTCTAGTCAGTGATACAGGAATCTTCTAGGTATTTATGTGAAAGCTCTTGGTTTTTTATCTAAGCGCTGCTCCTTCCTCCTGCCTTGAGTGCTGTTGTGAAGCCTAGAGCTGCCCCAGCCACTGTGTGACCATGAGTTGATGAGCATAAGGACTACAGCCTGCAGCTGAGGATGGCAGGGAAGGATGGGGGGAAGCTGAGTCCAGGATGGCACTGCTGCCTCCTTGCCCAGCTCCAGACTTCTTACTGCTTGAAAGCAACACCCAGCATACTTGCTTAAGTCACTATAAATGTCATTCTCTGTTGCTTTCAGGTAAAGGCACTAATAACCAATACAGCTGTACATACATCACAGCTTCTGTTTCTAAATCCCCAGGTAAAAGTTACACATTTCTCTTAAATTCAGAGAGAAGTTACGTAGCCATGTTATCCTAATTTGGGGTTTGGACTTTGATGCTCCACAGTAGCGGCTTGTATTCATTATAGTCAACTAGCAATAGATAAATATGGAGTTAAATGGAAAAAAATGAAATGATAACCATGTAAGTAATTACATATGGATAGTTACTGGATCTCAGAGTAGGGGACAACTATGTATAAAATCAAAGGAATTATAACCTTTAGATGGGCAAAAATTGAGTCTGGCAATATGCAGTATTGGTAAGGTTTTGGGGAAATGGGATTTCTCACATACTGCTTGTGGGGGCATGAACTGGTACAACTTTGGAGAGCAGTTTTTCCTCTAGTAAAGTTCCTCTAGTAAAGCATACCCTATGCTCCAGAAACTCTTGCACGTGTGCACAAGAGAAATGTAGAAGAATGTTTACTGTAGCACTGTTTTATAACAAGGAACACCCAGACACAGTCTAGACGTCCCTCAATAGGGGACTAGATAAAAACATTGGGATATGATCTTAACATATGAAAATGAAGAATAAAATAAAATCCAGATCTATACAAGGATATGGATAGATTTAGCGGTATGCTAGAGCTAGCTGATGACAGCTGACTGTTAAAATTTCAGGAGTTTTGCGAGCTAGTTAATATTTATAGCTTGGTACAAGCTACGTCAAGAATATTTATAACATGGAAATTGACAAAAACTATATATCATCCCTTTCCTCCATTCCCTGCAAGAGCTGGATTTTTTTGTTTTTTCAGGGGTTGTTTTTGTTGGTAGTGTTTGTTTTGAGACAGTCTCTCTCTCTATTGCCCAGGCTAGAGTTCAGTGTCATGATCATAGCTCACTGCAGCCTCCAGACTCCTAGGCTCAAGTGATCCTCCTGCCTCAGCCTCCTGAGTAGCTGGGACTACAGGCATGTGCCACCATGGTGGGCTAATTTTTCTGTTCTTTGTAGAGTCAGGGTCTTACCTTGCTCAAACTGCTCTCAAACTCCTAACCTCAAGTGATCCTCTCACCTTGGCCTCCCAAAGTGCTAGGATTATACGTGGGAGCCACCACACCCAGCCTGGTTGTTAAATATTTACCAGCATATCATTGGATAGATTTCAAAAAAATAGTATTTATTTTAACCACTTCAGTACAGTGCTCAGGGCCATGAAACCTTGCCCACAGCCGGCACTCACAGTCCGCACGATAGTTTGTGCTGTGCATTGATGACAAATCTCTTTTGCTCTTGTGTGATGAGGAAAGCTTTAAAGCACTGAAAGCTTGTTTTACTTTACAGGCAGCTTTACTTGTAACGTAAATCAGAATAGGTAACATATACATATATGTTTTTATAACATTATATTTAAATGTTCACAATTTTATTTTGATAAATGAAAAATTAGAAAAGTCATATCATGGCTTTCGGCTAAAATCGCTGTGCGAGTTCATCTGTGGCTGTCGACTATGGTCGACGCTCGTACCAAAGTGGTTAAAAGGCTAGAAGGGAAGAGGAAATGAGGAGTTGTTTAATTGGTATAAAGTTCTAGTTATGCGAGATGACTCAGTTGAGAGCTACACATCATAGAACATAGTCAACAATACTATATTATACTCTTAAAAATGTAAGACAGTAGAGCTTGTGTTAAGTATTTTTAACCCCCCCCCCCACAGCCCAATATAAAGGGACACAAGGAAACCTTTGGAGGTGATAGATATGTCTATTAGCTTGATTGTGGTGATAGTTTCATGGTTATAGGCAAGTGTCCAAACTCATCAAATTGTACATATTAAATGTGTGCAGTTTATTATATATCAATTATACCTCAAGAAAGCTGTTTTTGGGAAAAAAGGCAAGTTGTAGAATGGTGAAAGTATATCATAAAATGTTAAAAATATGTAGAGAAATGTTATATATTTATAATATTAGTAAAATATAGTCAAGAATAAATGCCAAATGTGTGATAATGATTGTCTCTGTGGTGATGGGGAAAAGGGGGCTTGGATTTTGTATCTGTTATGTTCTATTTATTTTACTTTAAAATATCTGAAGCCAAAAAGGCAAAGTGTTAACACTGGTCAATTCTGGGTGGTAAGTATAAAAATGTTTACTATTCTTTTTGCTTATTTCTATTATTTAAATTTCATAATAAAGTAAAATGAAATGGGAGTCAAAGCAAATTTATATATCATTTTTCATTGACTGTTGACAAGGGTGTGTGAATTACACACTGCTGATGGGAATGTAAAATAGTGCAGCCACTATAAAAAAGTTTCGTGATTCCTCAAAAAGTAAACATAGAATTACCATTTGACCCAGCCATTCCACTCTTAGTTATATACCCAGGAGAGTTAAGAATGTATGTTTAAAACAAAAACGTGTACACAGGTGTTCATAGTATTTGTAACATTATTTATAATAGTAAAAAGGTGGAAACAACCCAAATATCCATCAACTGGGGAATGGATAAATAAAATGTGGTTCACGCCCACTAGGATGGCTAGAATGAAAAGACAGATAACAAGTGTTGGTGAAGATGCAGGGAAATTGGGTACATTGCAGGTAGGAGTGTAAAATGGGTACAGCCCTTTTGGAAAATAGTCTGGCAGTTTCTCAAAAAGTTAAACATAAACTGACTATATGACCTGGAAATTGCACTGTTCAGTATAACTCAAGAGAAATGAGAACATACCCCCTCAAAAAAAAAAAAAAACAAAACTCATATAGTTGCTCCTCAACTTACAATGGGGTTACATCCTAATAAATCCATTGTAAGTTGAAAATATTTTGTTGAAAAGACATTTAATATATCTAATTTATTAAACATTGTAGTTTAGCCTAGCTCATCTTAAATGTGCCCAGAATGCTTATGGCAGCCTATTGTTGGGCAAAATCATCTGATGCAAAGTCTGTTTTACAATAAAAGTGTTGAATATGTCATGTAATTTATTGAATACTATACTGAAAATAAAAAGGCAGAATGTTTGTATGGGTACTCAAAGTTTGGTTTCTACCAAATGTATATTGCTTTTGCACCATCATAAAATTGAAAAATCTTAAGTCAAATTGTCATAAGTTGGGGACTGTATGTATATGAATATACATAGCAGCATTACTCATTATAACCAAAATGTGGAAACAACCCAAATGTGTATCAACTGGTAAATGAATAAACAAAATATGGTATATCATTCCAATGCATCATATAACCATTCCTTTGTATACAGTAAAAATATATAGTGGAATATTATTCAGCCATTAAAAGGAATGAGTGACTGGTACATGCTACAATGTGGGTGGACCTTGAAACATGCTAAGTGAAAGAAACCAGTAACAGAACACCACATGTTGTATGATTTAATTTATAGGAAATATCTAGAATATGGAAATCCATATAGCCAAAAGCAAATTAGTAGTTGCCAGGGGCTAAGATGGAGGATGGAGTGACTATTTAACTGATACCAGGTTTCCTGTTCTGGAATTAGATAGTAGTGGTGGTTACACAACATTGTGAATGTACCAAAAGCTGTGAACTATACACTTCTACATGATTATAATAGTGAATTTTATGTTATGCAAATTTTACCTCAGTAAAAAAAAAAGTTATTTAAACTATGACATAGCACCATAGTTTAAATGATGCTATGTCACAGTTTACATCTTACATATCATGTAAGATGATACTGGTATCAGAGAGACTACATTGTAGAGAAAAATGTCTTAGAGTTGATAAAATGTGATATATTTGATTATGTAGAAATTTCAAACTTCTGTACAAATAGCATTATATCAATTAGGAAATGAGTTTGTTGCATATAACAGAAAAACCCATAATAGCAGCAACTTAAGCTACAAGTTGATTTTTGTTTCACAGAAGAAGTCCTGTTGTGGACAGTCTGGGCCCTATGACCTATCTCCATGGGTTTTTTAGGGACCCAGATTCCTGTATGTCCCATGTTTGGTATTCAGCTTCCATCCTCAAAGTCGCTTTGTGGTCTAAGATGGCTGCTGAAGTGCCAGCCACCCTTTCACATTCCACTAATGCAGCAGGAAGGGGGAAAGGACAAAAAAAAAAACACCTTTCCTCCCAATTAAGTGAGCTCTCGTTGAGCAAATAAAGGTATGATTAAATAAACACATGCCAGGTCTGTCCAGAAACTATCCAGCCATTGTCAATATAACGAGAACATGTTACGTGGCTGGATGCTTTCCAACACGATACACCTCATACGCCCATAAAATGGGAAAAGCTATGCGTAGGCGGGGTTCCTGTCTGTCTCATCCGGGCACCCCCAGGACCTAGCACAAGGCAGAGCGCACTAAGAAACGTGGGAAGTGAATGGACACTTGCGTGGATGTGGATAAATGTGTCATATAACCATTTAAATATTTTCAAAGATGATAAACAGGGAAATGTTCATTACAATATAATGTGTGAAAGCAGAATATTAAAAACGACGTTTAGTATAATCCCAGTTTTATTGAAAAAGGATATATATACACCTAGATAAAAAGATTTGAAAGAAATATACCAAATCTAGTAAGTGATTTTCTAAATTCATGGTGAAATTGCACTGATATTTAATAATTCCTTCATGCTTTTATACATTTTCCAAATTTCTGCAGTGGGTCAGAGTATTACTTTATCTAATTAGAAAACAAAGCAGTAAGCTTAAAAATCAAGTGGGAGAGGACTGCGTCAGTTTAAGTATTAAGAACAGGTGGTGAGCCTGTAAACCAAAGGGAGCAACCAACAGCCAGTGCTGTGAAGGGAGAGCCCAGCAGTCCTGCTTGGGAGCGTCCCTCGTGCAGCAACCTGGTCTCGCCGTTGGGGGAGAAGAGGATGCCAACATCTGCAAGTGACAGCTGTGCGGAGCCATGCCCAGCCCTGCATTTGGGGGAAGCAGATTGAGCCTCTATCCAATAGCACAGGTGTTTTTATTTTTAACCTAATAGTTGGTCATATAAACACTTGTTCTTTAAATGTGAAGGCAGTGTTAAAGCTTACCATGGGATAGTCGTGCATCTGTCAAAGCAGATTGGCCACCTGCTTCCAGGATCACTGCACGTGATCACGTTGAACTTGGCACTTCTCAGCACACATCCCCACCACCACCACCCCTGAATTGTCCCGCTGATATGGGCCACGTTGTGCCCTCTCTAAAAATTCAAATGTTGACATTTTAACCCCCAGTACCTCAGAATGTGACCGTATATGGAGCTGAGTCTTTAGAAAATAAATTAGGCTGAAGTGAGATCTTTAGCATGGACCCTAATCCAACATGACTGGTGTCCTTGTATGAAGGGGCGATTAGGACACAGACATTCACAGAGGGAGGCCCGCGTGAAGACAGAGATGGTGGCCATCTCCAAGCCAAGGGAGAGGTCTCAGAAGACACCAACCCTGCCCACACCTTAATCTGGGAATTCCAGCCTCCAGAATTGTGAGAAAATAAACTTCTGCTGTTTAAGCCAGTCTGTGCTACTTTGTTACGGCAGCCTGAGCTAATAATACACTCACCCATCATGTTAATTAGATGTTTGGTGACTGTGATGGTTAATTTGATATGTCAACTTGGCTAGGCCTTGGTGCTCAGCTGCTTGGTTAAACACCAGTCTAGATGTTGCTGTGAAGGTGTTCTTAAGATGTGGTTAATATTTAAATCAGTTGACTGTGAATAAAACAGATGACCCTCCACAATGTGGGTAGGCCTCATCCAATCACTGGAAGGCCTTAGGGCAGGATGCTAAAGAGGAAGAGTTCTGCCTCTGGACCAAGACCACAGCATCAGCCCCTACCAGCCCCAACCACCAACCCCTCCCCAGTCACCTGAGCCAATTGCTCAATTTACTCCCTCTGTCTGCGTATGTGTGTGAATGTATGTGCAGATACATATATGTGTGTATGATTCTGCTTGTCTGGAGAACCCCAAAACAGTAACTAAGGACTGATATTTCATATACTTAACTCTATGCTCTTGCTTGTTTTATGCGAAATACATAATTTCTCATGCTTGTTTTATGTAAAACATATTAAATTATTTCCAGACTTGTGAGTGATGGAGCTGGTCAAATACTTGCATCCAAGCACATTAATTCATCAGTGTGCCGTTCTTATGTTTTAATGATGACATTGAGCATTGCGAGAGGATGTTATCAGATGGGAGCTGGAAAGAAGAAGAGAGATCATTCATCCACAGGCCTTCCGGTTTACACCCACGGTGTGCTGACAGCCAGTAAATCCCAAGAGAGTGAACGATTACAGTGATCACTGTAAAGCGTCTTTGTCACGAGCATCCTGCTTGCGCTCTTTGATCCTGCCTAATCTTGTTCTGCCCTGTACCTGTACCGCCTCACTTCTTTCTTCAGAAATGGCAAGTTTTCTTTCTGCTCCGTTAAGTACATAAACAGCTTCTAATCCAGAGAGAAGTCAGCTACAGAGGCGGAGGGTTTGGCCAGGAGGAACAAAGATGAGAGACATGAAAGAACCGGGCGAGCCCAGGGACGGACGCCAAGGAGTGTGGCGCGCCGGAGGGCAGGGCGTGCGGGGCTGGGGACATTCCTACTCTCACCTGTAACCAGGGACACACGTCTCTGAGCCTCTCTGGCAGCTGCCCCGCTATGCGACCGGAGGGATGGAGAACGGAGCCACACAAATGCGGTCCAAAGAGTGGCTTTCTTGTCACCTTTCTCTAAAAGTCACTGCCCAGATGTTTTTCTTCCCTAATAATACACCTGCAAATTTCTAAGTTTGCGGAGGCCTCCTGTGCAGGTGGGGGAATGCAGAGACAAGCCAGGGGCGCCTCAGCCCTGATGAAGCGGCCTGGCTTCGATGTAATGGCGGAGGTGTGACAGCCCCGTGGCAGATGCCAGAACCACTGGGGCGTGTTGCTCACTGCAGCACGCTGACAAGCAGCACTGTCCAACGGGCCTTTCTGCAGCGATGGAAGAATTTTATAGCTGCCCTATCCAAGGTGGTTGCCTCCAGCCATATGGAGCTCCTGAGCACTTGAAATGCTGCTAGTGCCACTGAGCAACTGACTTTTAGATTTTATTTAATTTTAATTAAAATCCAAATAGCCACATGTGGGCCGGTGGCTGCCATCGGACAGCACAGCCGTGAGGTTTTCATAACACACTGATCAGTGTGTGTCCCGACACAGGTTGGGGATGGTGGGCTCCAAGTGGACTGAATCCAAGTCCACGTGGTCCAAGTGATCCGCATTGGAATGGAATTGGACTCTAAAAGAGTCAGGTGGGGCCAGTGAGAATGAAGGCGCCCCCTAGAAACCCTACAACCCTGGCAGAATAGCTAACCCACCTAGCAGGATCTAATCCTGGAGAGCAGCGAATGGAAACGTCCTTTGCAGGAAACACTATCATTTGCGTTCGCCCAATGTGCATAATTAACCCATCTGACAGTCACAACTCCAGAGACTGAGTTAAAACTTCCCGTCTTTGGTCTCTTTGTAAAGATGAGATTTTTTTGTTTTTCTCTACTCTAGTTTTTAGTAGATTTAGAAGAAAATCTCTCTAGCTGATAGGGAGCTTTATAAGGAGGAAAAAGACATTTGTCACACTTGTCTTGGGAGACTCGGGGCTAAGCTAAGAACTCAGAAGCTCTGGGCAACAACTCTGTCCCCCTCCTTAATGACCGAGTGCCACTCAGCCTCCACGGGCCTCGCTTTTTTCATCTGTATAGCTGGAGGGGGAAATGCCTTCTCCAGGTTTCGTTGAAGAAAAAGAACTATTATAAAGCCATTGAAGAAGTGCAGAGTGCCATTCAATATACATTATAACAAGTTGTTACTTATTGGATTTCCCAAATGAAGCATTGAGTATAACATGGAAGTGGTTTCATAGCGCAATTATAGCCGAGTCTTTAAAATAGAGTGAGAAACTCCACAAAATGATCTCCAGGAAAGGAAAGTATTGTTTGGTTTCACATGTCAGTTTTTAAGAGAACTGTTAAAAGATTGAAAGGGAAGTGAGTGGTTGCGGTAGACACTGTCACTAGCTTGCAGATAGTGATTGTGACTTGAGTCATTTCTGAGAAATAAGCAAACACATTCTTTCACTTTGACTGCTGGATTATGTTGCTCAAAGCCATCTGTTTGTGCCCATTTGAAGGCTCCATGTCACATTATTTTGGAAATGGTCATTCTGAGTCAGACTGAGTAATCACAGTAAGTGTGGTTTCCCTCTCATCTGTTTTTCACTCAGCCCTCTGTATCTACTCCAGATTTTTTCTTCTTTCCTCAGAGCTGCTTGAGCACATGAATATCATCCTTCATCCTAAAGAGCAAGAAGGAAATTCCCGTGTTAGTGCAGGAACTCCTCTAAGGATAGGTGCCACATAACTTACTGCCCAACCCGAGACATGTTAGAGAATGAAAGGGGACCATTTTGATAAGTATGCTGGGCAACAGGTGTGCACTGATCACCCTAACTAAAGAAATAAAAAACATATGTAAAGGTGGTCAACCTCAGCTATCAAAGCAAAAACCAAATGAGACCATCGTACACCCACCACATTGGCAAAAATAAAAAAAGTACAGCACTGCCGAGTGTTGGTAAAGACATGGGGCAACCGGAACTCGCACTGTTGGGAGTGCGTGTTACGACCACTTTTGGAAACAGTTTCACATTGTCTAGTGAAGATGCGCGTGCATATATCCTATAATTCAGCAACTTTACTCCCACAAGAGAGGTACCAGAATGTTAACAGAAGCATTGTTTATAAAAGCCTAAAACTAGGAACAGCACAAATATACCTTAACATTAAAATGGATACATTTCAATAATAGCTATGTTCATCAATATAGGTAAATCTTATAAATATTGCATTTATTGAAAGAAAATACAGCCATTTATATAGGTCCAAAACAGCTCAAACTAAACAAGGATGTAAGCTGGTAAAACTATGGGTCTTATTAACCCAAAAGTTAGGATGGTGGTTAGCTCTTTGGGGAGGGAAGGACACCTTAAGGAGGGGCTTCTAAGGACTTAGAATCATTTTATTTCTTAACCTGGGTGATGGGTACACAAAGATTTCTTAATATTTATCCCTTGAACTGGAAAAAAACACCATGCAAACAAAATGCTATAGAAGTGTGATAGCCGTTAGAGCTACTTGACATTTGGGCCCCTACTATGATTGTTCTTTCTGGCTCTCTGTTGTTGGTTAGAGCCAGGTAACCAGTTCTGGACAATAACTTGTGAGTAGAAATGATGAGTGTCATCTCCAGGCCAAGCGTTGGTTGCCATTGCAGGGCCTTCCAGAGCCTTCCTTCCCTCTGACGTGGCGACTGGCATTGCTCCACTTAGTGCAGCTGCCTGGAGCCGAGGACAGCAAGGATCAGGGTCCTCAGGCAACATGCAGCATGTAGAAGGAGCAAGAAAGAAACTGTTGTGTCAAGCCACTGCGGTTTGTTACACCAGCATAACCCAGACTTTCCTGATGATACACAGAATGTCAGGAAGAGGAGGGTTCAAGGAAGGCAGATAACATTTAAAACAAGACCTGCTTACTGAAAAAGAGTTAAACATAGAAGGAGTTGAAGAAAGAGCCTTTCCGACAGAGGAAACTACCAAGTACAAAGACCCTAAAGTGGGAATGAATTTTGAGGAACAGAAAGAGAGTCAGTGGGGAGCGCAGTGGGAAGAGGAGAGAACAGTGAGAAATGTGATCAGAGAAGCTGGCAGAAGCCAAAGCACGTGTGAAGAGTAGCCTATGGTCAAGAACTTGGAGTTTACTTCTAGGCAATCACTGGTGGGTTTAGGTAGGAGGATGACAAGACACAGATCACATTCTAAAGGGGGTCATTCTTGCCGCTGTGTGGAGGATGTATGGGTGAGGACACACATGGAAACACAGTGCCCACTTAAGCTAGTAATGGGGAGAGATGATGGTAACTTGAACTTTAGCAGAAGCAGGCAAAACAGAACTAAAATTTAGGGGATGTGTTTTGCAGGTGCATCTGACAGAAGAAAAGACAAGGATCACAGATGACTCTTGTGTTTTTGGTTGAGCAACTTAGTATTCGATGGGGCCATTTACTGAAATGGGGGCAAATGAAAACAGATATGAAGGAGGGAATGAGGCTAATTTTTTCTGTCTTAGCTTTGCCTTTTTTTTTTTTTTTTAACAATCTTGCTCTGTAGCCCAGGCTGGCATGCAGTGGCATCATCATGGCTCCCTGCAACCTCAAACTCCTGGGCTGAAGCGATTGTCTGGCCTTAGCCTCCCAATTAGCTGGGACTGCAGGTGCATGCCACCACACCCAGCTAATATTTCTACTTTTTTAGAGAAGGGGTCTCACTCTTGCTCAGGCTGGTCTCGAACTCCTGGCCTCAAGCAATCCTCCTGCCTTGGCTTCCCAGAGTGCTAGGATTACAGGCATGATCCACCATGCCTGGCCTGTCTTAGCATTTGATATCTATTGGACACCCTTGTGCATATGTTAAATGAACCACTAGGTAGACAACACCATCTCTGATGGGAATACCCACAGCTGAAAAAAACCATATATTTGGGAGTCACTAGCATATAAATGATATTTAAGTCAAGGGACTAGATTAGATAATCTAGAGAGAGAACAGAAAAAAGACGTGAAGATAGGAGAAAACACAGGCAAATGCGTAGGCACAGGAGCCAAAGGAAGAAAGTGTTCTGAATGCTTCTGAGAGGTTGAGCGAGACGTCCGAGTAACGATGGTATTTGAAAACAGAGGCTGTCGGTTGCTTTGACAAGAGAAGCTTTGATGGAGTTATGGGGAGAAAAGCAAGACTGAGGGAGTTGAGGAGAGAATGGAAAAAAATGAAGAAAGAGAATGAAGGGAATTTTCATGGTAAGTTGCTCTCTGATGGGGAACAAAAAGGAGATGGAGCCTGGGCGGAGACGTGGTAAAAGAGATTTTGTTTGTTTTGCGATGGGAGATACTGAGTGTGTTTGTTTGCTGGTGGTGGCTGAATAGGGAGGAACAAACTGATGCAGGAGATTGAGAGGTTAATTCACAGGGAGCCGCTGGGTCTGGTCCAGTAGGAGAGACCCTTCATCCACGGATGGCAAATGCAGGTAGACAGACGTTGGTTTTACTGGTAGGACTATAAAGGAGCGTTCCTTGATGGAAGCAATTTTCACTGACTTATGAACAAAATAAATAGAATAATATTAGATGGAACTGAATAAAGACCTGAACTGCATATTGAAAGGATTCCTATGAAGCAACAAATTAATGGAAAGTCCTATACATTTCTTGGTTAATATTAAATTTTAAGGGTAAAAATATGAATCCAATAAGCACATAAATGGAAAATAAAGTTTGCAAACAAAGGAAAAAGTGTCGGGCTGCATTTTGGTCCAGCCACGATGACACTGTTTATATCAGAGTCATTGTCCTACTGGAAACAACTGTAAAAGATATGTTAAAATAATACACATTTTAAACCATTTGAAAACATTTAGAGAGCAGGATTTGAGAGACTGTGATGTACCTGAGATGAAGGAAACACAGGAGGTGGACTTCGTGTCTCCTGGCTTCTCCCTGCAGGGCAGGCACTATTTCACAGCAAAGTGGGAAATGGAGCCCTAGTAGAGACAGCTGACACATTTGTGAATGATTTGTTTTATAATTCAGAGATAATACAATTGCATAAGCAGAAAGTTAGAATCAACTATTCTAGATGGACTTTTAGAATTCATCATTGACACAGCAAGGACATGGAATCCAAGATTAATATTAAAAATTCAATCGTGGCCGGGCGCTGTGGCTCACGCCTGTAATCCTAGCTCTTGGGAGGCCGAGGCGGGCGGATTGCTCAAGGTCAGGAGTTCAAAACCAGCCTGAGCAAGAGCGAGACCCCATCTCTACTATAAATAGAAAGAAATTAATTGGCCAACTGATATATATATAAAAAATTAGCCGGGCATGGTGGCGCATGCCTGTAGTCCCAGCTACTCGGGAGGCTGAGGCAGAAGGATCACTCAAGCCCAGGAGTTTGAGGTTGCTGTGAGCTAGGCTGACGCCACGGCACTCACTCTAGCCTGGACAACAAAGCGAGACTCTGTCTCAAAAAAAAAAAAAAAAAAAAAAAATTCAATCGTATTTTTATACACCAACAACAAAAAAATTAAGACAATGGAATTTTGTTTTAGAAAATGGGCTGGCTTTATATCTGTCACAATATACGATGTCAGAAAATAAGAGAACATTGTCTAACAAGTTTTGAAAGGTATGTTTATGATCTGGCTAATTGTTTCCATCTAGGAAGCAACAGAAAGGCATTCTCAGACGTGCATGGTTGTGCTGGTTTTAATGGCGAAACTGAGCAGTGCTGTTGATTTGGGCTGTTTTCCAGTAAAAATTATTTGATGTTGTACTTCAGCTACCTGCAAAATGAATTGAGATAAAGAATTCATTAATGATAAAAAAAACAGTTTGAAAAGACTGGCAGTAAGTATCGATGATTTGAAAACAAGTAATCTTAAGATACCCTTAGTGTTGTTAGAAAATATAATTTTTAGGCTTCTGTAAAGTATAATTTTTAGAGTAACAAATGGACACAAATAGTTGCAACAAAGTTGGAAAGTGGAGATAATTTTCTCAAATGTAATATAGTTTCATTCATTAGTCATTACAGAATTATGGGCTTACATTCGTTTTTAGCTTTTTATAGAAGTATAATATGCATATATAACTTGCTCATACAGTAAGTGTACAGCTCATTGAATTTTCACGAAGTGAACACACACCCTTGCAACTATCGCACAGATCAAGAAATAAAACATTATTGGCATCCAAGGAAGTTAAGTATATTTCTAAAAATTAAAAGTAATTACTAGTAAAACAAAATTAAAAGACACAAACCTACCCTGAAAAGCTCTAATATTAATGAAACTGTAATTCTCTTAAATCAACAGAAGAGGGTGCTGTTGAACTGTGAAATATCGTCAGCCCTCTGACAGCCTTACCCTTGCCTGTTATTGCTGGTACAGAAAAAAAATAAAACATTTCCAGATGCACAGGAAATGGCAGACAACATCCAAACAAAGCCACTATATAAAGGGAATATGAAGTAGAAATCAGAACATTTCAGCTGCAAAATTCCCTTCCACAAAATGCAACAGAAAGAAACGGATGCATATTACCAACCTGAATTAAACATTTTTAAACATTGGCAGATAGGAAAAAACACCTAGAATCACAAATTCAAGAACTCAGAACAAGAATGGACAAAACAACAACAACAACAAAAAAAACAGCAAACAAACAAAAACCTCAGGAAGATAAAAATTGAGAGTCTTGTAGTAATGATGGAAGAGCTGCTTTAGACCAATCCTCCTGCAAATAACCACCACGAATTCCACTCAAAATGTAAAAACAACCCACTTGAAGGTGCTGGAGAATACCCCGCAGGAGGCAGAAATGGAAGGGGGGATTGACACTTGGCAAACAGCATAATTGCACTGTGTAAATTTCCCATTTTAATGGCTTGTACCTGAGGGCAGCCCACAGTCCTCCTTTGGGAATTAACTAAAACAGAAGCCCACAGTCTTACTAGCCTGAAGAATCAAAAGACAGAGTTGAGGCAACCACGGTAGACAGGAAGATGAAGAAGGGTCAAGTTGTGTCCCCCCAAAATTCATTTGGTGAAGCCTTAACTACCAGTACCTCAGATTGTGACTTAATTAAGAAATAAGCTCATGCAGATATACTTAGTTCAGATGAAGCCATACTGGAATGGGGTGGCCCCCAATCTAATATGACTGGTGTCCTTGAGGGGAAACTTGGGCACAGACATGCACACAGGGAGAATGACATGTGAAGATTGGAAGGTAACTGCTAGAACACATTTTCAACATTTTCTAAACATCAAAGAAAAATTTAACAAAGCAAAGAAAACAGACTGCATAGAGAAAGGGACATATTAAATAAAATAAAATACAGTAAATGTATAGTTATTGATCCAAACATGTCACTCATTTTAATACACGTAAATAGAAACTCAAGTATTACAAGGAAAAGATTTTCAGGTTGACTCGCAAAGCAAAACCCAACTCTATGCAGTATTCAGGAGATACATCTAAATCAAAGTGATTCAGAATGGCTAAAAATAAAGAGATATGTGAAAGTATAGAGCAGACAAAATAATAAGAAAGCAGAGATTGTGATAATATCAGAAAATGTTGAATTTGGACAAAAAGCTTGAAACGAGACAGCAAAATACTTGATAATTCCAAGAGCCATAACTCACAAAGATAATATATCAGTTATAAGAATTTATGAGATACAAAGAACACAACTACCTTTACCTCTGTAAGTCAGAAAGTTAAGAATGTACAAGGAGAAATATACAAAACTACACTAAAACTAGGAGACATCACTTTCAGTCCAACATAGGACACAGGTCAAGTGGGCAAAAAATAAGAAAGTTTACAGAAAATCTAACCAGCATAGTCAATACATAGAGTATATATATATATTCATTCATGGCAACAGAGCCCCACTTTAAGAGCATGCCAGATATTTCTTTTTTTTCTGCCTCAGGACCTTCTGAAACCCTCTGAAATTTGCTGTTACAGACTGAATATTTATCCTCCCATGATTCATATGCTGAAGCCCTAAACCCCAATGTTATGGTATTTAGATGTGGGGTCTTTGAGAGCCAAATGTGTTTAAATGAGGTCAAGAGGGTGGGAATTTCATGACAGAATTAGTGCCCTTATAAGAAAAGACACCAGAGAGCTTGCATGCACTCTCTCTGCTGTGTGAGGACACGTTAGATTTCAGCAGGCAAAAGAAAGAGTCAACAATTCTGTAGATACATTTATAGAAATTATGGAGCCTGAGGAACATCCATACCCATAAGGAATATTGGTCTGTAGTTTTCTTTTTTTGTTGTGTCCTTTCCTGGCTTTGGTATCAAGGTGATACTGGCTTCATGAAATAAGTTGGGGAGGATTCCCTCCTTCTTGATGTTATGGAATAATTTTTGCAATATGAATACCAGTTCTTCTTTGTAGGTCTGATAAAATTTGGCTGTGAATCTATCTGGTCTGGGGTTTTCTTTTCTTTGGAAGATTTTTTTTTATTACTGCTTCAATCTCATTGCTCATTATTGGTCTGTTCAGGAGTTTTATTTCTTCCTGATTGAGTCTTGAGAGGTTGTATATTTCCAGGAATTTGTCCATTCCCCATGTTTTCAAAACACAACAAAATAAAACAACAGGCCAATATCTCTGGTGAACATAGATGCAAAAATCCTCAACAAAATACTAGTAAAGAGAATTCAACAACACATTGAAAAGATCATTAACCATGATCAAGTGAGATTCATCCAAGGATCCAAGGATCATTCAACACATGCAAATTAATAAATATGATACATCACATTAACAGAATCAAGAACAAAAACCATATGATCATTTCAATAGATTCCTAAAAGGCATTCAATAAAATTCAACACCCTTTCATGATAAAAGAAAAAAAAAAAACCTCTCAAGAAACTGGGTATAGAAGAAATATATTTTAACATGATACAAGCCATATATGACAAACCCACACTAAACAAGGAAAAACTGAAAGCCTCTCCTCTAAGATCTGAAGCAAGACAAGGATGCTCACTTTCACCACTTTCATTCAACATAGTACTGGAAGTCCTAGACAGAGTAATTAAACAAGAGAAAGACATAAAGGGTATCCAAATTGAAAAGGAAGATGTCAAATTATCCTTGTTTGCAGAAAATGTGCCCTTATATTTAGAAAAACCTAAAGACTCCACCAAAACACTATTAGAACCAATGTACAAATTTAGTAAAGTTACAGGATACAAAATCAACATACAAAAACCAGTTGCATTTCTATATGACAACAGTGAACAATCTGAAAAAGAAACCAAGAGAGTAATCCCATTTGCAATAGCTACTAGTAAAACAGAACATACAGAAGTAAATTTACCCAAAGAAGTGAAAGATATCCACAAAGTAAACTATAAAACACCGATGAAATAAATTTTTAAAAAGGAAAGAAAACTACAGACCAATATTCCTTATGAATATAAATGCAAAAATTCTCAACAAAATCCTAACAAACCGAATTTAGGTGCTTATCAAGAAAATAATCCATCATGACCAAGTGGGCTTTATCCCAGAGATGCAAGGATGGTTCAACATATGCAAATCTATATATGTCATTCAACACATTAACAGGAGTAAAAATGAAGACCAGATGTTCTTCTCGATAAATGCAGAAAAAGCATTCAACAAAATTTAGCACCCTTTTATGATAAGAACACTTAACAAAATAGGCATAGATGGGGCTTACCTAAAAATGATACAAGCCATATATGACAAACCCACAGCCAACATCATACTGAACAGGGAAAAATTGAAAGCACTACTGCTTAGAACTGGAACCAGATAGGTTGTCCTCTATTACCACTCCTATTCAACATAGTGCTGGAAGTCCTAGCCAGAGCAACCAGACAAGAGAATGAAATCAAGGGCATCCAAATGGGGGCAGAAGAAGTCAAACTATCGCTCTGCTGATGATATGATCTTATATCTAGAAAACTCCAAAGATTCTTCCATGAGACTATTAGAATTGATACACAAATTCAGCAAAGTCTTGGGTTACAAAATCAATGTACAGAAATCAGTAGCATTCCTATACACCAACAACAATCATACTGAGAACCAAATCAAAGACTCAATACCCTCACAATAACAACAAAGAAAATAAAATACCTAGGAATATATGTAACTAAGGAGGTGAAAGACCTCTACAGGGAAAACTATGAAACACTGAAGAAGGAAATAACAAAGGACATAAACAGGTGGAAAGCCATACCATGCTCATGAGTCAGTGTAATCAACATTGTTAAAATGTCTACACTACCCAAAGTGATCTACAGATTCAATGCAATCACTATTAAAATACCAACATCATTTTTCACAGATCTAGAAAAAATAATTCTGTGCTTCATATGGAACCAGAAAAGACCCCGTATAGCAAAAGCAATCTTAAGCAAAAAAAAAAAAAAAAAAAAAAATTGGGAGCCATCAATTTACCAGACTTCAAGCTATACTAAAAGGCTATAGTAACTAAAACAGCATGTTACTGGCCCAAGAACAGAGACATAGACCAATGGAACAGAACAGAGAACCCAGATATAAAACCATCCTCATATAGCCAACTAATTTTTGACAAAGCAGACAAAAACATACACTGGGGAAAAGAATCCTTATTCAATAAATGGTGCTGAGAAAATTGGAGCCACATGTAGAAGACTGAAACAGAATCCATACCTCTCACTTCTCACCTCTCACTTCTCACAGTGGATAATAAACTTAAACCTAAGGCATGAAACTATAAGAATTCTAGAAGAAAATGTTGCAAAAACTCTTATAGACATTGGCCTAGGCAAAGAATTTATGAAGAATACTCCAAAGGCAATCACAGCAACAACAAAAATAAATAAATGGGACTTGATCAAATTATAAAGCTTCTGCAAAGCCAAGGAAACTAACACAAAAGTGAACAGACAACCTACAGAAAAGGAGAAAATATTTGTATGCTACACATCCAATAAAGGGATGATAACTAAAATCTATATAGAACTCAGCAAAATAAGCAAGAAAAAAATTAAACAACCCCATTACAAAGTGGGCAAAGGACATGAACAGAAACTTTTCAAAAGAAGACAGACTAACGGGCAACAAATATATGAAAAAGTGCTCAACATCTGTAATCATCAGGGAAATGCAAATCAAAACCACAATGAGATATCACTTAACTCCAGTGAGAATGGCTTTTATCAAAAAGGCCCAAAACAATAAGTGTTGGCAGGATGTAGAGAGATAAGAACACTCATACACTGGTGGGACTGCAAACTAGTCCAACCTCTGTGGAAAATAATATGGAGATACCTCAAAGAGCTAAAAGTAGAACTACCGTTTGATTCAGCAATCCCATTACTGGGCATCTGCCCAGAGGAAAAAAAAGACATTCTGTAAAAAAGACATCTGCGCTAGAATGTTTCTAGCAACACAATTCACAATGGCAAAGATGTGGAAGCAACCCAAGTGCCCATCAATACATGAGTGGATTAATAAAATGTGGTATATGTATACCATGGAGTTCTACTCAGCCACAAAAAACAATGGTGATCTACCAGTAGCGCCTCTTGTATTGTCCTGGATAGAGCTGGAACCCATTCTACTAAATGAAGTATCCTAAGAATGGAAAAATGAGCACCACATGTACTCACCATCAAATTGGTGTTAACTGATCAACACTTATGTGCACATATAGCAGTAACATTTATTTGGTGTCAGGCAGGTGGGAGAGAGAAGGAGAGGATGGGTATATTCAAACCTAATGGGTGTGATGCGCACTGTCTAGGGGATGGACTTGCTAAAAGCTCTGAATTGGTTAGAACAAAGGCAATATACATAACCTAAACATTTGTACCCCCATACTATGCTGAAATAAAAAAATAAAAATAAAAAAAGAGAACTTATTTTCACCTTTAGAATGAGGATATTATTATGAAAACCTCTAAGTTACTCTTTTTGAAATCATATAACTGTAACATGGACTTTTAGTTTTGTTTGTTTCTAATGTAAATCCCATCCCTTTCGGGATACTTTATATAAGAAGTCAAATTGCTTGTGGTTCAATTTAGAATATATTTCATTTAATGTGAAAATAAAGAAGACCGTATAGAAAAAAAAAAAAAAGAATTCCAGGAAACATATCCCTTCAAAAAGAAAATCAAAATAAAGATATTCACAGATAAATAAAATCTGATAGAATTTGTTGTCTGCAGGCCTATCATACAAGAAATTTAAAAGGAAGTCCCTCAGGATAAAAGAAAATGATACCAATTAGAAATAGATCTACAGGAAGAAATGAAGAGTACCAGAAATTATAAATAAATGTATAAATATTGTTTCAAACTTATCTTTTGTTTTCTTAATTTCTTCAAAGAAAAAGTTACTAAAGTAAAGGTAACAATAATGTATTGTGTGGTTTAAAATGCATTTAGAATTTTGTTTCTAAATGTGTTGTAAATAAAAATAGCAAAAAGGACAGGAGGGTGGAGATCTTTAGAAATGTAATATTGTAATGTTCTTGAATTATATGTGAAGAGCTATTATATCAATTCAAAAGAAACTGTGATGAGTTAGATATCCACACTATAGACCTAGACTAACCACTTAAAAGAAGAGGTGTATCTAAAAAAAAAATCAATAAAGGAGATAAAATGGAATACTAAAATAAACTGATTAATCTAAAATAAAGCAGGAAAAAAGAACAAAGGGACAAAGGAAACTTGGGACAGACTAAAGGAGATAAGATGATAGACTCAAACTCAGTCCTGTCAATAAGAAATCTTCTGACTAAAAGCAAAGATTGTCAGACTGGGTAGAAAACAAGACCCAACTATATATTCTGTTTATAAAAGATGAACTTTAAATACAAAGACAGACACAGATACTTTGAAAGTAAAGGGGCACAAAAGCATGTAAATATTAATCACAAAAAGGCTGGAGTGCCTATACTAATATCAGACAAAGCAGACTCAAGAACAGGTGTATTACCAGTAATAAAGAGGGACATTTCAAAATGAAAAAGTCATTTCATTAAGAAGACAACAATTCTAAATGTGTATGCACCTTGTAACAGAGCAAAAATATGCGGCAAAAACTGAAAGAGTTGAAAAGGAGAATTAGACAGTCCCACGGTTATAGTTGGTGATTTCAGCACTCTAATTGAGAGAACAAGTAAATAAAAATCCATTAGAGTATAAAGTATTTGAGCAACATTATTAACCAATTTGATCTAATTTATACTTATTAAATCCTACGCCTAACTACTGCAGAAAATACATTTCTGTTCATGTAGGCATGGAAACAAATAATGTGCTGGGCTCTAAAGCATGCCATAATAAATTTCAGAAGATTGAAATTTTACAGAATATGTTCTCTGACCACAACGGAATCAAGTTAGTCATCAATAATAATAAGTAGAAAACCTTCAAATTTGTGAAAAGATTAAAATATGAACTTTAGAGGAAGCCAAGTAGAGGGTTTACAGGAACTCTATTATTTTTGCAAATCTCTTCTAACTCAAAATCTATTCCAAAATAAAAGTGTTTTTAAACGACACCAAAGAAAGCCCACAGATTGTGACAAAATGTTCCCTCTCTCTCTCTCTCTCTCTCTCTCTCTCTGTAGGTATACATCCAGAGTTTATATACATACAACTCAATAATAAAAGACACACAATCCAAATAAAAATGGATAAATTATTTAGAAGAATAATTCATAAAAGAAGATATAGGAATGGTCAGTAAACACAAGAAAAGGCACTCAACATTATTATTAATCAGGGAAATGTAAGTTAAAGCCACATGGGACACCACTTCACCACTCTTAGAATATTGGTGAGCACACTGAGCATATGAAACAACTGCAACTCTCATTAACCACTGATGGGAGTGTAAAATGGCATAAACTCTTTAGAAAAAGTTTTGGCAGTTCCCTATAAAGGTAAATATCCACCTACCATAGGACCTGGTAATTCCATTTCTAAGTACATCTTCAAGAGAAATGAAAATCGAGCTTCACAAAATGACTGATACACAAATACGTATAGCAGATTTATTCATAATAGCCAAAACTGGAAAATAATCCAAATGTTTAACAGGCAAATGGGAAAATTGTACCATAGTTCTTTATTAGTAAACAAAACAAAATAAAACACAAAACAAACCAGATTACTGATCTACACAATTGCATGGGTGAATCTCAAAAACACTGTATTGGTCAGGGGTCCCCAGAGAAACAGACAGAAAGACAGAGAAAGAGACAGAGAGAGATACAGGGACAGAGAGAGACACAGGACAATGAGAGAAACAGATTTATTATTATGGGACTTGACTCACATAATTATGGAGGCCAAGAAGTCCCACTCTCTGCCATCTGCAAACGGGAGACCCAGGAAAGCTAGCGATCTAATTTAGTCTGAATTTTAAGGACTGAGAACTGGGGAAGGGAGGGAGGGCAGTATTGCTGGTATAAGTCCCAGAGACTGAAGGCCTGAGAACCAGGACTTATAATGTCCATGGGCAGAAGATGGATGTCCCAGCTCAAGGAGAGAGAGAAAAAATTCATCTTTCTTCCACCTATTTGGTCTATCTGGACCCTCAGTGGTTGGGTGATGCCCACCCATATTGTTGAGGACAATTTTCTTTACTCAGTCTACCTATTCAAATCATAATCTCTTCCAGAAATACCCCTGCAGACATGCCCAGAAATAATGTTTTAACAGCTATCGGGACATCCCTTAGCCTAGTCAACTTGACGTAAAATTAACCATCACACACATGCTGAGTGCAGAAGTCAGACACAAAGGAGTACATACTGTATGATTCCATTGATATGAATTTTACCAACAGGCAAACTAATCTGTAGTGGTAAAAATCAGAATACCAGTTGCCTGGTGGGGAGGAGTGGATTTACTAGAGAGTTGCACCAGGGAGTTTTGGGGGATGATGAAAATGCTTTGGATCTTCATTCAGGTGTTAGTTTCACAGGTTTATACATTTGTCAAAAGTCATTGAAATGCATACTTAGGATCTCTGCATATTACTGTATGTAAACTATACCTCACTAAAACCGACCTAAAAAAGGAACTTCATGGAACTAAGCCCTAAATGCAGAAATAATTTCTGCTTATTAAACAAGCCAAAGATTTAAATATATTTTATTTCTGTCATTCTTCTGCTGTAGTTATTAGAGAAGACATCTCTAATCAGGGGAATATCTAGGTCTTGTGGGGACTAAAATATTTGTAATTTTCAAGGCCCATTGGGATCATGAACAGAAATTTACAAACACAAATTAAGCATGAATGAGAATGTTTATTTAAAGTGATGAAGTAACTACATAAGCCATTTTTTCTGGATGTTAATATCAGCAATGTAATATGAGTGTGTTTTAAGAGTCAAAACATCCTCCTTGATATAATCATTAGATAGTTCTGTCTATACATATAAAAAATTTGCTTGAATGTTTAAAGTAAAACACTGTCTGATAGTACGAGCTTCCCCTGCTGAGCTTACAAATGTGTTATATACAGAAAAAAGAAAAAAACTTCTCGCTATAAATGGAACAAAAAGATGAAAAACAATGTGGAAATTTCATTGCTGCCTGGTGTTCTGTTTATATCCAGGCAAGACAAGTTTATGAAATGCATGGAGTCATATTCAAGATTGAGTTTGAAATGGCATTATCTAAATGCTGGCGTGGTGTCCGAAAGTAAAATCTATATGATCTAGCTCTAATATCTGGAAATTTTTGCATGATGTTTTGGCAATTTAAAGCAATATTTTTAAAGTAACTGAAATAAATGTAGTCCCAGGCAGTCTGACTGGAATACCACTAAGAAGCATGTCCTGATCCATCTAGGCTGGTCATGGCCTCAGATCCGGCAATTCAATCCATTTTCCAAGATGGCGGTGATCTGGGTCAAGTTAAGAGGCATCTATACATTCAGGAAATATATACAGTTTGGGAAATTGTATAAAACCCATCAGAAATTGGAGGAAAGGACCCAAGACATTTTCACAACTGTCTTCCCAGGACTCTACATTGTGAATACAAAATAAGGCATGAGAAATCATAGTCTTGAAAATGTGTTTCATATTTAGGGCAAACAAATGTTTCTCAGCTGATCTGTGATGTCTCCTTTTCTCACAAGCAGCAAAGAGTACCATTACAGAACGTAAAATGGACAAGCATAATCTGGAGGGCCACCAGCAACCATTTGGCATGTGATCCAGATTATTTACTGCAGTGGTTCCCAAGTGGTGCCTGGGCCAGCAGCCTCCGCAGCTTGGGAACTTGGCAGAGGTGCAAGTTCTCACGTCCCACCTCAGACCAGCTGAAATCAGAAACTCCGAAGCTGAGTTTCAGCAGTCCCTGTCCCATCCACTTCTCCAAGTGACTCTGATGCACACTGAAGTTTGGATACCATTGCTTTGTGATTTTTTTTTTTTCTCATTCTGAGGCCTGGTCTTGTGAATTTGTCATATTTCAAAATGAAAGCAGTTGGAAAGTCATTTTCAATTAAAAAATATTTCAAATAAAGGAAATAGAAGAAATAAAGGATTGAAGATCGTTGCCTTGGTTGCAGAAGCAGTTAATGCATTTTATTTTTAAACCCCATCAATTATTTTTTATTTCTTTTCTCTCAATTCCAATATCTTGGGATTAGGTTCTATTGTATCAAAAAGAACTAATGGTCACCTGCAGTGTACTAGAACCACTCTCAAGCCAGCATCTGGTCTGCCTGGCTGGTGTCCACACCACATGAAGCTTTAAATATATTTCCTCAAAGGGGCATGGTAGAGGATACAAACATATGTAACAACTACCGTCTTAGAATTTAATTTACAATTAATATAAAATACAAATGAAAGATATAATATGAAGGTACCAGAGAAGGACCCATAAAAAAGAAGAATTCACTCTAGATGATTGAAATAAAGAAACCTTAGTGAAGGGAAGATTTTAGAGGAGTGGGCAGGATTAAGAGAGCAAACAAAGTGAGGCCAGAGACCAAGAGACTGGCAGCAGAATAGGGCCACTAGCACCCCTTGGATGGAACAAACGGGGCAAAAATAGGGGAAGAAGGTAGCCCAATGGGAACTGTCTTTATGGAAGGATCCAGTTACTACCCAAAATGTAACTCCAAGGCATGGAAGGAGAGGGAAGAAATATTCTGATTTATTTCTCCTGCCTTCCATTCACCAAACTCAACCAGAAGCCAACAGCAAGGAAGCTCTGGTGATGGGGTCTAAATCCCTGGGCATGGAGTGAAGCAGATAAGAGTGAGAGTACTTGGGATGGGGTGGAATAGTAGAAAACAACAACAATAACAGACAAATAGGACTTTGAGGCTTTGACTTTCATTTAACTCTATTTTGGGGGAACAGGTGCATCATTTCTTTCATATGATAAGTAGCTTTAATATTGAACTCCAATTTTTAAAAGGTCTTTAAATATTTGCTGTTTCAATGGTGTATTAACCCTAATGATGTAAGCAGCTACAACCAAATTAACCACCATAATTATCGGAGACTTTTAGAACTTTTGATCCAGAAATGTCATTGGAACAATTTATGTAGTTAAATAGCTTTAAAACCTTGTGTATATTCCACAAGAACAACACATGAAAGACATTAGCATATTTTAATTAACACATTTTAGTAGGAAAATTATACTTAAATTACATTTTGTTATCTTCCTAATAGCTTTACAAGTAATTTACGAGTAATTTTCAAATTTTCATTTGAATCCCTGCCCAGAGGGTTTTATTGATATAAAACAACCAAAGAATTTAGCAGCATTTATGGAAAATTTTGACCCATCCAAATTTCTAAAGCATGTCAAGCTCTAGTTTTGGATTCTGTGGTGAATGTGTAATCAGTACAGAGAAGCAACACAAAGTCACCTTTCTGTGGTTGTTTCTACTTTGTGAATAGGGACCAGTAAGACCCCCAGTGCAAGGAGACCCCGTGGTGCACTGCAGCTGGCTTGTCCTGGCCTGTGTTCTGTGTCTCTTCCCAAAGCTGAATTTAGCGACTTCACAATGCTAGTTTGAAATCTACCCTGATGGGAATAACTACGCCATGGAAATTGACAAAAGCTACCAATAAGGACTTTATTTATTTTTGAAAACACGGAGGCCCCTTCCAGGCGTTCAGCTTTTCCCTTGCTTTCTGGGATTCACTGGGGATGGCCCCTGCCATATGATTCCTGGGGATTTAGCTACTGAAAACTCTTTGTCTGGGGCTGGTAATACTGGAGGTTTCCATTTGCAAGGTATTAATGCAAGTAACTACCTGCACTGCGGTAGGAGAGACACCGTCACCTGGGGCTGTTAGTGCCACTCTACCTTAGGCCTTTCAACCTTCTGCCTCAGGAAGGAGTGGCCTCTTTGAGGACAGGGCCTCACCTCCATGCTGTCTAGGGGTAGAACTTAGCTAACCACTAGCCACTTCCCTTGAGCCAGCATCTCCCTCCTCCCATGCTCAGGTCCAGCTTCTGTCTTGCAAGACTTAGTCCAACTTCTCCTGGTCCCCTTAACTGGCCCCTTGCCACTTGTCTGGGTCTCTCCAGGGTCCTGGTGCCCAAGGTCCTGATTTGCACTCATTTGAATAATGTATACTTTTTCTTTGATTAGTGTTATCCCGTTACCTTCTCCTCACACCTCCTTATACTAAAGGAAGGAGAGGGAGCATGATCCCGCTACCCTCTGCCACTTCCTCAGTTCAGACGCCACATAAGCTGTGGCCATAAGCCAAGATCCCAAATTAGCCTAAACCATACTTTTTCTCCTAATACTTGAGACCTTGGCAAGTTCTGAGCAGAATGCCAGATGCTTTCTATCCCAGGCTGTGAATGCCATCATTACCTAAATTAAAGTGTGTCTGAAATCAAAAGTCAGCTCTTTTAACTCTTTAGTGACATTTTCTTTATGCCGTTATAATATGCCAAGTGAGCTATGGAGCAGCCTGATTAACGATAAAGTTTTTATCCAGCATTTTCTTACTCACATTTAAACCAAATATTATACTGAATTGCCAGACTCAGATAAGAGACAAATAGAAATTTAAACAAGAAATTACCTTCTGTAAACTTGACCAGTAGAAAGTGTGTGTCTGTATAAATATGCATGACCACACACCTCTGCAGTTTAGTTTTCCAATTTGCAAAATGGGAACCATAATGGTATGTACCTGGCCGGGCTCAGATAAGACCCAAAATAGAGCTTGCACACAGCAAGCATCCAAATATAGTAATCGTCATCTTCATTGTTATCATTAATGTGGAAGTTCATATGTCTCCTTTCGTCAAA
Organism: Microcebus murinus; assembly: GCF_040939455.1. Lineage (NCBI taxonomy): Eukaryota > Metazoa > Chordata > Mammalia > Primates > Cheirogaleidae > Microcebus > Microcebus murinus. The sequence continues at coordinate 82,584,397 of NC_134112.1, read as the reverse complement.
TTTTAACTCTCTTTGAGAACATAGGCTCTTTCTGAGCTCAAAATAGAACTTCATTATTCAAAATAGCTAGAAGACATAACTTGAATGTTTCTAGCGTAAAGTAAAGACAAATATTTAAGGTGATGGGTATCTCAAATACACTGATCTTTACAAATTATATGAATCTATTAAATTATCTCATGTACCCCCAAACTATTTATATCTATTAGGCATCAATTTTAAATTATTAAAAATTTTTAAAATCTTAATTCTTAATTTCTGTTGGGTTTTTTTTTTCTACCTAGAATAATTTGGGTGGTTTTTTGGTTTTGTGTTGTTGTTGTTTTACTTTTGTAAAGAGAGATAATATAAAGGGACAACACATTTATTAACTGTAATTTTCTTTTCATGTTACTGGTTGGTGAAGATTTAGCATGAATATTAAAAGTTACTTGGGGGCTGGGCGTAGTGGCTTATGCCTGTAATCCTAGCACTCTGGGAGGTGGAGGCAGGAGGACTGCTTGAACTCAAGAGTTCAAGACCAGCCTGAGCAAGAGTGAGACCCCCATCTCTATTAAAAATAGAAAAATTAGGCCAGGCGTAGTGGCTGATGCCTGTAATCCTAGCACTCTGAGAGGCCAAGGCGGGTGGATTGCTCAAGGTCAGGAGTTTGAAACCAGCCTGAGCAAGAGCAAGACCCTATCTCTACTAAAAATAGAAAGAAATTAATTGCCCAACTAAAAATATATAGAAAAAATTAGCCGGGCATGGTGGCACATGCCTGTAGTCCCAGCTACTAGGGAGGCTAAGGCAGAAGGATTGCTTAAGCCCAGGAGTTCGAGGTTGCTGTGAGCAAGGCTGATGCCACAGCACTCTAGCCTGGGCAAAAGAGTGAGACTCTGTCTCAAAAAAAAATAATAAAAAAAATAGAAAAATTAGCCAGGAGTGGTGGCACACAACTGTAGTCCCAGCTACTTGAGAGGCTGAGGCAGGAGGATAGCTTGAGCCCAGGAGTTTGAGGTTGCTGTGAGCTAGGATGATGCCACTGCACTCTACCTGGGGCAACAAAGTAAGCCTCTTTCTCCAAAATAAAAAAGTTGTTTTGGACTCCACCCATTCTGCTATTCTAGGTAGATTTTCAGACATATTGAAGAAATTGCTCTCTGAGGAAATGGGGAGAATTGTGGGTATAAGGTGGGATAGAGAGAAACAGCCACAAAAAGGATTTTATAATGACACAAAACTGATCACCCTGACTCTGGCCTTGTCCTCCCTCTGTGGAGATCCTCCTTTTCCATAGCAAAATAATGTAAAATATTTTGTGTAATCAGAGGGAACTTTAAAAGCACAATATGCAATGACTGGGGGAGAGAGAGATGATCTTTGAGGAAGACACTTTGTTATTAGCACTTTATCTAATATCCATTTCAGTATCCTGCAAAATCTAGTGCATTATGTTGTAAACACTTAAAATTTCTCTAAATATTTATTCACTTAGCAGTAAATAAAAACAAATGGGTATAAAAAAATAAGAGTTCCCCAAACATTTAAACATGGATTGCAACTTAAATTTTTTTTTCATGTGTCTAATGTATCAGATTCTTATAACTGCTTTAAAGTCCTTTAAGAATAAGTAGAGAACAACACAATAATTACAAAACAGGTGCATACACATACACTGCAACTGGCTATAAAAGTGTTAATACTATGATTTAGAATTTTCTTTATCTTTTTACTCAATGAGGAGATTTGTATTATGAAAGCCTGGAGTGTTTCTCACCTAAACTCTTATCCTCCCAGATCTAAAATCATGGCATTCATCCAATTTCACTTGCCAGATTAGGATTCTTAATCATTTTAGACCTTTTTCTGTTTTAAAGCTGAAATGCGGATTACAACCTCATCTACATTTTTATTGTAAATAATGCATTTACTTACAGAGAAATTGAAGGCTTATGCTTCCTAAGCCTTTAAGATATAAACACATTTGCCTGAATCTAATAATCTAGGTAAGGGGAATTGTAATTTAGAATCATCTTTGATAAAAGAATACCAATGAGCCAAGTGTAGCTGCTAGTGTGATTATGCTGGTGTCTCATACACAGGGCTCGTATTCACCCTGTTTTCCTTAATCCTTCTTCCCCCTAAACCAAGCTCTACTAAGAATGTAATTGCTGACCTCGAGGGAGATTAGAATATAAAGATGCAGTAGGATGGGCTACAGAACAACTTTCTCATGTCATCATAAAGACAGGGCTGCATTTCACTATGCTACAGCTCTGTCACCTGGGGGTAGGACTGTCCCTCATTGAAACTTTGGACTTATACATACCTATCTTCAGCCTATAAAGGTTATCTTGCCAGAACTCCTAATGAATTGACCCCTTTGGAGTAGAGGGAAGGAACAGTCATTTAGGATGCAGATGAACCAGGTATGCTTTTCAGGAACTTTCAGAACAACCAGAAACTACCAAAATGGCCAGGACCACAGGATCTAGATGGATATTACTGTTAAGCAAGTTTCTCCATGGGATGGGCCCAAATGGAGCCTTTAAATCCTGACCATGAATGTAGGGTAAACCACCCCTCACCCACACAGAGTTGTAGCAGAGTACAGACTGCAGTCGGGCGTGCAGAAGTATCATTGGGGTTATTTATATGAGCTAAAGAAGGCCCTCCTTTGCTGAAAGGATTCCAAAGAGTTATTAGCACATTGTCATCGGTAATGAAAGAACAGCGCAATTTAAAGGAAAGGAACTCATACAGATGTTTTCATGCAGATGTGACAAGCTTTTACTTTTAGAAAGAGACTACTGGCATGGAAATGTTCAGGATGAAAGCAGGCAAGGACATCAGCGTTGAGGGAAACACACACCATGAAACAGAAAGACCAGAATTAACAGGGAAAATGTCCACAGGGGAAACAAATAATAAAGTGAACTGACTAGAATTGGAAAAGAACATTTAACATCTTCAGAGAGATTTAGGGGATATTTAATCCATAAAACAAAAATGAGATCCCATCAAAAAGGAACGTCAGAGTACAACAAACAGCATTCTGCAAATAAAAAATGGGATTGTCAACATACAAAAAATAATCAGTATAAGACCTGAAAAATGCAGTAAAAGAATTCTAAACAAAAGTAAAACCAAAAGTCAAAAGAGAGTTGGAACATGTGAGAGGAAAACTAGTACAAGGCATCAAAGTGAGTCAGGAAGGTCCAATCTGACAAGCAGTATTTGAAAAAGAGAGAGAAGAGAAAATACAGGGAAGGAAATCACTAAAAACCACCAAAGATATAAAATAGGAAACAATTTCCCCAAACAGGAGAATATTGGGCTTCATATCAGAAGAGCCCAAGTGCCCACTTGCTTGCACAAAAAGGACCCAGACTGGGTTTTCCATGGTCCTAGCTGGTCATGGGCCATTGCTGTGTGTTCCCTCCCCAGACTCCAGGGCCTCTCTGGGTTTTTAAATAATGTCCTGCTACACTCAGACATTATTTGAGTCTACACTCAGAAAATATAACTATAAGAAAATATTTTAAAACTACACCATAATTCTAGTGCTAGCCAGTTGAAGGATGTCCTAGGGGTACTGATGGACTATTCTAGAAAATTAGTCTTTTCTTTTGGAAAACAAAAAGGTTTCTTTTGGAAAACAGCACTTTAGGAAAATGCATGCTGAAAATAAACACACACACACACACATTTACTCATACATATTTAGGTATTTGTATCATTCTAACTTGCCTTGAAGTCTGTGCAGAGGACTGTAGGGAAAGGACTGAGTGTGTGTGGCTGAAATTCGGACACACTTTTACTAAACTAGCCATGAAATGGAAAGCACCAGGGAAAACCAGTCACTCACCAACATACCCACTATTGTAACAGAGTCTCAAGGACTAGAAGTTTCTGAAATAAAGTTTATGGCTACTTTTTAGCTTTTATATCAGAAAGCATACTCTTATGACAGCTCCAAGATGTACTCAGAAGTTGCTTTTTGCTGAAACTCATCACTCTCTTTCAAGACTGCACAGCAGTTATTACTTTCTGACATTTCCTTGTTGATTGCTTCTTTGTGCATTGTGGGCTTCATAAAAGCTGGGACTCTGTGTGGGCCTGGCACATTGTAGGTGCACTGTTAACATTTATCGAATGAATGAGTGAATCAGCGAAACCTCCTGCCATACTGTTTTCTTGTCTACCGATCTTTATTTCTCAAGAGACTCTTCAGTCTATCCTATTGTGGTGCTGTTGATTAGATTCTCTGTGAGTGCTGACCCTATGCTGAGATTCAGAGACTTCTAAAACGAGCTTCTTTCAAAGATATCATTCCTATTGTCAACCCTGATGATGGCATAGATATAAAAAGTAAACATTGGACAAAGACGATCTTTGCTATAACAAAACATAAATGTCCATCAGTAGGGAATGGGAATGTTGGGATTTGAATGGGCCAAAAAAATTATACTTCTTTCTTTCTCTCTTGAGAAGGGATATTTTTTTTTAAAGTCATAAGCTTTACACAGATGAAATTCAAAATCCACACTGAGCTTCATTAGAAAATATAACTGAAATGTGAGGCCACGGGTGGACTTTCTACTTCTTCCCTGCACTATCCCAGAGGGCCCACCCAGGACTTCAGTCTCCTGCCTGCAGAAGCCCCTGGCCACTGAACTCCCACAGGCAGCAGAATGGGTGCATCCCTGAGAGTAGCCATTGAGCCAAAAGCCCAGAGAGGATGAGCTTATGCCCCATTTCTTCTCCTAGTCTCATCTGTCAGATAAATTACTCCCACCTAGGGAAGAGAATGGAGTCTGGAATCATTCATACTGTTATCATTCATACTGTTAAGACCCTGGGACTGGACATTCCCTCATGAAACGCGAAGGAGAGGAATAAGATTTCCCACCAGATAGTCTGTGGTACACACAAGGTTATATCATGTATCTATTTACAAGAATGAAGTCGTATCTACATATACCAACACAGGAAATGCTCCAAAGGACATTAAAAGTGGTGGGAAAATGGCAACATTATGTATGACCTTCTTTTTGTAAAAAGAAATGAATACTTCTAATATATGTTGACACATGTAAATGGATTCAGGAAAGGTGCAGAATACAAAATCAACATACAAAAATCAGTAGTGTTCCTATACACCAACAGTGAATTATCTGAAACAAATTAAGAAAATAACTCAATTTAAAATAGGCACAAAAATATTTAAGAATAAGTTTAACCAAGAAGGTGAAAGATCTATATAGTGAAACTATCAACATTGATGAAAGAAGTTGAAGAAAACCACAAATTAATGGAAAAATAATTGCATTCATGGATTGGAAGAATTAACATTGTAAAAATGTCCATACTACCTAAGGCAATCTACAGATCCAATATAATCTCTATCAAAATACCAATGACATTCTTCACAAAAATAGAAAAACAATCCTAAAATTTGTATGGAACCACAAAATATCCCAAATAGCTAGAGCAGTCTTGAGCAAAAAGAACAAAGCTTGAGATATCACACTATTAGACTTCAAAATACACTATAAAGCTATCATAATCAAAACAGCATGGTACTGGCATAAAAACAAACACATAGACCAATGGAAAAGAGTAGAAAACCCAGAAATAAATTCATGTATTTACCTCCAACTGATTTTTCAACAAAGGTGCCAAGAACATTCATTAGGACAGAACATTCATTAGTCTCTTTAATAAATGGTACAGGTAAAACTGGATATCCATTAATAAATGGTACAGGTAAAACCAGAAAAATAAAACTAGACCCCCTATCTCTTGTTACATACAAAATTAACTCAAGACGGATTGAAGACTTAAATGTGATAACCCCAAACTATGAAATTACTGGAAGAAAAAATAGGAGAAACACTTCAAGACATTGGTCTGGGCAAAGATTTTATGGAGAAGACCTCAAAAGCACAGGCAATAAAAGCAAAAATAGTTAATTGAGATTGCGTCAAATTTTAAAGCTTCTTTACAGCAAAGGAAACAATCAAGAGTTAGGAGACAACTTATGGAATAGGAGAAAATATTCACAAACCATACATGTGATAAGGGATTAATATGTAAAATATGTAAGAAACTCAAACAACTCTATAGCCAGAATGGCTATTATCAAAAGGCCATGGCTATTATCAGAAAGACAAGACATAGCAAGTGTTGGCAAGGATGTGGAAACAAGGGAGCCCTTGTACACTGTTGGAGAGGATGTACATCAGTATAGCCATTACGGAAAACAGTATGGAGGTTCCTCAAAAAATTAAAATTAGAAATACCATATGATTGAGCAACTCCACTTCTGGGTATATATACAAAGGAAATGAAATCAGTATGTTGAAAAGATATCTGCAGTGTCATGTTCATAGCAGCATTATTCACAATACCCCATTTATGAAATCAACCTAAATGTTTATCAACAGATAAATGGGTAAAGAAAATGTGGTGTACATTTTCACATAATGCAATGGAATACTATTCAGCAATTAAAAAGAAGGAAATCATGTCATTTTTGACAAATTGAATAAACTTGGATAACATGGAATATTAACATAATGAATTGTGTTAAATGAAATAACCAGGCACAGAAAGACAAATTCCACATGATCTCACTTATATGTGGAATCTAAAAAAGTCAACCTCATAGAAGCAGAGGGTAGAATGGTGATTACCATGGGATGGAGGATGGGTAGTTGGAGAGATGTAGGTCAGAGGATATAAAACTTCAGTTGGGAGGAATAAGTTCAAGAGATCTATTGTACAACATAGTGACTATAGTTAATACTAATGTATAATAGACAATTTTTTATTTTATTTTTTTTTTGTTTTTTTCTTTAACAATGCTATGACTGTGCTATAGACCATTTTTTTGAAGTGGATTTTTTTAAAAATTCTATTATTTCTTTACTTGTTCAACAGTATATGATTATTTACCTCTGTTGAAATAATTTCAACCAAAACTTAAGGAAACTCATTTATAATGTTTCTTCACTGGTATGTCATTTACTGGACAATATCTACCTACCAAAGAATTTCCAAAATTTATCACCAAATTCTGCATTGTGTTACAACTTCCAAGTTTCAAGGTAAATTACAAATGAAGGAAGCCATTGATAAGTTTGACTATATATGACTAAAGGAGACAAAAGGTTATAAAGCATATATTCAACTCAGACTAAAACCAAAAACATGCAACTGAGCCAAAGGACAAAATACACATTATCACAATGGGAATAATTAGTCCTTTCCTGAATAAAAGTATGAAGATTGAGTCTCTCTGGGATTCTTGCAAATCAATTTCCTATCCTTTAGTTGAAAAAGATTACTAAGAATAAATTTATAAACATTTTACCTAAAGCTTTAAACTTTAATTTTCAGAAAAAAAGAGGAGGATTAAATTGATGGCCAGAATTGCAGCCTACACAGTACAGTGTATTTTCTATTAAAATATATATGCAAACTGAATTACTAAATGTATGATTATAATCAAAATAGGCAAATATAGTTAGATTAATTACCAGTTGTGACAGTAGTTGATAGTTACTATCCATTTGAAGAATTGAGAAGATTAAATTAAAAATACATATTTTGGGTAAAAAAGGAAGCAGTAAATAGAAATTAGTAATCTCTCTTGGAAAAGTCCAATAAAATAGGCATGCCCATAAACATTAATCTTTAGAGAAATAGAAATAGAGAATAGAAATTAACCACAATAAGACACCATTTCATGTCAACTAGAGTGACTATAAGACAGAAAATAACAAATATTGGTGAGGACATACAGAATCATACCTTACCAGTGGGAATATAAAATGGTGTAGCCTCTTTGGAAAATAGTTTGATCATTTCTTAAAAAGTGAATCATAAAACTAACATGCAATCTAGCAATTCCATTCCTAGGTTCTGCCCAAGGGAAATAAAAACCTGTGTCCAAACAAACACTTGCACACAAATGTCTATAACAGCATTATTTATAATAGATAAAAACTGGAAACCATCTAAATGTCCATCAATTGGTGAATGGATAGACAAAAAATATATAATAGTATATTTATACAATGGACTATTACTCAGGAATAAAAAAGAACAAACTCTTGATACATTCTTGTCATAGATAAATCTCAAAAACATTATGCTCAGTGAAAGAAACCAGATGCAATAGACCACATATTTTATCCACTTACATGAAATGTCCAGAAAAGACAAATTTGTAGAGACAGCAAGTAGATTATTGGTTGTCTAGGGCTGGGGTAGGAATGGAAAAAAATTTTTTTTTTTTTTTGAGACAGAGTCTCACTTTGTTGCTCAGGCTAGAGTGAGTGCCATGGCGTCAGCCTAGCTCACAGCAACCTCAAACTCCTGGGCTCAAGCAATCCTGCTGCCTCAGCCTCCCAAGTAGCTGGGACTACAGGCATGCACCACCATGCCTGGCTAATTTTTTCTACATATATTAGTTGGCCAATTAATTTCTTTCTATTTATAATAGAGATGGGGTCTCGCTCTTGCCCAGGCTGGTTTCGAACTCCTGACCTCCAGCAATCCGCCCGCCTCGGCCTCCCAGAGTGCTAGGATTACAGGTGTGAGCCACCACACCCGGGCCGGAATGGGAAAATTAATGGGCATTAGGGGGCATGAATACATTCTAAAACTGATTTGTGGGATAGCTGAACCACTTGGTAACATTACTAAAAATCATTGTATTGTACCCTTGATATGGATAAATGTTATGTAAAATATACCTCAGTAATGGTTTTTAAAATTAATTAATTTTTAAAAACCTAATGAAAAACTCTGCAGAAAATCAAACTTGAATAAGATAAAACAACAAAAACACCATTAGTAATGAGAAAGAGGACATCATGAGAGCTATGGGATAGATTTTTAAATTATATGGGATTTTAATATACAACGCCTGTTAAACTGTTAAATATTTGAAAATTTAAATATAATGTACAAATTCCCTTTTTTCTAAAAGAAGAAAAAGTCAAAAAGTAGAAATACAAAAACCAATAACAATGAAAGAATGAGAAAAGTATAACCAGGTTGGCTTCTGGGTAAGCAGGCCCTGCTGCCTTTATTGTGAAGTTCTTTCAGGCATTCAAGGATCTTATATTTTCATGCTATTAAAAACTTCCAGAAGACAGATAATTCATTTTATTTATCTAGCTTAACTCTGCTTCCCAAACCAGACAACATAATGAATAGCAAAAGACCAAAATCACTTTTGAATATAGATGCAAAAAAATTCTAATAAAATATTAATATGCAACTTCCAACATTATATTACAAGAGTAATATAGTATGACTAAGTGCAATTTGTTACAAGAACAGAAGAGGTCAACAAGATAAAAATCTATTAACCTAATGCATCATATCCAGACCATTTACACCAAAAGTATGTTTTAAGCTTTCTCTATGTTGGCTGATGTGTCCACCTCCAGGGATAAAATAGGGAGCTAGATATAGATGGCCTCTACCTTCATGGAAGTTATGGGATCACAAAGAAGGTTAACAATTGTTTAGGAAAATGTACAAGAAAATATTATGTAATATGGTGATAAAAGTTTAGCGGCTACAAAAAGTCACATACTAGATGCAGGAGGAGCATTTAACCTTGTCTGCTGAATGAGAAACAGCTTTTCATAGAATGATTTTTATTCTGAGATCTGAAAAATGGTTAGAAAGAACGAAGTTAGGGAAAGGTTTTTTTCTTTTCTGGAAGAAAGAAGAGGTGAGATTTGTGTATTAAAGAAATTAAAAAACAATTTTCTAAATAGATGCTTTAGAGGTTTGGTGACTCCCACAAAAAAAAAAAAAAAAAAAAAAAAAAACAGAAAAACCAAAAAAACATGTCCACAAGGAATCTGTGAATGTGACCTTATTTAGAAAAAGGGTTTTTGTAGGTGCAATTAAGTTAAGGATCTCAAGATGAGATCATCTTGGATTATCCAGGTGGGCACTAAAGCCAATGACAAATGTCATAAGAAAAGACACAGAGAAGGTAATGTGAAGATGAAGGCAGAGATTGGAACGATGTGTCTACAAGTTAAGGAACACCAAGGATTGCTGGAAGCCATCAGAAGATAGGAGAAGTGCCTGGGATGGATTCTCTCTCAGAGCCTCCAGAAGAAACCAACCCTGTTGAGACCTTCATGTTGAACTTCTGGCCTCCAGAATGTGAGAAAATAAAATCTGTTGTTTTAAGCCACCAATTTTGTGGTAATTTTTTATGCATCCCTAGGAAATGAATACAGATGGCAAAAAGATATTTTATAAATTTAGTATCTATTCCAAATTAAAAAGAAGAAAATTTAGTAAATTAGGCATAATGTGAAAAATATCTATTTCAAAAAAGCAGACAATGCTACACTTAAAGGTGAAACAAGAATAATGTAAAAAACTAGACAAAGATCCTTATATTATTTAATATAGTTATGGACATTCCTCCCAATGCAATAAGAAAAAGTAAAAGATGATTAATGGTGATTATTTCAGATGTGATTATCTACATAAAAGAACAAATCAATAAAAATTCAGATATCAGTAAGGTCTCAAAATAGTTAAAAATCACTTATATTCCTATGTCTATATCCATAATAATTAGTTGAAAAATAATCAATGGAGAAAGATGCAATTGCCAATTCAATAAAAATATAAAATACCTAGAAATAAACTTTTGCATTGAAGTACTGGACCCTAACGATGAAAATTATAACATTTGATTGAGGGAACACAAAAGAATATTCAAACAAATGAAGAGACCTACTATATTTCTAGCTAGAAAGACTTAATTTAATATCATAAAGATGTAAACTCTCCCAAAATAAATCTCTATATTTCCCACAATCTAAATACCAATGTGATTTTAAAAACTGAACAAAATTATTATCAAGTTCATCTGAAAAAATAAAAGTGGGAAAATAGCCAATACTATTTTGAAAAAGAGTAATGATGTTGCATTAGTATATTTAGTAATACAAGAAAAATTTCAAAATATATTAACTTGTTTAAAGCAGATTACAAAATGTTATGAGCATATTTCTGTTAACAAGTAAATTATGCATAAAAGGGGCTTGGAGCAGATGTAGCAAAATGTTGTAAGTCATTATCTCTGGGTGATAGAATAATGGATAATATTTTTCAGCTCATTTGCATTTCCTAAATTTCCTGCAATAAACATATATTGATAGTGTATAAAATAAAAAATAGTGTTTCTTTTATAAAAACTCAGATCATATCCTTACTCCTGCAGGAAGTCTTTCCTTGTTTAACCATTTCCCTTCAGAGCTGGGCTACTTGGCTTCTCTTTGTTATTTTTACTATCGCAGATATAATATATCATAATTCTTTGCCCTTTTCTATTCTAGACTTGTGATCCTTTTATAAGTAAAACTGTGTCATTTATATCTGTGTCTCTAATACAGAGCCTGGTATATTAGTAGGTCTTCAATAAATTTGTTGACTGAATAAAAAAAAGACATACATATGCAAATAAGATAATGTGCAACTCCTACTACCACCACTTGAGGGAACCATATTACCGCCAAGACAGCTTAGGACTCGTAAGAATTTTTTTTTTTTTTTTTTTTTTTTTAATAATGTTGTTCGATCTAAGAAATCTTCCAGAAGGCATTATCACCCGGAAGGGCACTGAATTTAAACCATTCCTAACAATGTGATGTCTATATGAAAACTAGAAAGTCTACAAATACGCCAGGATATTTTAACTTATGCAAATGCATTGTACTTAATATCTGCTCCATTCATTTTGGCACGTACTAAAAGCAGTTTTATTGATTATCAGATTGTACCCTGTGTCTATATCTTGCTCCCACGACAAGAGAGTAAGCTGACGTTTAAAACCATTTCTCTCTTATTAGCCAACTCAGTTCTAATCGCTAAAGTTGTGCAAAAATACTTACGCAATTTAATTACAAGGTTAACATTCTCCCTTGAATCATGTGCCACTCCAAGAAAATCTAACAGGCAAAATTCCAAACTTACAAAACACAAAAATTATGTGATGATTTTTAATAACATTCACAGATTCATAGAAGGTTTCAACACAAACTGACAATAAAAAGCCTCTCTTGATACACTTAAAATATGGTCTTGCTTTTAGAATTAAAGTGGTAGCCACTGTTAGCAGGGACGATTATGATTTAAAGAATGACAGGCTGTTTCTGATGACACTTGAGGGCCAGACAAGTCTATTGAAGAGGGAGAGGTGCTTCCTTTGGAGAAGAAGATGTGTCTGGAATGCATTGGATGTTTATTTAAAAAAATAAAAGTGCAGACATCTATTTGCTTGCAGAGCCGCCGTGTTATAAGGGCTGGGGCATATACAGAGTCTAGAAAGAAGGCTTGGGGGCTGCCAGGGCTCAAGTCCTGGCTCTGCTACCTTATAATCTGTGTGACCTTGGACAAGTTACTCAACCTCTCAATGCCACTGATGGCCCCCCATATGCCAGATGGAGATGATTGTTAGAACCCACTGCACAGGCTTCTCATGAGGATTAAATGAGGAATATATGAAAAGTGCTCAGAATAAGTACCTGGTACATAGTAAATGCTCAAAATATTCACTATCGCTCATAAACTCATTCAACAAATTACAGAGAAAATTTTCAGCAAATTGTGCCTGGCATAGAGTAGGCACTGTGTAAGTGCGGGCTATGATTATTACCCGAGAGAAGGGCTTTGGAGTACTCATAACGTTTTGATCCCCTTAAAAGATATATTCCCACCACATGGGTCGTGTTACGAGACTGCCTTATAGCTTGAAAACACCACCTATTCTGATTATGCCTGTCCCTTTATTCGGCTTCCATATTCAGTAAGTAACCTTCTGTTATTAAGTTAGCATTCTGTGTAAACATTTTGCTAAGGAGAAATGTACTGGCAAGCTGGCAGCAATATCACTAGTATATGCCAGCCTTTATTGATGTAGGATACAAAATAAGGTCACATTTCCATTAATATTCAGTTTGGAGGGACTTTAAGCCCTTTCCTGACCAAATTCGTAGGAATTAAGACTTTCCAGGAGTTCTTTCCCCATAAATATTCTTAAAGAAACAGGTTCACTCAATTAAATCAATACATATTTATTAAGCACCTGCTGTGTGCCAGGCACTGTCAAAGCATGGCAGTTAAAGCAGTGAACAAAACAGCCCCCTGCCCCCGCCAGTCCCTGCTGTCATAGGCTAACATTCTAGCAGAGGAGACAAATGGCACATAAAGAGTGAGTTAAATAATATTGGAGCAGGAGAGTGATAAGTACCAAGAACAGAAATAAAGTGACAAGTGAGAGGAATCTATGGGGAAGCCAGGGGTATCAGGAAGGGACAGGGTAGCAGGCATTGGTCTGAGAGCCATCCCTCCCTCTTTCCTTTTCAATTAGAAAATAAGCCACCTCCTATGATGACAGACAGAAAGGGCTTTCTTGCCTACACAGACGATCCTCAAATAAAATAGCTCCACATGGATCTATTTCCTGAGGTCCCCAGTCACCTTGGTAAAAGAGAATTCCGATCAGAAGTTGGCCAGCTTTTCCTGTAAAGGGCCAGGGAATAAATATTTGGGGTTTGCTAGCCAGTAAGGTTTGGTTGCACATTCTTCTTTTTGTTTCACAGTCCATTAAAAATGTTTTAAAAATGTTCTCTTAGATCGTGGGCTGTACAAAAACAGGTTATGAACCACAGTTTGACAACCTCCATTCTAATCCATTTGGTGGTTACTTACATGAAAATTAATAAGTTGTTGCCATGGTTTATAAATCGGCCTTTTTGTTGGTTCATCTCTGTTGATTCACAAGATATAATTACCTGCTGCATCAGATAATGGATCACTTTGTAAGACCCACAGGTAATAGGCACTCCAGTTGTTGCAGGGTGAAAAAGATGTACTTTCGGAACAGCAGGCACTGCGGTTCCTCTTCAGGGGGGAGTTTTCTTCCTTGAGCGGAAGACCTGGATAGACGGCACGGATGCAGAGGGTGACACTTCCCGTGGCTGGGAGGGAGGCCGCAGACAGAGGTCACACTGCTTTGCAGGGGGCATCAGCCAGCAGAAGAAAGTTGGAGAAGTGAGTATGTGAGAGGAGGAAGGGAAGGGAAATAGAGGATAAACGACACATAAAGTGGCTGAAGGCGAACAGAGACACACAGTCCTGTGGCACAATGGCCAAAGACATTTTTTAAAAAATCAACAACACTGTCTAATATTCCTTTGGAAGTTATTTGTATTGCTGAAATATAAATTCCTTATAGATCCCAAACCTCTAGTGTGTGGCTTTTACTTCACAAGCAAGACTGTGGCTAACTTCAAAACAGCAGGATTTATTGGAAGATATGGAGCAAATCAAGTCAAAGAACGAAAGAAAACATTGAAGAGCGAGGCTCGGAAACGCAGCACTGGCGACCCAGCTCATCGGCCAGTCCTGAGGTCAGTGGGCAGCCGCCCCGTCCAGATTCAAAGTGCAGGAAGACAAGTTCCTGGCTCCTTGCCCTGGAGTTGGTAGGACACGGTACCAGCCCCACTAGGGGAGGCTTAGCTCCTCGAAGCAGATCGGGGTCCCAGGAGCAGGAAGAGGGGACTATCGGACAGACAAAACACACATCTGCTCCATCCACTGCATACCAACACCCCCTGTGGTGGTATCTGGGGGACAAGGAGAGGGGAGAAAGATGCACGTCCTGTGCAGCAGAAGGAAGGGAACAGACCAGAAGCTGAGAGCTCAGTGGAGACAGGGACTCAGAATGGAAGGTGATGCTGAGAAATTAATCCCAGAAACTCACATAACTCCTAGGGAGGTCACTGGAATTTTCCCAGGATGTTGGAAGGGGCTTGAAAAAATTTTATTACAAATCTAGTTAATATATTATTTCCCTTACCCCATTCCTTAATCTGCGGCTCTACTGCATTTATGAGGTGAAGGATCAGACCCCACATCTGGGGACGGGGACAGCAACAGCACTCTGAGGTCACTGCCCCAGCAGCCAGCCGGCCGGCCGCTCCCCTCTACATATAGAACAAGGGGACTCTTGTGTAACACTTTTTGAATCAAGAAGTTCTTCAATACATGGGTCCTAGAATTTGGAATTAAGAAAGGGTCTTTTGAGACCCCCCCTTCCATGTACCCTCGCTTTATTTACCTGCCCGTGGGGATGCTAAGCTGGTGGTTCTCAGGTGTGGGCTCCAGCGTCATCAATCTGAGACCTTGTTAAGAATGCTAATTCTAAGGTCCTACCCCGGGACCTACCAAGTCAGAAATCTGGGTCTGGGGTGATGAGGCCAGCAATAAATATTTTAACAAGCCCTCCAGGTGCCCCTGGTGCAGGCTCAGCTTTTGTTCGAGAGGATCTGCCCCAATCACAGATGGTTAGCAAGGAGCGAGAAAACATTTCCAGTCTGTTTATCTTTTCTGTCTCATCCAAATCAATCTCTACTGAAATGTAGTCAATTCCCTGCCTTTATGCACTGAGCAATAACATTGCATTCCAATTAACCCTGCGTCTGTATCCCAGAGTAGCAGCTTCCTACACTCTGCCCCTAGAATTATGCTACTGTTGCCAAGATTTATTTTTCCCTTTTTCCACAAAGTCAGTTCTGATTGTAGTTTTGGCACTGAGATGATGAGGGTTATTATCAGTGTCCAGTCCCTTCCTCAACCAGTAACTCTTGCCAGTAACCTAAATCCCCTGTCCTTACTGGTACCAGTACTAGGATACCTCTTAAATTCCAGTGCTTCAAGGTAATTCAGAGGACACAAAATCTTCTGGCTCGCAAAACCTAGAAACCTTTTCTAGCCTTATACTGTCACCCAGCATCACAGGAGAGGCAACGGGACACCCTGAGCTTAGCTCAAAGGAGCACACTTCAACCACGACTTCTCAAGAGCCACTTCTTCCATTGCAACAGTCTCTCATTTTTTTCCTAGTTTATTCCCTTCTCAGCACCAGAACAACCCAACCCCCATGAGTAGCTGTGAAGATGTTCTCTGGAGAGACAGAACACCTTGCAGAGGGACCTCCATGATCCATGCAGACATCTGTCCTCAGAGGAAGCCACAGTCACCTTGTTCTTCTCATTAGATTTGGCCCTCTTGTGACATGCATCGCTTCCCCATGATCAATAAGGAAGGGGAGAAAGATCCACATCATGTGCAGCAGAAGGAAGGGAACAGACCAGAAGCTGAGAGCTCAATGCATCCAGGTCAATCTGAGTCCCTCCTAATATCTTGGCACCACTCATGGGATTTCCCACAACAGCAATAATGGAACCAAATACCAAAATCACACAAATCTTAGGGGAAGAGGGATGGCTCAGGACGGTAAGCACTAGTCTCAGGAAAAGGGATTACAAGCTATCACCATGCATCCTGTTAAAGGAATCAAGAAACAGAGGCTGTTAGAAGGCTGGAAAAGTCCTTTGCTCTCCCTTAGCCTTGACAGTGGGCCCCGTAATCATCCATGGCGTATGTATCTTGCTCTGTAAACCTATATCTTGCTCTTGCTCAATAATCCTATCTTTCTCTCCTCAATAAACGTCATTTTCATGCTTGCAAAAAAAAAAAAGAAGAAGGCTGGAAAACAAAGGGAAGAGAAATACCAGCCAAAGCTGGCTTAAAAGCAGAGCTGTCCAACCCCAGGGGGAACACCTGTTACCGTGTCCTCCTGCCACATGACACCCACCAAAGCCCCGACACTGTGATCGTTCTGGTCCTTTTTCTCTTTTTTCTAAAATATTAAAACAAAATTGAGATCATATAGTACTTGCAGTATATAATGTGTTTTGATTCATAATTTTAACATATTTTAGGTCATTGTATATTTTTCTACATTTATTGCCTGTGTAGAGTTTTATTGTAAATAAATAGGTACCATAATACAACTTACCAGCTCTCTATTTGGGGGCATTTATGTTCTTGACTGTATTGTCTTCATAGTGCATGTCTATCACTTATTCATATAAAAATAATTATATTTGTTCCATTTCACACTCTGGTTTTGGATTCTATTCTGTATGATGTTACTGTTAGCCCATGTGGATGAGTTCTCTTTGCTTGCATTTGCCTCTGATATTTTGACCCATCTCATTACTTTTCAACCTGCTCTGTCAATTTCATTTTGTGGCCTATAAATATCTTTTCATAAACAGCTTATGGCTAAATTTCATTCTTTTCACTCCATCTGAGAGTCTTTTGTCTTTCAAAAGATTTTTTTTAAGCCATTCACATCCATCGTGACAAAAGTCATACTTGGTCTTTGTTCTGTCAATTTATATCATGGTTTCCATTTTTAATACTTCCTGGTTGTTTCTTTTTTTCCTACTATAGTCATTAAATTTATTTTTCCCCCATTCATGATTTGGGAATTATATACCTTTTTGTTTTCTATCTGGGCTTACTTAATTTAAAATGTATAAATATATTTGAACTACATCTCTTTATTTTATTAATTAAAAAAATTATACCAGCAAAACATAAATACATTTACATTTTAAAAGTTCAAATAAGACCAAAGTATGTAGAGTGAGAAGTCTAAGAGTCCTTCGTAATCTCTAATCTCATCGCCCCCCACCCCACACAGAACCACTGCCCAAACTTTAATTTATCCAGACCTTTTCTCTGTGTGTGTGTGTGTGTGTGTGTTTGTGTGTATGTACAGATTCATAGATTTTTTAAAAAAATAAATAGGGCCAACATGCCTGTTTTCTTGCTACTTGCTTTCTTCACTTAACAATGCATTTTATTATAAATAAATTTATACAGTACCATATCAATCCTTACATATGTATCATTTATACTGGCATAGAGGCCCACATCTGGGTTCACTTAATTTACGTAAACACTCCTCTTATGATAGATATTTAATTTGCTCCCTATTTTTCACTACTACAGTGTTCTAATAAAAAATCTCTTATATACATATTTGTGCACCTGTTGAACTATTTTTATAATATTAATACCTAGAAGTGAACTGAGTTGAAAGGTATGCAAATTTAAGTTATCGATAGCTACTACCAAATTATCCTTCCAAAAGTTGTACCAATTTTTACACTCTCAAAAGCTCTATGAGAGTGCCTGTCGCCTCACACCCTTGCTAGTGTCAGGTTTTAATGATCTTTGAAAGCTTTGCCTATCTGATGGTTGAAAATGATGTTATATTATTGCTTTAATTCATAACACTTATTGTGAAGTTGTGCATCTTTTCAGTCTTTTGACCATTTGGTTGCTGTGAACTGCCTGTCCTTACTCTGTACTTTGTGTGCTTTGGCCCACTTGTCTGTTATTTATCTTTTTCCATATTAATTTGTAGGTACTCTTTGTATTATGGATGTTAGTCCTTTGTCTGGGGTATTTGCTGAAAATATCTATTCACAAGTCTATGGACTGATTTTTTAATTTGTATACGGTGACTTTTGTCCTACAAGAGTTTAGTATTTTATAGTAATCAAATTTGTGAGCCTTTTCCTTCATAGCTTCTGGGTTTCATGTCTTTCTACCCCACTGAACAATGATCAAGATAGTTTATATTTTTTTCACACAATTTTCTGAATTCACAATTTTATATTTATAAACAGCAAAAATTCTCTGTGGTGTACCACTCTATGAGTTATAACAAAGTCACACAGCCACATAACCACCACCTCAAACAAGACACAGAATAGTTCTATAATCCCCCAAATTCCCTCCTACCCTTCCTCCCACATACAGCCTGTAGCAACCACTGATCTGTTTTTAAGGGGTAAAGTATGTAGCCTTTTATCTGACTTCTTTCACTTAGCATAATGCACATGAGACGCATCTGTGGTGTTGTGTGTGTGTAGTTTGCCCCTTTTGTTGCTGATTAGCATTCCATTGTATGGAAATACCACAGTTTATTGATCTATTCACCAGCTGAGGGTCATTTGGGTTGTTTCTGATATGGGGTTATTATAAATAAAGTCATCGTGAACATTCACAGAAAGGTTTTTGGGTGAATATACATTTTGATCTCTCTTGGCTAACTATCTAAGGGAGGGATTACTGGATCATATGGTAAGTGTGTGTTTAACTTTATAAGCTGTCAAGCTGGCTATACTATTCCAAAGTGGCTATACTATTTTATGTTCCCCCCTGCAATGTTTGAGAGCTCCAGTTGCTCCGACTTAGTATTGGAAAGTTAAAAAAAAAATTCTAATAGGTGCATAGTAATACCTCATTGTGGTTTTAATTTGCATTTTCCTAACTATTAATTTTAAAACTAATATTCACTATCTTTTTGTATACTTATGTGCCAGCCCCATATGTCTTCCTGAGTAAAATGTCTGCTCAAATCTTTTTTCCATTTTAAAAATTGGGTTATTCATTTTTTAGTATTAAATTTTGACATTTCTTTATATACATTCAATATGAGTCCTTGGTCAGATATGTAATTTGCAAATATTTCTGTGGCTTGTCTTCTCAGTCTTCTAATATTGTCTTTTGCAGAGAAAATCATTAATTTTGATAAAATCCAATTTGTTTTGTTTTCTGTTTTAGCTTATGTATTTGGCATCATATTTAAAAAATCTTTGCCTAACTCAAGATCACAACTATTATTTCATTTTTTGCTGGAAGTTCTGTAGTTTTGGATTTTACATTTAGGTCTATGATCCATTTTGATCATGTTTTATATAAGGTACAAGGTATGAATTGAGATTCAGTTTTTTGCATGTTCTCTATTAATGTGTCTATCTTTTGACTAGTACCATACTGACCTAATCACTGTAGTTTTATAATAGCTCTTGAAATCAAATAGTATAAGTCCTCTAACTCACACCATTTCCAATTCATACTATTTTCAAAAGTTCTTTCTCAAAATTATTTTGGTTATTATAGTTCTTTGTCTTTCCATATCAATTTTAGATATGACATCTACAAAAGTCACAATCCTACTGGGATTTTGGTTAGGATTGCATTGAATCTATACACCAATTTGGTGAGAACTGACATCCACACAGTATTGAGCAGGGGTCCTCAAACTTTTTAAACAGGGGGCCAGTTCACTGTCCCTCAGACCGTTGGAGGGCCAGACTATAGTTTAAAAAAAACTATGAACAAATTCCTATGCACACTGCACATATCTTATTTTGAAGTAAAAAAACAAATGGACAAAAACACCCACATGCGGCCTGTGGGCCATAGTATGAGGATGCCTGGTGAGTCTTCCACATTGAAAACTTCCCATTTAGTTAGATATATGCTGTCTTTCATCAATATTTTGTAGTTTCAAGTACACACATAATGCAAATTTCATTAAATATATATACTAAATATTTCTCTTTTGGTGCAAAGTGATACTAGTTTGGGTGGTAAATAACACTTTTTAAAATTTTGATTTTTTTTGTTTATTGTTACTATTAATACTATTGAATTTTTTATATTGACCTTGTATTTTGAAACCTTACTAAGATTACTTCTTAGTTCTAGGATCTTTTTGGTACATTCCTTGGGATTTTCTAAATAGAAAATCATGTCTGAGAACAAAACTAGTTTTATTTCTTCCTTTCCAATCTGTTTGCCTTTTCCTTAGTTTTCTTGCATTATTGCCCTGGCTACACCCACCAATAGTACAATGCTGAATGGAGGGTGATCATTCCTGGCTTATTTCCAATCTTACAGGAAAATCATTCAGTTTTTCACCAGTAAGTACAATGTCAGTTTTTTCATAGATGTCATTTATAAAATTAATGGCATTCCTTTCTACTCCTAGTTTTCTAAGAGTTTTTAATCATGAAAGGATCTCAAATTTTGTCAAATACTTATTCTACATCTATTGAGATTATTATCCTAGTGCTTTAAATTTTAGTTTTATGCTTACATCTCAATCCACCTAGAATTTGTTTTTTTTTATATTGGATGCAGAAATGATTGAAATTTATTTTTCCCCAAAATGATTAACTGTTGAACACTCTTTAATAAGTTGTTTATCATTTCCCCATTTACTTGAAATGTCACTTTTGTCATATACTGAACTTTCACATATAAGTGGCTCTGTTTCTGGTCCCTCTCTTCCGTTCCAGCAATTTATTGGTCTATTCCCATGCCAATTCCACACTTAATCAGCTAGAAAAATGTTATTCCTGCCATTTTTCTCTTCCAGATGAACTTGAATCAGCTTGCCAAATTACAAACAGAAACCTGCTGTTATATTGAATGGGATAGCATTAAATTTATAATTTTTTAGAATATTTGTTATTTCATAACATAGAATTTTTCTGCAAAAAAATAGTGTGTGTTTCTCCATTTATTCAGACCTTCATTTGTGAACTTCAATTCAGTTGTATACATTTCTGCATGAAGATCTTTATATAGTCACTCTACCACTATCCTACTACTTATTAAGTTTATCAGACATTATTCTTGGATTTTTCTAGGTGGATGGAAATATCATCTGCAAAAAGTAACAGTTTCGTATCTTTCTTTTCAATATCTGTATATCTTATATCTTGCCTTTCCCCCCCATTATTGTATTGCATGGGACACCTAGTTTTAATGCTAGATGCTAATAGTAGAGGCTACCTCTGTATTCCTCCTAATTTTAATGGAAATGCTTCAAATATTTCAAAATTAGGCATTATGTTTGTTGTGGAATTTTGATAGAAACCCCTTTTCAAATATAAGATATTTTCTTCTATGACTTATTTACTAAGATTTGTTTTAAAACCAGGAATGTATGTTATATTTTATCAATTCCTTTTCTGGGCACCTATTGAGATAATTATATTTTTTTGCCTCAGAGAATAAAATGAATTCTATTAATGTATTTTCATTGTCCAACTATCATTCTACTTCTGGGAAAAACTCAACTTGGACATGATGCACTATTCTTTTAACACACTTCTGAGTTTAGGAATTTCGTATTTATGTTCATAAGTGAGTTTAACCTCTTTTTTTTGTCCTATCTTTATCTTATTTCAGAACCAGAGTAACAACTACTTCCTATGAATTTAAAAGTGTTCAATCTGTTTTATGCATGATGACCATTTATATAACATGGGAAATATCTGTTCCTTAGTATTGGTAGCTCTAGTTTGCAAAACTACTTGGGTCTGGTGATTTTTCCTTTTTCATTTTTTAAAAGTAGATCTTTGATCACTTTTCCATTTATATTTAGGTAATGGTCCATGGAGGTTTTTCTCCTTGCTGCATCAACTTTGATGATTTGTGCTTTTACAGATCAAACATTTTATCTTAATTGTAATTATATTTATTTAAAGTTGTACATAGTAATCATTCAGCTTTTTCCACATTTCTCGTTCTTTATATTATTTATATCTTCTCTTTTTTTCCTTAATCTGATTCACCAAGCATTCATCTATTTTATTGATTTTACCAAAGAAGTAGTAATTGGTTTTATTAATGAAGCCAATTTTTTTCGTTTTTGTTTCATTAGTTGCTACTTTTATTCTTATTCTCTCCCTCCTATTATTTCTTTGGGTTTGTTTTTACTGTTCTTTTTCTAGCTCTTAAGTCGAATGCTTATTAGTTTGTTTATTTTTACAATTTCTGTTTCCTACAATAGCTGTAAATCTTAACCATTTGTACCACTTTGGCAGCACTCACAGATCTTGAAATGTACTGTACTCATTTGTTCATTTCTAAGCAGTTTGTAATTTCAATTTTAATTCCTCTGTAATGCAAGTTAATTAGAAGTATGCTTTCTCATTTTCAAGAGGATAGTGAGTTTCGTCTGTTTGTTATTTTTTACTATCTTTTTGTTGTTAAATACTAATTTTATGCATATGTGATCAGTGAATGTAATTATATAATTTATACTTTATAGAATCTATTGAAATTTTCTTTGTAAATATTTCATGTAAGTTTAAACAGAATATCCATTCTTTCTTGAGTATAAAGCTTCTTAATAATGTTATTAGAATCTTCCATAGCCTTATTTTTTTCTACTTAAAATGTTATAATAATTTCACTTGCTTTGTTGACATTTTCAGAAATATATCTGCTTTTATTAATTTTAAATTCCTGAGTCATTTTGTTTTAATTGTTTTAGGTAGACAGCATATAGCTTTTTAGGGTTTTTGGATTTCCTACCACTCTTCCCCCTACCTTCCCTTTTCTTAAAACTCCATATGAGGGGCTCTGTCTTGTTGTAGGGTTAGTAAATCCATTCACTTTGTGATTATTGGCACTTCAGACTGATTCTTGCATCTTATTTTGTGTTTTCTATTTGTCATACTTTGTTATTGTTTCTCCTTTCCCCTTCCTCCTTTTGTCCAACTGATGACTTCCTCATTACATTCTTTTTTCTTTTATTGGTTAGGAAGCTATATATCCTTTTCAATTTTCCAGTGATTACTATTTAGTTTTTAAGCACATACTTAAACGTATTGTATAAAATCAACATCTTCAATTATTCATTATAACTAGCTTCTCTCTGAACAAATCAAGAAGCTTTCATGCCTCTACTATTTTGCTGTGCCCTCTGCTACCTCCCACGCAAAGATCATTAGGGAATTTCATTCCAGATTGTCCGATTGTTGTCACTACGCTCTCTTTCCTTCCCTCCCTCTCCCCTCTCCCTCCCTTTACTCTCTCCCTCCCTCTCCCTTCTCGCTTCAATCAATAATTATTTTAAACTTGCTGTTTTGTCACCAGATTCCATGTCCCTCATGCCCTCCTCTTTGATTCATTTTTCATTTTCTCAGAATACATTGTCTAGTTTTTCTTCCACAGACAGTGCTTGAATGGTGTATTTTCTGAACCCGTGCATTTCTGAAAGTGTTTTTATTTTGCTCCCACACTAGAATGATGGGTTCACCTGGGTATAGAATACTAAGTTCAAAATAATTTCCCCTCACAACCTTGAAAGCCTTGCTCCTTTGTCTCCTTACATCCCTCCTAATGGCCCACGTGCCCACTGCCGTCCCCAGCCACTGGAGAGCAGACTGAAGGAGGTGTCCAGCCAGACACTCCAAGGGCTGTGTCCCCAGTCCACGCCACTTCTGAATCACTCAATCATTTAGCAGATATGTTTCTGCGTCTAGTGTTCTGGCTCTGTTCTGGGATTTTAAAAAATAAAACATTTCATGAACACAGAAAACTACAGAGAATAATATGGCAAACAGCATTGTACCTGCCATCATATAGATAAATCTTATTTTGCCTAATTTGTTTCCAGTTTTTTAAAAGATAAGTAAAATACTAACGAATCAGTTGAAACTCCATTCCCTTTCCTCCCATACAGATAACTACTGCTCTAAATTTGGTGCTTATCACACCTATTAATGTCTTGTATTCTTACTATATGGATATATTATGGAGATTTATGGATGGATAATATATGGATAAACAACATATAAAACTAAAATAGTGCTTAATACATGCCTATGCATGGTCTAATCACATTACATATATTAACTAATTAATACAACCCAAACAAAGTGGGTTCTCTCTACAACCCAACTGAAGTGAGTTTTGTTATTATTCCCTTTTTATGAATGAGGGAAAGTAACTTCATCAAGGTCACAAAGTTTGTAAGTGATGGGACCAGAGCCAGCAGTCTGGCTGCAGAGTCTGTTAGCAACTATAATGTGCTAATATAATTACCAAATATTTAAACTTTGTGTAAATGGTATCATACTAGACACATTCTTCTAAAATCTTGGGGTTTTCTTTTCCTGCTCTATTTACTGAGCAGAAAACATTATCCATGATCTAGCCAGTTCTGGTTTATCATTTATTTTTACTGCTGTGTGGTATTGCCTTGCATTTTCATAAATATTTAGGTTGTTTCAAAAATTTACAACAAATGGTGCATGGAACATATTTGTAGATATCTCATAGGGCTTTGAGTACAAAAGTTTCTCTAAGGCATATATAACTAAGGCGTGAAATTTCTAAGTCATAGGGAATGCACATCATCATCTTGACAGATTATTGTCAAATTGCTGCACCAACTTATATTCCCTCCATGGGAAAGGGGAGGGTCCTACATCTCGTGCTGAGATTTGAATCTGGCTTGTTAGACTCCAAGTCACCACACACGCTGCTGGACTATTGGGCTACTGTACCGTAAAATCACATCACCCACTTTTTTTTCCTGTCTTAATATAGAGACCTCAGCTGGGTCTTTGCTCTCAGTCTCATTATATAAAAATATTAACTGATTGTTTACTATGTTCTCTCCTTGTCTATGGTTATTTTTTAAAGCCCACAACACTACAGGCACTGAATAGTATTTAAAATTACTCAAAGGCTCATCTGTTTTTCATAGGGTCACATATAGTTCACTTAGACTTGTAAATTAACATGAGCCTGAATGTAACAGGAAAGTTCAGCTGGATCTAAAAGAAACCTGACAGCTAAGAATATAGGGATTGTATCAGGAATGGAAATTGAACCTAAAACATTAGATTTAAAATGATCAGATCTTACAGAATAGAAAATTTTGATTTTTATAGTTGAACACTAAACTATTAGTTGTAATAATACTTAGATAATTCTTATGATCATGATACTAAAAAATTATTAAACAAATAATTATAAATGGCATTTTGAAAAACTCTACTAAGAATCAGGATTCCTATCCTCCAGAAACACACATATAAAAATATATACCTTTTTTTAAAAAAACCCTTTCATCCTGTTGCTCAGCCAAGGATGCAGCTGGAGTTCAAACTACAAAAGCATCAGACTCACAGACTCAACAGTCTACTCAGCATCTCCACTTAGATGTCCAAAAGCACCTCCAAGTCTCCAAAACCAAACTCTCAATTCCCACCTCCTATATCCTACTGCTTCTAAAGTCTTCCCTATCTCAACAGAAAGTCTATTCTTCCAGTCACTGGGCCAAAACCCTTGCAGTCATTCCCAAGTCCTCGAGTCCCCTTTCAGGGGTGAGGAACCTGCAGCCTCAGGGCCACATGTGGCCTTCTGGATCCTTGAGTACGGCCTTTTGACCGAATCCAAATTTCACAGAACAAATCCTTTTAATAAAGGGCCATCAACACATA
Organism: Microcebus murinus; assembly: GCF_040939455.1. NCBI lineage: Eukaryota > Metazoa > Chordata > Mammalia > Primates > Cheirogaleidae > Microcebus > Microcebus murinus. The sequence continues at coordinate 82,558,394 of NC_134112.1, read as the reverse complement.
TACAGATATCCTGAATTTGACCACATTTTACCACCTTCACTGCTATCACTCTGGTCTAAGCCACCATCACCTTTTGCTTGGATTTCTGCAGTGGCTTACTGCAGAAATCCTAACTGGATTTACTAACTGGTGTCCTGCCACCACTCTTGCCTGCATGTGAGTCTACTGGCCACACAGCAACCAGAGTGAGCCAGTCGTCCTTAAGACTTCTCATCTCACTCTCTACATTGGTTTATCAGGCCGTATGTGACCTGTTTCCCAACTAGTCCAGATCCTTGAACTCATTCATATCTTATCACACTTCCCTCTGCTCAGTATGCTTTAGCCTTGTACAAGGCAGAATAATGGCTCTGCAAAATGTCCATATCCAAATGCCCAGATCTCATGAAGATGTTATATATATTCCCTTACACAGCAATGCAGAGCTAAGATAGCAGATAGAATGAAAGTTATTAATCAGCTGATTTTGAGATAGGGAGATACCTGGATTATTCATGTGGGCCCAATGCAATTAGAAGGATTTGGTCAGTTATACAAATCAGAGAAAGACTCGATCCATCATTGCTGGCTTTATAGAGAGAGGAAGGGGTGCAAGAGAGGCTGCCTCTAAAAGCTAGAAAAAAGTGCAATGAAAGGATTCTGACCAAGGTCTACAGAAAGGAATGCAGTCCTGCTGACACCCTGATATTAGTCTGTGAGACTCATTTTGGACTTCTGAACTATAGAACTGTGAGAAAGGGAATTTTTGTGTTTTAGGCTTCTGTGTTTATTGTAATTTGTTACTGTAGCCATAGAAAACCAATGCAAGCCTCTAAGCTTGCCAGGACCTCGACATGCTCCTGCCTCAAAACTTCTGCACTTTATTTTTCTCTCTTAGATTTCTCCACGACTTACTCCTTCCAGTTCATCTCATTAGGATGGCCTTGCCTGATCACCCCACACAAAACACCCCCTTTCATAACTCACTATCTTGCTTACCCTATTTTATTGTTCTCTGTGATAACTGATATATTATGAATTTACGTGCTTGTTTGCTTGCTGTCAGTCTCTCCCACCAGCATGTTAGCTCCATGAGGGCAGAGACTGCTTTGTTCACTGCTCTCTAGCCAGTGCCTCAGACTCTACCAGGTGGAAAACAGGCACCCAATAAATATCTGTTAAATCAGTGAATGCTTGTGTAACTGAAGGGGCACGATTTAGATTGGGGGTGTCAGGCTTCTCAAAGGATGTGAGAATGGATGAATGATGCATAGGAATTATTCAGGCAAAGAGTGAAGGAAAGAGCAGTCTGGGTTGAGGGAAGAGCATGTGCAAAGATTTTAAAGTCTGAGCATTCCAGGAACTGGTGTTTGCAAAGGCCAACATAAGCTGGAACACAGCGAGTGAGTAGGAGACAGGAAAGCTGGAGAGGTAAACAAGAGGCAGATCATTGCCATTTTGAATCTGTCCTAACTGTCATAGGAAGGCTTTGATGCCTTCACTGCCACGTGGCAGCTACATGGGGAAGACACTGGAATGCAGCAAGAGGAAGCAGTGAAGGGAGCCCAGCATTATGGTAGATTTAGATTCGAGTATTGGCAGGAAGAATGAGGAAAGTGGATGGTCAGGATATATTTTAAAGATAGAATAACCAAACTTGAGGATGAAATAAATGTGGGAGCTGATGGAGAGAGACATGTCAAGAATGAACCGAGTTTCCTGGCTTGAGGAATAAGATGGGTGGAAGTGCTGTATGCTGAGACAGGGAGAATACAGGAAGAGTAGATCTAGGAGTAATGACGAAGAATTCAGTTTCTAAATCTATTGTTTGAGATATCAGTAAGACGTCCCAGGAGGGCTGGGGAGTCATCAAGTAGTCAGATGGATAGAAGACTATCTGACATCTCTGGAAAAGAGATCTGGGCCAAAGAATATAATTTTATATGTTGTTGGGATACAGGTATACTTAAATCATCGAAAATGTTAAAAATTACCTAGAGAGAATGGTTAGAATTGAGAGAAGACAGCCTCGGGTACTGTCCTGCAGGACTTTAAGTTTTAGAGATTAGGTAAAAAAGGAAAAATGAGTAAGACTTCAGCTGTTCAGGAACAGTTAGGAAGATGAAGAAAGCCTGAAAGAATGTAGTTATCATAGAAGCCAAAAGAAGAATGTTTCAAGGATTGCTCAACTGCTCTGAGAATTCTAGTTATTGAAGAATTGAATTTAGCAACAAGAGGGTCAATGCTGATTTGTTTTCCTCCTTTTGAGAAAAAAAAGGGTTTTTAAATTATGGTAAAAATAAGCATACCATAAAATTTACCATTTTAACCATTTTTAAGCATACAGTTTAGTGGTCCATTCACACTGTTGTACATCAATGTTAATCTTAAAAGAGGAGTTTCTTTAGCAAAGTAAGGGCTAAATACCGGAGTGATTTTAATAATACATGGGGGTAAGGAAGTGGCGACAGAATCTATTCAGCACTTGAGAAATTTGGCTTTGAAGGGCAATATAGCTAGAATATGTGACAGAAGCTAGAAGAGAACAGAGAGTCAACAGAAAGAGAGGTTTTTTTTTTAATTGAACATTTTAGTTCATTATTGAATGTTGATTCAAATTATTCTGTAAAGAAGGAGAGATGGAAGTTGTTGGAGAGAGAGGAAATATGTTATGGATTGTGAATCCTGAGAATGGACTGGCTTTTGCCAAAAGATGGGAAGGAGACTGGCAATGAACAGGTTTGCAGTATTTCTGGGAATGGTGAATGCCTGAGATTAGTAATCACGGATGAATAGTGATACTAATCTGTCAGCTTATATGTTGCTATGCACTTATTCTATATATGTTTATAGAGTACCTATTATGTACTTGCTCTGAACTAGTTGTGACCAAAGGAATGGACAGGTTAGCCCCTCAAGGCCTTCAGGAACATCTCTTTCATGCTGCTCCTGAAACCATCTGAGTGAGCTTGGAGAGAGATCATTCTGATAACATTTACTTCAAGGCCACAGTATATGCGATGTTGAGAAATTACCCTTATGCTACTTTCTATTTTTTTTTTTTCTCAGATACATACTCTCAGAATACTTTCTATTTTAAATAATCCTCAATTATACTTCCAGAGCCAATTCCTGAGAGGTTACACAATGAGCCCTGGTTAGAAAACAGCTCAAGTGATATAATACCAGGGAAATCCAGGGAGAGCACCCTTCTGAAAATTTAGTGTTTAAAAATTACAAAGTTATTTAGCACTGAATGGCAATGAAAGCACTATTTTGAAAACCTGTGGCATATAGATAAAGCAAAGGAAATTTCTATCCAAGGGACTTTTATAGCTCTAAATTATACACTAGAAACTAAGAAATACTGAAAATTAATGTGTTAGGTATTTAACTTGAAAAGCTTTTAAAGAAAAAGGAATAACATGTTAAATTCAACAAAGGTACAAGTGAGGGATTAATAAAAAATACAGAAATTAAACAAATACATATATATTTTAAAAGGAAAATATATGATCAACAAAAGCTGCCTATTTGAAAAGAGTATAGATAAACCCTTATTAAGACAAAAAAAACAGAATTCACAAATATATAATAACAAATGAAAAATAGGGTGTAACTACAGATACCATAAATAATTTTTAAATAAGAGAATACTATGAACCAAAATTTCAAAGGTTTAAATGTAGCATCTAATTTTTTAGAAAAAATAAATTATCAAAGGTGACTGAAGAAATAGCAAACCCAAATAAACCAATAATCATTAAAGAAATTGAGTTGAATTTTCAAAATATAATAGTTTCACAGATGAGATTTACCAAATATTCAAGGAACAAAAATACCTCTCATACAAATGTTCACAGAAATTAGAAAAAGAGGGAAACTTCCAAATGCATTTCATGAAGGTCACATAACCCTGATACCAACCATGGACAGAGATAGCGCAAGAAAGTTTTAAGCCAATGTCACTTATGAACGTAGATGCTAAAATTTGAAAAAAAAGCATTCTCAAAATTGCATGAAGCAGTATATTACAAAATAACAGTACATTATGACAAAGCAAGGTTTATCTCAGGAATGCAAGGGTAGGTCCACATTAGAAAAATCTACCAATGTGACCTGTTATATTAACCTATCAAAGGACAAAACCTCAATATTTTTAGAAAAAGCATTTAATAAAACTTCAACATTTATTTCATAGTTTTAAAATGTTTCTACTTTAAACACAACTGGGATAGAAGGGAACTACCTTAACCAGATAAAGGGTTTCTACCGAGGACTTACAACAAATATCATAAATAATAATGACACTTTAGAAACATTCTCAATAAGATAGAAACAGGAAAACAATGCTTGTGCTCACCTTACTATCTGATGTTGTATTGGGGGGGGGTCTCAGCCCATCCAATGAGATAAGAAAGGGAAAACGGTATCAGGAGTGTTATTTACAGATAATGATTATCTACATGAAAATACAAGAGAATCTACAAATAAACTATTTAACTAATAAGAAAGTTCAGCATGTTTACCAAAATAGAATTATCCTAAAATCTATATAGTATTTCCCAACAGCAGCAATGATCAGTTTAAAAACTTAATAGAAAAGGGATCTCACTCCTAACAGCAGCAAAAGCTGTCAGGTAGCTAGGAATAACCCTTAACAAAGAGACACAAGAGTTTTATAAACAAATTATACAATGTTATTGAATGATATTTAAAAATAAGAATATTAATATATGAGATGACTCAATAAAGTTGTCATAGCTCCCAAAATTTAACCTATACATTTAGATAAACATTAGCTAAATTTAGTTTAGTTGGTTAAATAGGCAAAATACCAAAAAAGTTTTTCAATGGAACTTGACAAACTAATGCTAAAGTTAGTATAGAAGAGCAGAAGCCCCAAAATAGCCAGCATAATTTTTAAAAATTAACAAAGATGGAACAAGAGGGGACATGTCATCTACACATCAGGACTTATTATAAAGCCACAGTAACTAAGAGTGTGTTATTGGCTCAGAACTGGTTTGATTAGTAGAAAAGGACAAACTAGAAACATATCCATGAACATATGGAAATTTAATTTACAATCATGGTGGCATTACATGTTAATGGGGACATGAAGGACTGTTCAGTAAATCAGGTCAGGACAGAATGTCCTATTGGGGGAGGGGAGGAGTAAAACTAAATTCCTACTATACACCATTCAAAAAGATAAGTCCCAGATAGATCAATTTCATGTGTGAAAAACAAAACTTTAAAACATTAAGGAAAAAGACATAAGAGGCTATGTTCATAAATCAGGTGTGGAGAGGTTTCTTTAATAATATAAAATTACACAAACTATAAAGAAAAAGATCAATGAATATGACTACATTTTAAATTTTCTATAGTACAAAAGATATCAAAAGCAGTTAAAATACAAGCCACAGACTGAGACAATATATTTAATGTTTATATGCATGAACTCCTACAAATCAAGAGAAAAAAAGATAAAACATACACAGTGTCCATTGGAAAAATGAACGAGGACTGTGAAAAAACAAATCACAGACTCAGAAACCTCAACAGCCAATGAATATATAAAGAAATGCTTGACCTCACTAGCAGTGAGGGAAATCCAAATAAAACAAGAAGACACTGGATTTTTAAAAAATCAAATTGGCATGAATAATAAAAGTCTTAATCTAGAAAGTGTTGAAGGTCACGTGTGGGAAACAAGAACTCTCATACACTGCTGATGGGTGTGCAAATTGGAGAACCAATTTGGCAGTCTCTAGTGAAACTGAAAATGTGTGCAGCCTAGCAATTTCCCATCTAGGTAGATGCATAGAGAAATTCTCACATATGTGCAAGGGAAACATGTACAAGTAATACCAAAATATTGGCAGCAGTTTCATATTCTCAATAGGGGAATGAATAAACACGGCACATTCATATGCATGGATCTACAATATAATAGCAATTAAAATGAATGAACTGGATCTATGTTTGTCAACATGAAGAGAAAAAATAAAAACATACCATGAAGAGAAAGAAAACAAGTCACAGAATGATGTGTACAGTCTAACACCACTGTGTGTACTTTTAAAAAATCGTATAAAGCACTATTCTGTATTTTATGGGTTCATATGCAGTGAAAGTATAAAACCTAGATTGAAAAGTTACATACCAAACTCACGATAGTGTTTGTCTCTGGGGAAAAGGGTAGAGAATGGTATTGGAAGCAGTACAAAGGGGACTTCAACTTTATCAGAAATGTTGAATGCTTTGATTTTTAATCATAGATCTGAGGCAGGACAAATGTTAACATTTATTAATTATATGACAGGTAGATGGGTGCTTGTCAATATGCTCTCTGCAGTTTTAAATACCTTTACGTTTTTCTAAATAATAAAATTCAAAGAAAAACAGCTATTAAACAATTCTAGCTCTGATAGAATTTTAACATGTAGATTGAGAGTTAATCATCTAAAATTCTGAGGCAAGAAACTTGAGAAAAAATGATCTGTTTTAGAAAGGAATCTTTTTCAAAGCTGGCAATATTATTTTAAAACTGATTATTTTTAAACTACTGATTATCTTAAAACTGCTAATAAATTAGATACAATAAGTATCAACAAGGTATCAAAATCACACTGAGGGAGAAAAGCATATCATTGCAAAATGATATGTGCACTGCTGTACTATTTATAAAAACCTTTAATACATAACATAGATCTATACATGTATTTACATATATAGATAATTAGGTAATAAAAGTACAAGAACCAATGCCAGAAGAATAAATACTTTATAATGCTGATTACCTAGGGAAGTAAAGAGGGAGAAAGGTGAATGGGATTTGGGAGGGAAATAAAGTGACAAATCTACCTGTAATGCTTAATATAAATAAAAAATCTGAAGTAAATATAACAAAAACTTCACACTTGATTATTCTAGGCAGTAAATACATGAAAGCATGTCATTCTGGATGCATATGTATTTTTAATTTTCAAAAAAAAAAAGTACTGAAGAATTACAAATAAAATGCACATAATTCAGTATTATAAAAGTAAAGCTTGTGTACATCAAAAACTGTGATGTGACTATTTGGATATTTCTAGAAATGATCCTGTTTGTTTTTCTCTGCTTTAAATTTTTCAAAAATAAGAGGGGGGCAAATGAATACAATGCAGACACGTAAAAGAAATTATACATATATTTGATTATAAACAAGAAACACCTCCACAACCACAAAACACCATATGAACATTCTACATGCTTTGCTACATTTTCTTATTTTTAATTTTTGTCCAAAGAAAAACAGAAAACGTTGCCTAATTGGAAACGTGACTTTCTATTATAAAATTGTGGGAGTCCATTTTAATGTGTTTATCTCCCCGCTAGTCTATAATTTATATTTCAGCGTGAAAATTTGTTTGTGTGCCTGTGACAGGTTAATGCAGTTTAAACATGCATGTTTCTTTCGTTGGCTGAATAGTTAAATCGTTGCCCAAAGGATTTTTAAGTTTCAATTTCAACCATGAGAGGATTCTTTGCTTTTTCAAGGTTAAAAATGTTTCTGGTTCAAAACGCTATTAATTAATGGCTACGCAGCGGATCTATTTAGGGTCGTGCTACCCGCCCTGGATTCGCAGTTGAACTGCTAAATGGGAAAACTTTTTTTGATGCAGACTTGAGGATATTTTCAGCTCGGTCCGAGCGCGCAGAACGGGAGCCAAACGCCACGCCAGACCGCTCCGCTGACAATCGCACTCAGGAATCGAAAGACAGGTCAGGTATTAGCATTTTTCTCCCTTAAAAAAAAAAACTTTCCCGGACCGCGCCGGACACCCCGCTGGCGCAGCCCCAGCGGGCGGGGGGGCGAGGCCAGCAGGCTGCCCAGAAGTTCCGACCGGGGAGTTCTCGCGTATAAAAATTACCTGGCTCGCCAGCAGCAGGAGGACCGCGGAGACGAGACAATTTCGGAGGCTGCGGGAAGGGACTCGGCCGGGGGCCGCGCGCTCCGAGGGGGTGTCCTGCGGGCCGGGGCGGGCCGCCGCCCCCGCGGGCTCCGGTGCGTCAGGGGCGCGTCAGGCGGGGCGGGCTCCGCGCGGGCTGCTGCTGCTGCGGCGGCGGCGGCGGCGGCAGCGGCGGCGGCGGCGGCGGGCGGAGCGCACCGGCCTCCTGCTCCTCGCTCCAGGCGGCGGGACGGACGCGCCCGGGAACTCCCGCGCTCGCGGCCGGCCGCGCTCGGACGGCGCTCGCCGGCGGCGCGGCGGTCCCAGCATGTCGGCCGCCGTGGCGTGCCTGGACTACTTCGCTGCCGAGTGCCTGGTGTCCATGTCCACGAGCGCCGTGGTCCACCGCCGCCCGCCGGGCCCCGAGGGCGCGGGCGCAGCTGCCGGCTTGGAGGTGGGTGTGGCGCCGCCGGACTCCGCTCCGCAGGGTCCCGGGCCATCGGGGTCGGTGGAGGTGCCCCCGCTCCCCCAGGTCCCCGCCCCCAGCCCCGGCGCGGACCGCGCCGCGCCCCACCTGCTGGCTGCAAGCGTCTTGGCTGACTTGAGCGGCAGCTCTGGGGAGGGCTTCGAGGAGAACTTCGGGGAAGCTCCGCGCGCCTCGCCCGGCTCCTCCGACGCGACCCAGCGCTCCAGCCCGCCCCCGTGCCCTGAGCCGGCTCCAGCCTCCAGCGCAGCTGCGGTCTCCGGACGCGCGAGCACCTCCGGAGCGCCTGCCGTCCTGGGCGAGCCTGCAGCCTCGGCGGGTGTGTCTGGCGGGGCCCCAGGGGCCCGCCCAGCCCCTGCGGCGGGTCAAGTGTCCCGGCGGAGGCCGGTTACACCTGCAACCAAGCGGCATCTATGCCCCTTCCCGGGTTGCACCAAAGCCTACTACAAGTCATCGCACCTCAAGTCCCACCAGCGTACCCACACGGGTGAGCGCCCTTTCTCCTGCGACTGGCTCGACTGCGACAAGAAGTTTACGCGTTCCGACGAGCTGGCCCGCCACTACAGGACGCACACCGGCGAGAAGCGCTTCTCCTGCCCCCTCTGCCCCAAGCAGTTCTCCCGGAGCGACCACCTGACCAAGCACGCCCGCCGCCATCCAACCTATCATCCCGACATGATCGAGTACCGGGGGCGTCGTCGCACTCCCCGTGTCAACCCGCCACCCACCAGTGTGGCGGAAAGCTCCGGCTCCGGCCCCAGCCTCGCTAGCTGCCTGTAGGGCAGTCACTGCTGCCAGTCGTCCCGTCAAGGATGATCCCCCAGCTGTCGTCCCTGCCTTCTCTCTGCCCATCCCTCTTTTCCAGAGTCATTAGACCAAGGCACAGACTGGTTCCTCAGCTCTGAGAGTGGGTCCAGACAGACATGTTGGACTCTGGGAAGGGACTGGGGGCCAGAAAATAGCAGACATTCTTGCAACATGTATATCATCCTAAAAGGGGGGCTTGCCTCAAGAGAGCCCCAGGAACCGTGAGAAGTGATGAACTCCGGTACTCTCCAGAGTACTGAAGTTTCTTCCCTCCGTGGAACCAGGGATGTGAAGCTGGAATTCTCAGATGCCTGAGGAGCTCCCAGTCTCAAAGGACTCTGGTGTCTCACCTAGCACCAGAGCGGATACTGGAGAGGGTGTCAGGGGTGGCAGTCTTGCAAATGTCCAGGACTGGGATGGTGAGAGGCCTTTGGAAACAGAAATGATTTCTATTTCTGTAAACAGCAATGTTTACTAATTTATTTTTAGTATCTTTTAAACAGGGATCCTAGGTTGGTGGGAGGCTGATGTACTCCACTCCCCCAATTGCCACAGCTACCTCTGCTAGGAGAGGCCATGTAAGCGTCCTTGTGGATGTATGGCTGGGAGATGCTTCTTGGTGTCTGGGGGGTGGTGTGAGTCTGTTTGCAGGCCCTATGGTGTGATTCTTAACCCTGCACTTACGTCGTAACCTTTCTCCCCATTTGGATTCCCTCTTGGGGATGGTAACTTTCCTGTTTCATTCTCACCATAAGATTGGTTAAATAATTTGGAAAACAACCATAAAAGCACCAGAAAGAAAGGGGTGGTCCAGACTAGTTCTCCCTTCACCCAGAGGGAAAATCCAAGCAACTTTGGGGTGGGACAGATCCAGAACAAGACCTTTTGGAACCATTGATAGCATTCAGGAAAATAGGGGCATGTGGTCCCAGCTGTGCCACCCCAAGTATTCTCAGGAGTTGTAGATTCTGTTCATTTCTTAGTGGCTAACTAGGGGCTTATTTCCCTCAGGGTCTGTGAATGTTTGTTTCTGCAACAGGTGAGTTGGTGAATGGGGGAGGGAAAGGTGAGAGACTGGTTTCTTCCAAAGAGCTAGTTGCCTTGGATTTGGGGGAGGAGCAGCAAGGTGATAGTTATTATGAAATAGGAGGACCCTTCTCCTCTAACTGGGGAGTTCCTCCAAGTTACATGCTCAAGGCCCCTATCTCCCATGAAGAAATCAGATATCAATGGTATTTATTTTTTCTATATGTGTCTCTGCTGCTGTGGATGAAATAATCGACTACTTTGCTTGTGTATGTATGAATGTGTATACATGTGACCCTTTCATTAGAGATAAAGCTGAAAGATGTTTCCTGCCTAGGTGAGGTCCCCTGTGGCCCCCTCCTGAATAGCTTGCTTACACTTGTGGAGGATGCCATAATCTCATAGGACCATAAAATGCATCTGGTTAAACAAACTGCTTTTCCCTATTTTGCAGATGAAGATACTGAAGCCTAGATAAGCTCAAAGTTATATGCTGAGTTGCTGTCAAGAGCCATGACTGGAACTTAGTCTGGCCTTCTAAGTGACTCTTTTCCTCAACTTGGTTACCCTATCTCCCCCTCCTTTGTGGGCCCTTAGTCAATGACACCTCTCTACCTTCCTGCTGCTAGAATCTCCTCCCTCCCTCCCTTTTTCCTATAGCTTTTGTGTATCTTCAGATGTCAGGGTTCCATTGAGCCCTTTGCTTGTGTGTTTGACCCAGAATCCCTTTTCTTAACGTGTTGAGTGTATTCCTTCCCTTCATACTATGTGGACTTAAAGCGAGAAGGACTCTGGCATCCTGGGTAAGACTTTATCTTTGGACCTGTTAAATTAATTTTCAATGTCAATTCTCTTTTTCTGGTCCTAGAAGAATGAGTGATACAAAGATGGCACTGGGACTCTACTAAGTGCTCCTACACTAAGTGAGCCGGGAGTCCTAAAAAGAACCCAAAGAGTATGGCCTGTGACCTTGAAGAGGTTTGGTGTTTCCTGATGAGGGCTAAGCAAGGCAGGTGGTCCTGTCCTTGAGTTATACGTGGGAAGAAGAGGTTCCCAATTGCAGAGGTGATTTTCGGTAGTAGAAAATAGCCTCTCTATGCTGCGTTTCCTCAGCTGAGGATGGATAGGTAGGGCACTATGGGCCCCATGGAAGGCTACAATTTCCCCTTTGTCCTTTACAGTAGAAGATCTGTCATTGGTTAAGTAGACCAAAGAATCTTAAGAGGAAAGGAATTCCTACTAACTATTCTGGAATTGGGCTCAAGAAAGCTTGGCTTTTCCAGCTATCCATTGATAAATAACTTTTGATTCTCAAGCCCCCAAATAGTGTCATTATTTGGGTTCTTCTACCTTGGGGATTTTTGTCTGGGAATGGCCTCTGACAACTTAATGTGATATGTCTTTCATTGACAGAACTGACTCCTTCAAGGTCTTGGGCTGGTGAGGAGGGAGACACCCAGGATGCCAGAGTAGCTAGATAATGGAGGCAAGATTTTCAGCCTGGTCTTTCTTATTCTGGTTGTTGTTGTTACCCTTTTCACTCCAGTGGTCAGTTTTTGAGAAATACTTATTAGTAAAATTCTGTGGAATGATCTTCCTGGTTTTTTTGGTGTTTCTTTTGTCTCTTTTTGTTAATCCGACGTGCTCAATGAGTGAATTTATCTGGGGGTTGGTTGGTGTTACCAGGAACCTCTGGGCCCTTGCCCCACCCATGCCGTCCCGAGTTCTGATGTAGGAATGACTTAGCAACAGAATCTATTAATAGAACTCTTCCTCAAATCTGGGTTGGAAACTGGGAATGAATTCCCAGTCAGACCTTGGGCGTTGGGGAGTTGGATCCCCTGCTCCTGCTGGGAGGATGTGAAGCATAGCGACCTTGCCCCTACCTGGGGTGGGGGTGGGGGGACAAGAATATGTCATTTGTCCCAATTTCCCTGTTCTCCAAGTAGGGAACCATATTGAGATATCACTCTTGGCCCTTGTCTCCACCTTTTACTCACTTCTCCCCAAAAGAAAAAAGATCCTGTTCCCTGATGGAGGAGGAGGATCATTGTACACACACACACACTCCAACTTCTTTTATCTTTTTTGCACCTCCCTACTTGCAATATGCATGCACTCCACTCGATCCTGTTTTCATATGGTAAGCACACCTGTCTTGCAGAGGCAGTCTGAAGAGCACCTGTCTCTGTTCCTACTTTGGGGGCAGCCAGGCTCCTTGCTGCTGTCCAGGTGTTTCCATTGTGTGTTTTCCTTTGGGTATGTCATCCCAAGACCAGGAATTAGGAAGGGTGGGGAGGCAGTGTATTAGAAACCCAATTTTGACCATGAGGTAGCTTCATCAGCAAAGTACTGATGTTGTGATCCTTATTAGTCTGATTCCTGTATCTATTACTCATTTGGTTGAGAAGTCAGAGGGGAAAGAGATATAATCAATTTTCTCCCTTAAATCCCACCACATTCAAATGTGCATTGGCTGTTAAATCTTTAAGCACTTCAACTGGAATTAGGGGACCAGAATGAGGTGTGTGGAGGTGGAATGCCTGCTGTGCCAGGGCTCTGGGCTTTAATGCTTTAATGATCTTGGGCCTTTTAGTTCTTTGGACTTTTTAAGTCTTAGCAGCTTATGATAGGCAGCTAGTGTCTACACACCAGCCACTAGTTTTTTTAGAGGCACTGGGCATAGACCTTCACAAAAGTGAGCTGTATAGGCCATTGTGGCTGATTTTGATTAACATGGATATAGTTAAGATAGGTTGGCTGTAGAAAGGGAAGGCACTGTTGAATGAATCAATTTGTGCTGCCTTTATTCTCAGCCAGAATTGCAGGTGAAATGAGGACTTTAAGGTGTAATGGTATAAGTTCCATGTGTACTTAAGAATACAAACAAGTCTGGGAGATTCTAGCCCTTAAATTGTGCTGGGAATTATCAGGTAGTGTTAGATGAGTTTAACCTTTATCTTGATTTGAATTGCAGCCTTTAATACAGCCAGGGAGAGACCAATGGGAGGGTCCAAGTTCTTTAATTCAAATGGGGTATCCAGAGTCACCGTCTATTTATGTCCCAAGCTGGTGTCAGATGTGTTGACTATATCAGCCCTGACAATGGAATTTCAATGACTTGGCTAAAATTTCCTGTGTGTTCAACCACAGAGGAATGGTGGATTTTATTATAAATATATAAAGAAGAATGGAAGTGTTTGTTTTATAAGGGTTTGAGTAATAGAGAAGCAATGCTATTATAATCCCTAAGGAAGGAAGGGTATTAAAAAAAGGGTTGTGCCTTTTTTCTTCTCTCCCTAGGAATCAGGTTTTTTCAGGAAATCAGATAGGAACCATATTTGTTTCGAATATATATTTAAATCTTGAAATCAAAATAGAAGCAGTGGAAGGGTGAAAAACGAATAAGGGAAGACCGGACAGATTGATTAAGCTAGAGGAGGAGAAGGATTTCTTTAGATGAAAGGTTGTGTTTTTAGAAGGCAGTATTGATGATATGAAAGGAAAAATAAGTGAGATCAGGAGCCAATGAATCTTAAAGATGGGATTTTATAAAAGAGGGTGGCATTTTAATCATTACTTGGTTAGAGGAGATGATTGGAATCTTAAGAGATCCAACAAGCCGGGTGCGGTGGCTCACGCCTGTAATCCTAGCACTCTGGGAGGCTGAGGCAGGCGGATTGTTCGAGGTCAGGAGTTCGAAACCAGCCTGAGCAAGAGCAAGACCCCATCTCTACTATAAATAGAAAGAAATTAATTGGCCAACTAATATATATATATATAAAAAAAAAAATGAACCGGGCATGGTGGCTCATGCCTGTAGTCCCAGCTACTCGGGAGGCTGAGGCAGAAGGATTGCTTAAGCCCAGGAGTTTGAGGTTGCTGTGAGCTAGGCTGACGCCACGGCCTGGTCAACAAGCGAGACTCTGTCTCAAAAAAAAAAAAAAAAAAGAGAGATCCAACAGAAAAATGGAAGCAAGCTTTCAGAGAGAAAACAGGACCACCAGAGATTTCATGTCCAAGAAACATTGAGAAGTACTTACCTGAGTTTGCAGAGAAAGTGATGGGAAATCATGCCTGTCACATGATTAGCTATAGTAGATGGTTACAGAAAATGTAGACAGTACTTCCAGGCACTTTTAGCTTAGTTTCAGTGATATTGCCATTGTCAGTGGGAATGTAGATATGGCTTGGGGAATATACAGAGTTAGATCTTTAAGGGAAAGTATAGGAAGATAAGATATATGAAATATATCAAAGTAATTGATCAAATTAATAGGAATTTGGAAGATAAAAAGCATTATCATCTCAATTGTTTCCAACATAAGTATTCGTTAAAACTCAACACCAATTTGTGATTTTATATAAAACACTTTAGTAAACTAGTAACAAAAAATAATTTCTTAAATTGATAAAGAGTATCTACCAAAAACCTACTGTAAACATCAAACTTAAATGTTAAAAGATTGCACACATTCCTATTATCCATATGGTAAGATAGAAAGAAATTCTTAACAAACTTCAGGCAGATAATCACATAAAAATACAACATCCGTACACTGAAATGTAAAAGCAAATCTCTACATAATTCAGATAAAAGAGGAAAATACAAAAATTTAGAACTGAATGAAAACAAAAAGCACTCAGTAGCAAGTAAATAGCACTAGGAGAGGCAGTGCAGTTTACAGCCTTAAATTTTTTATTTGAGAAAAGAAAGATTGAAAGTGAATGAACTAAGTTTTCAACTCTAGAAGAAAAGGAAAACAAACACAAAGAAAGTAGAAAGAGACCTTACCACAGACCATGCATTCTTAATTGGGAAGATATTGTCCCCAAGGAAGCAAAAATTGGTTCTTGAGGGGTAAAAAAAGCAAAAACAAAAACAAATAAAACACAAACAAACTTAGATATTACAATGATTGTGGCCTCCAAAAGAGAATATTACATAAATAGATATATACTATATGTGTGTGGTTTAAGATGTTATGAGGTTAGGAAGTGATAGGGAAAAAAAAATCCAAAAATAATCCTAGAGGGATGATAATGAAAAAAAGGATAAAGAATATGGCTACAGATAAAAGCAGAAATTAGTAAAACAAGAAAAATGAGTAGAGTTGAGCAAAACTCTTTTAAAATCCTGATAAAAATAGGGTTTTTTGGCAAATATGAATTTTTTAAAAAGAGAAAGCACAAAAAATTATCAGGAATATAAAAGGATATAAAGGCCGGGCCGTGGTGGCTCACGCCTATAATCCTAGCTCTCTGGAAGGCCAAGGTGGGAGGATCGCTCAAGGTCAGGAGTTTGAGGCCAGCCTGAGCAAGAGCAAGACCTTGTCTCTACTAAGAAAAATATAAAAAGAAATTAGCTGGGATACTAAAATACATATAGAAAAAATTAGCCAGGCATGGTGGCACATGCCTATAGTCCCAACTACTAAGGAGGCTGAGGCAGGAGGATCACTTGAGCCCAGGAATTTGAGATTGCTGTGAGCTAGGCTGATGCCACAGCACTCTAGCCCAGGCAACAGAGTGAGACTCTGTCTCAAAAAACAAAGGAGAGAGAGAGAGAGAGAAAAGGACATAAAATCAGTATAACACATGAACAGAGTTTTTAAATTATAAGAGAATAGTACAAACAACTTTATATTCAATAGAGTTGAAAATATCTGACCAATTTCATAAGAAAAATATAAAATTTCAAAACGGTCTAAAAAGAGAAAAAAAATCTGAAATTGAAATGGTAGTTAAAGGTCTATCCCCCTAAAAGGCACTGAGTCTAGGTGGTTGTATTAGCAAGTTCATCAAACCTTCAAGAAACAGATAACTTCTACCTTTTATAAATTATTGCAAAACATAGAAAAAGAGAGAAAATTATCCAATATATTTTATGTAGCTAAGCTAACCCTGATACCAAAATCAGGCAAGTAAAAGACAAAGAGAAAACCTACCAGTTTTATCTAAAAAGATGGGTACAAAAATCCTAAATAAAATTCATCAGTGCTACCCTAAAGAGAACAACTTAAAAAAAAAAAAATTCATCAGTGAATAAAAAGAACAATGCATCATAATCCTGTGAAGTTGTCTCAGGAATGCAAGATTAATGAAATAATAGAGCTCTATCAATATAATTCACTACATTAATAGAATAAAGAAGAAAATCAAATATTTTCTTATATACCAGCAACCAACAATCAGAAAATGTAATAGACTAAGTGATTCCATATAAGGTAGCAACAAATAATATAAAGAACCTTTTTAGAGGACTATACAACTTTTACTGAATGATATAAAAGAAAATTTTACTAAGTGGATAAAAATAATGTGTCTGTGGATGGTAAAATTCAATTCTAGGAAGATGTTGTTAGGGACCGACCTTCCACAGCCCCACCGGACAGAAAAGCAGAGACAGAGGATGCAATCACACAAGAGGAGGTTTATTTTCTGGCTAGCCAGGGTCCAAGCCCCAGAGCACCAACGCAGTGGCCACTCTCACAGGCAAGGACCCCGACCGGAACAATGGCATGCCTTTTATCCCCACAGTGCACAAGCTGCGCACAAGCCGACTACGCATGGATTATGCGTTGACCTTTAAAATGATTGGTTGCCCACTATTGCCTTTTGAAATAATTGGCGGGTTGGTTGCCCTCTATTGCCTGATAGGCCAGTTGCCCGTGCTTCAATGACCTCATCCCATAATTCCCCCTACAGCGGTGTAGCAAGCAAGCAATGACCAGAAGCAAAGGTTTGCCGTTAGCCCATTGCCCCACCCAAGTGAATTCCCGACAAGTAGAAGAATTCCTCTGCCCTTCCTCTGTCCTACAAATTCCTCTGCCCTACAATGTCAGTTCTTTCCTTTAATTAATCCATATGGGTAATGGAATTCCAATCAAAACCCCAAAATGACTTTTCATGGAGCTTTTTCAAGGAAATATTATAGAAGAACATGGGGGAAAGGAATGGAAAATTGCTTTACCAGATATCAAAATATTACAAAGCAGTAAAGCACTGTGGCATAGTGTAGGAATAGACAGAGAGGTAAGTGGAATTGAATAGAGTTCAGAAATCAACCTGTGAATACAGAGTGTGGTGCATGAGAGAGAGCACTTCATGTAAGTAGGGGAAAGACAGGCTCATTGATGAGTGCTATTGAGACCACTGGCTCTTTGTGAGGAACACAAAACAAAACAGCACAGAACATTACTTTCTAGCTCAAATCTTTCATAAAAATAAATTCTAGATGGTAAAGACCTAAATGTTTTTAAGCTATAAAAAAATATTAGTTGAAAATACTGGAAAATCTCTCTATCATTATTGAATAAGGAAGGTCATCTTGTTGAGGGCACAAAAATCTTAAAGAATAACAATTTAAAGAAGGAAAAGAGATTTGACTACATCAAATTCAAAAATGTTTTACATCTGAAAACCTGAACAAAATCAAATACCAAGCTATACTCTAAAAAAATAGTTAGGCATAGGATTAATGTCCACAATATGTAAAGAACAAAAAATTCAAGAGATAAAGACCAAAAAAAGTTGTCACAAGATAGTAATAGGCAATTTAAAGAAAGGACAAGGATTGAGGGTGATGGTTAGGGGCTTTTTAGCCTTATATATAATGTTTTCACACTTTTAAAGGAGAATATGTTCATGTATTGCTTGCATATATTAAAAAGAATAACATTTTGGCCAGGTAAAGTGGCTCACACTAATAATCCTAGTACTTTGGGAGGCCGATGTGGGAGGATTGCTTGAGGCCAGGAATTTGAGACCAGCCTGAGCAACATAGCAAGACCCCATCTCTATGAAAAATTTTAAAAATTAGCTGGGTATCATGGTACGCCTGTAATCCCAGCTACTCAGGAGGCTGAGCCAGGAGGATTGCCTGAGTCTAGGAGTCTGAGGCTGCAGTGAGCTATGATCATGCCACCACTGCACTCTAGCTCAGGTGACAGAGCAAGAACCTGTCTCAAAAAAAAAAAAAAAATTCAGGTCGTGGTGGCTCACACCTTTATCCCAATACCACTTTGGGAAGCCAAGGCAGGACCTTCGCTTGAGGCTGGGAGTTTAAGACCAGCCCAGACAAAATAGCAATATCGTGTCTCTACCAAAAAATAAAAATAAAAAAAGAAATAAATAAAAATATATATATATATATATCGTAAAGGAGAGAAAGCAAAATAAAAGCAGATGGTAGGGTCGGAAATGATGTCCTAGGCATATGTTAATACAAGCAAGACAATGTGATAAGATTAAGATCGGAGTCAAAATACAATTCCAAGTACAAAACATTAGTGGGGCAAAGGTAGATTATTTTACATGGAGAAAAAGTATAGTACACTTGTAATTCCAAACGATCAAGAATCTTTTTGCCCATATATGAGGGGTGTCAGCTGAGGAGCTATTCCTATTCTAGGACTTGGGCAAGGGGTTTCTTTTGTCCCCTCACTAGGAATTCAGAGACCCATTCCCATTTTCTTAAGCTCACTGCAGGGGCAGAGGTGGGGCAGGGGGTGGGGGCCGACCCAGATTCAATCACATAGGAAGTGAGCCACGTCTGAGTTCTCTCAGGAAAATCTCACCCCCTCTCCACAACACTCTTTGCCCCTGTTATTTTTCCACAATTTGCTCTTTATGATCAAGAGTTGACCCAGAA
Source organism: Microcebus murinus (assembly GCF_040939455.1). Taxonomy (NCBI): domain Eukaryota; kingdom Metazoa; phylum Chordata; class Mammalia; order Primates; family Cheirogaleidae; genus Microcebus; species Microcebus murinus. The sequence goes on along the minus strand of NC_134112.1, from coordinate 82,539,502 downwards.
CACTAGTTTTCCCCTCAGGATATTCTGATTTAGTAAAGGGGGGGGGAGCAAAACACACAGACATTTATAATTCAATGTGAAAGGAAAAAATGTAGCATTTTTTTTTTTTATTATCTGTAGCTACTTGCATCTTATTAAACAAGCTCCCACTTCTGTTAATGACAGAGGAAAAATTTAAACTTGTCCATGAAGGTCACTTAGTTACATTTCAATTAGATATTTTCAATTTAAAATATTCAGTTTAAAATATCCCTGTTCAATTTAATTCAGTGTTTTGGGGATAAATATATACATTTGCATTCCTGCTGTAATTCAGTCAATTCCAAGTTCAGACTTTCTCTCAGAGCTGCCTCCTCCCAAGAGCCTCCTCTTTGGTTCCTAAATGCTGGGAGTTTGCACCATCCTCTTAACAGCAGGAAGCCAAGCAGTCTCAGGGCTGTGTGTGTGATGTTCTCTGGACACTCACTGAGGCTCAAGGAATGAGGGGGGCTGATGGGTTCCTTCTCAGGGATCTAAGCTCCAAGAAGTCTATTCTCAACCCCTCCGACCCTCCCCAATCCTGGAACCCCCAGCGGGAAGAGCACTTTACTTCTTCCCTGGTAGTGGCAATTTCCCACCGTCACACCCCAAGTTTGCTCTACCTACTGATTACTGTAAAACTTCATGTCCAAACGACATGCTTTGCTCTTGCTATTTAAGATATTTTGGATTTTGTAGCTTCCTTTCCTTTCCCGGCAAAGCTTTCAAGATTGTTTGTTATTTAGTTACAGGCTTCGAAAGCTGAACTTACGTCCTTATGTACATTTGCATTCCTGCTGCAACGACCATGACGCTCTCTGAAGCAAAAGGATGCCTCTGGTTGAGAACGGCATAGTTACTAGGAAGCAAATAAGAAAAAAAAATCACATCAATATTTTTTTCAAAACAGATTATCTACTTGATGTCTGTTTTTATTCTGGTTAAGGATGAAGTTCTTAGTTCTGAAAGTGGACTCAACAGCAGGGTTTTTTATTCTATTTTATTTTTCCTTCTAATTGGGTCCTTACAAGAGAAGATTCTTACCAAATATAAATAAAGCAAAAGGAGGCTTTAATCTGTCTTCTGCAGACCCCTGGAATTATGAAAAGCCCCAGGAGAGGCAGGATTACAGCTATTACTGCTCCAAGCAGGATGTGACACAAGGAGATGGCAGAGAGGGCATCTGTAGCAGCCTGTCACCCTGCTAGTCCCCAAGGAGTTCCAGGTCCTCTGATCCAGTTGCAGGAGGGACAGCAACTTGGTCAGCGCGTTCCAACAGAGGTCAGCTACGGATTGGACTGATATGCATCTAGCAGCCCAGAGGCAGTGCTAGAGGCTTCCTTCTGGGGCTGTGTGCTCAGGGTTTTTTATCTAAACAAACAAACAAACAAAAAACAACAAACAGGCTTTCTTGGGCTGGAACATAAAATCCAACAAACATTTATTGCGTACTTACAATATGCCAGGCACTGTTACAGGCACTTGGGATACATGAGTGAATAAAACAAAGATTCCTGATTTTATATTCCAGCAGAAGGGATATAGAAAATAAAAAATCAATGATATATAATATGTGAGGAAATAGAAGCTATGGAATTAATAAAAGGAGAGCAGGCTACATGGGATCAAGAGTGCCAGGTGGGAGGATAGTGTGACCTAAATAGGCTTTATTGTGCAAATAAGGCATGGTGAGGAAGTTCGCTAGCCCTGAAGGAAAATCGTTCAGAGGGCACAGCCAAAGAAACAAGCCTTAGGCGATGAGGTCAAGAAGCAGTGAGGAGACCAGCATGGCTGGAGCAGGTATGGTCAGTAGGAAGAGAGGATGCCAGACCATGTGGGTCTTATATACCATTGTACTGACTTTGGTTTTATCTCGGGTAAAGTGGAGAGCCACTGAGGATTCTAAGCAGGAGCATAATATGATCCACCTAATGTTTCAAAGGATTATTCTGGCTGCTATGTTTGAGGGGTTTCAGCAGGGGGATCAGTTAGAAGCCCATTTTATTAATGTAGGTAAGAGATGATGGTGGCTTGGACAGGAGTGATGGTAGAGGGGGTGGTGAGATGTGGTCAGATTCTGATATATTTTAAAGGAAAAGCCAATAGACTTTCCTAAAGGATTGACCACAGGGAGAGAGAGGGAAAGACAAGAGTCGGGATAACTAAAAGTTCTTTGGCCTAAGCAGCTGGGAGGGTGGAGTTGCCATCAACTGAGCTGAGGAAGGCTAGACGTGGGGCAGATTTGTAGGGGAAGAAAAACCATTTCATTTTAGACATGTTGAGTTCACGATGAATATTAGACACCCCAGTGGAAAATTTGAATAGACCATAAAATAGGTTAAGTTTAGAGTTTGGTGGGAAAGAAGTCTAGGCTAGAGAGGAAAATTGGGAAGTTCACAGTATGTAGATGGTCTTTAAAGCTCTAAGTCTGAATCAGATCAACAAGAGAATGACTATAGAAGGTGAAGGGAAGAAAGGCTAAGACCTATACCTGGGGCTCTCCAACATGAAGAACTGAGGGAAAGAGGAGGAATCAGCAACTGAGACTAGGAATGATGGTGTGATCAGTGAAGAAGGAAGACAGCCAAGAGTGGGGAGTCCTGGAAGCCCAGTAAAGGAAGTACATCCAAAGCCAGTGATCTGCTTTGTCAAACACTCATGCTAAGTCAAGTAGGATGAAGGGCAGAGAGCTGACCATTGGCTCCAGCCACAAGGCAGTCATTTGCCACCTTGACAAGAGCAATGATGGTAGAGTGGCAGGAGGAAACCCCCAACTGCAGTGGGTATAAGAGAGTGCAGGAGGAAAGAAACTGCAGAATGCGAGTGTGGGATACTACCCTTAGATATTTCTTGCAAACAGGGAGCAAAGAAATGGAGTGGAAGTTGTCAGGGAAAAACAGGATCAAGAGAAGTGATTGCTTTTTCTCTTTTTTCTTTTCTTTAAGATGGGAAAGAAACCAGGCTGTTTATATGCTAATGAAAATAATCCGAGAGGGAGTAGAAAGTTGTTAATGAGAGACAGGGAGGGAGTATTGCAGGGGCGATATCCTTAAGGAGGGATTGATTTTAGCTAGCCGGGTGGATATTTTATCTGTGAAGCAGTTGGAAAGGCATAATATGTTGGTAAAGACACTGGTAGGTGGGGAGAAGCGGTGGGGGTCTGTGAAAGTTCTTTCTTGATTGCTTAAAATTTCTCAGCGCTTGAGAAAGTAAGGGCACCAACTGAGCTTGTGAATGGGGCATGAACTGTTCAGGGTTTGAGGAGAGGAAAGGTGTGAAATAGTCATTTAGCAGAGTGGGAGAGCAAGGAGCTAGGATATGTGTGATTGCCAGGCAGCATTCAGAATTCACTGGAGGCTAATGATCGTGAATTTAAAGTGAGGTCAGCCAGTCCATGTGTGCCTGTGCTTATCAGCCTCATTCAGCTGCGTGGGTTTCGACACAGGTTGGGCAGAGACATTTAGTTAACCAACATTTTGGCTTCAGCAAAAAGAAGTGAGGTGAGTAAGAAAATCCAAGTTTTGTGAATAGGACTACTTACAATGATGGGCATGGCATTTAAGCTGGGTACGGAGAGGAGTGAGAACATAAACATTGGGAAAGACGGTGGAAAATAAATGACTGGTGCCCATGGAATGGTATGTGTGTGTTATATAGAAGCCACTTCATTGCTTTAAAGAAATAGTAAGTCCCTAAATGTTCTTTTTGTCTTTGGCACAATTCTTGTCCTCTACATTATCTGACGGGATTTTTGGTAAACAGATATTGTATGTATTAATAGTTTGATTGCAGGATGCCAGAGGTTTGTTGGGGCTAGGGAGTACATTGGAAAGATTGGGGAGAGTGGGCAGGCAGAGAGAAACATGGATTAGAGATGATGCAGGGTACATCTATAAGTAATAACAGCATCTAAGCTATGATCCGGGAAGTGAGTGGTTGAGGTAGGGTGGACAAGATCCCTGGGGGAGAAGAGATCTAGAATTGATCCTATAAGGATATACAACTATTATGTACCCATAATAATTAAAAAAAAAAAGAAGAATTGAGAGGCTGGGGTCATCTGTGTGTACAGGGCGTTCACCAAAGTTAAGAAAAGGACATAAATGGCAATGTGATGGTCAGCCAGGAGGTAAAACTGTTAAGAAACATGGGGGATGACCCACTGATACTTTTACAGTAAATCATTCATTGAATCTTACCATTGAACCGTACCATTTATACCTGCTTTTAAACAATTACAGTATAAACAAAATATTATTACAAGGTAATGTTTGCCTAAAGGAGTCCAAGCACAACAAAGAGGGATTTTCCTAGGGATCCCTGTCAATAGTTTCCATTTCTCAAGAGTTTCTTCCTAAGAGAGGCATACTTTTGAGAGTAGGATTACTGCTTTATGCCAGTAATGTCACGAAGGGAGACATGCTTCACCTAAATGGCATTGCTTCTTTTTAGTTTTGTTTTTCCTTCCACTAACCCATAATAATTCATACATCACATGTATTATTCCTATAATTACAACCACATATTATATGGATTTGCAAAAAGTCATATCGTGTAATACAGAAGACAAGGATTGTGCCAAAAACAAAACGTAACATTGTACTATTTCTTTGAGCAATAAATTGGCTCCCACCAACACAACAAACCATTTCATTTGCTCCAATGATTTATTTACGACTTGGTTTTCTTGAGGGAGATTCCAATTTCTTCCCCATAAAAGCCTGCTGTGCATTACAAAAGCCCCTCAGTTAATTACTGGTCTAAAATCTACTATGGGGCATTCATCTTCCTTGAGGAATTTACAGGTTGGATAGTAAAAGGAAAACATCCACTAAGAATTCTGAAGTTAAATTCTTACTTCCAAATTATATATACCTTTCCCTTTTGATTGCTAATAATTTCATGATTTCTTTTCCCAGCACCATTTTAAATCTGAGTGGAGCATTTTGATATTTATAACTAGAGTAACTGAGACAGCCTGGGTCTTCTACTCCATGTTGGTCCTTGCAACAAGTAATCTTGCCTTGTTGCCCAGGAAGCCCTGGACATGTATTCAGCCCTAGTCAGAGGGTCACTGTGGTTGTGCTCATAGCCTGGCCTATCTCTATGTAGTTCCTATAGTATAGTAGTGTTTTTTGTTCAGGAATCCCAGAAAATAGACCTACCTTCCCATCTTCCCAGGTGTTTATATAAATAAAGTAAAAACACTTTCCCCAGACTGCAATTACCTTAATGGATTTGGGATCACTGACAAGGACACAGTGATAGTCCCAAGGGACATTTACAAGATGCCTCTTGGCCCCTTGCCGTGGGTTGCATAGGTCTAGGATTAAAGGGTCATGGCATCCACTTTTTATATCTTGGTGGAGACACAAGGTACAAGACATTTATTGACTAGGGAGCAATAGGTCAACTTTCCTATTTCCTAGAACACTAAATTCATGGTCCTCAGGTGTTCAGATTCCCACCTCACAACTTAATTTGGTGTAAGTCCCTTTGGGTATACTTAGGAAAATATGTCCTATAAGAGTAAAGGAAAGGCAGGCTATAGTTCCATTTAGTACCATAGGTTAGGCAGTTTGGCACCAGGAAGCCCAGGAAACATTTTTTTTTGAGACAGAGTCTCACTCTGTTGCCCGGGCTAGAGTACCATGGTGTCAGCCTACCTCACAGCAACCTCAAGCTCCTAGGTTCAAGCGATCCTTCTGCCTTAGCCTCACGAGTAGCTGGGACTACAGGCATGCACCACTATGCCCGGCTAATGTTTTCTATATATTTTTAGTTGGCCAATTAATTTCTTCCTATTTTTTAGTAGACACAGGGGTCTCGCTCTTGCTCAGGCTGATCTTGAACTCCTGACCTTGAGTGATCCACCCGCCTCCCAGAGGGCTAGGATTACAGGCGTGAGCCACTGCGCCTGCCAGGCAGGAAACATTCTTAAAGGCTTTCTCTGGCTACCTCAGTTTTGTTAATCAAGGAAACACAGGCTAAGGTTGCAGTTACTACGGCCCCCCAGGGCAAAAGTCCTCATCTTCCTTCTGGACCACCAAGCTATTGAGTACTTGCCTTGGCTATGCTGCTGTACTGACTGCCTCTGTGACAGGCACCACCGTAGATACTTGTCCCCAGGCCAGTGTTAGCACAGACCACAGACCAAATTTGACTAGGAGCTTGTGAAGGAAGAGAGAAGCACATCCTTAGTCCCACACTGACTTTCTGTAGTCCACACCTGAAGCTCCAGGGAAATCCAAGTTGGGTACTAAGGGTAGAGGCCAGTCTCTCCCAGTGTGATTACATTGTATGCCAGCATTTTATACTTGTAACTGCCTTCATAGAAGAGAACGCAGTCACCCATCTAGGTCCCATTAGTATTTAGGGTGTATCCCTTAGGGGCCATCCCATGGAGCCAAATTTAGGATTTGGATCCTTGAAGGAGGAGCTCTTAGAAGCTTCTGTCTCTCTAGTGAAAACGAGACATATGTTGAAATTCTCAATTTTGCTAAAGCACCTGTGTTAGGTATGATTGCTTTTGGCTGCAAGAAACAGAAAACCCTACTATCACTTAACCAGTAGAGGTTTATTTCTCTTCTAAAACAAGAAATCTGCTGTTGTTTGCCTGGTGGCTCTGTCTTGGCAGGGTTAGCATCTCTGGCTTTGCCATGTCATGATCCCAAGACTAGGGCTCTAGGCATCTTAGTGATGTGTGACGTGGGAAGAGAGAGAAGGCAGAACCACTGGCATCTCTCCCTTTTCCTGGAATGCAAAAGCTTTCTAGAATTGTTCCCACCACAAATAATGAGTAACATTTTCTTTCACCTTTCAAGGGCTGAAACTGAGTCACATAACCAACTCTAGCTGCCAGAAAGCCTGGGAGACGTTTTACAAAAAGGACTGCTATAATTGAGCTAAGTCAATTGCGGTCCATATCCTGACTCCTCCCTGCAGGGAATAAAAGGAAAATATCTATTTTGGGCGGAAACTGACAGAATCTTCCATGGCATCCTATTGACATTATGCCATCCTGAAGTAGTCCTTTATCTTCAAATACACTGCTGTCTACCCCTGAGGCTTTAGGTTCCCATCCGCCATAGTAAACTACTGACTCGTTTAAAAAATGTGAATATATTATAAATAGGCGGGGAGAGATCGACCCTTCGATTCCCTAGAATGTTTAATGATCCTATTTTTACATATTTATCATCCCTCAAGTTACCCTTGCAACTTGAAGCATGGAATCTGCTAAGATTGACAAACCAAACAGACAACATGCCTTCTATTTGATTATTACAGACATTAGCATCTGGGCGCTCGTTGAAATTGCACATACCAATCTTTGTTACGAATATCAAAAACACTATCTTTCCTCTTCCCACACTCTCTTAAATAAACAAAGAACAGGAGGACAGGAAGGAATGGCAAATACTTCTCTTATTTTCGGGGGCTCTCTAAGTCCTAAATTATAAGCGGCTGTCTCTTCCTCTGACACCCAGTCAGTGCTGGGTAGGCCTTTAGTTATAACTGCTTGTCTTGGGGTGGCTTTGGAGATGACTATAATCTAGGCTCTTTGAGCTGAGATTTATTACTTTTTAATTGCTGATTATCACATGTTCCTTTATGAAGAGAGGGATCATATTTCATGATCTTTGACTCATTAAAGTTTGTGAGAAATATTTTTCTTGAAGAGAAATATTTTTTAAGAGTGCAACACTTAAACACTTTTTAAGAGTGCAAAAAGAAAAGCAAAATTCTTTAGTCCAATCAGTGCACAGCAAAGGTGAATGGGAAAATAGGAACGATGCCAGCATCTCAAAAACAGAGAGCCCAAGTTCCCCCCTTTGACCTGGGTTGATGTGCAGAGCACTAGGAGGAACCAAGCCAAAAAGCAGGTGGCCAGACAGGTCTCCACTGTGCAGGCAAGATGCTGCACCCAGTGGGCCAGGGAGCTGGTGGTGACTGAGCAAACTCTTACTATTACCAGTGCTGGGTGCTAGAGTGGCCAATGGGAAGTTCGCTGGATACCCTTGCCTCACGGCGAAGGCTGAACGGAGGCAGCAGGGAAATGAAATGCTGGTTACTAGAGAGGAGGTACAGATGTGGCATGGGATGAAGTGAGATTGCACAACTCTGTTGGCAGGAAGAGCACTAGCTGTTCTGCAGGGAGAATCAATATTGAACCAAGAGAAAGAGCCCTCCAGGGCCATTATATTAGTCCGGGTTCTCCAGAGAAACAGGAACCAATAGGGCGTGTGCGTGTGCGTGTGTGTGTGTGTGTGTGTGTGTGTGTGTGTGTGTGTGTGTAGAAAGGGATTTATCCTAAGAAATTGACCCATAACATCATGGAGCCTGACAAGTCCCAAGATCTGCACTCAGCAAGCTAGAGACACAGGGGAGCAATGGTATAGTTCCAGTCCGAAGGCTCGCAGTCTAGGAGACCAGAGTCCCAAAGCAGGAAAAAACAGTGATGTCCCAGCTTGAAGACAGTCAGGCCAGGGGACTTCCCTTTTACTTGCAGGAAAGTCAGTCTTTTCATTCTGTTCAGGCCTTCAACTGATAGGGCAAGGCCCACCCACACTGATGGGGGCAATCTGTTTTATCTAATCTACAGATTCAAGTGTTGAGCCGGGAGGGGTGGCTCATGCCTGTAATCCTAGCACTCTGGGAGGCCGAGGAGGGTGGATTGCTCAAGGTCAGTTGTTCTAAAGCAGATTCAAGTGTTAATCTGATCCAGAAACACCCTCACAGACACACCCAGAATAATGCCAGGGTGTCTTATCCTGAGAGAGGGCCCAAGAGTCCAGGAAGCTGGGCGTAGTGGGTCACACCTGGTAATCCTAGCACTCTGGGAGGCTGAGGCGGGGGGATTGCTCGAGGTCAGGAGTTCAAAACCAGCCTGAGCAAGAGCAAGACACCATCTCTACTAAAAATAGAAAGAACTGAATTGGCCAACTAAAAATATATAGAAAAAATTAGCCAGGCATGGTGGTGCATGCCTGTAGTCCCAGCTACTAATCTAGGCTGACGCCACGGCACTCTAGCCCAGGCAACAGAGTGAGACTCTGACTCAAAAAAAGAAAACGAAAAGAAAAGAAAAGAAAAAAAAGAAAGATACTGTCTTCAAAGATGTGCACAGACATTAAGCAAGGAATAGTTCAGGTATCCTGCAGTTAGTAACTTCAGGTGTTATTACCACACCTGGACTTGAAGGAGAGAGCCATGTTCTTCAGCCAAGGGATAAAGCCAACCTGTAGCCAGCCTGGAAGAGGAGTCAAGGAAAAAGTTACCCAGCTCTCACTCTCCTCCCTCCTGTGGACTTTGGTTACTTGCTCACCACTGACCAAACCTAAGGAAGCTGGAGAACAAGAGAGCAGGTGACTGGGAAAGACTTCGGAGGGAGAAGAGCAGAGAAAGGTGGAAAAGAGATATGTAGGAGTATCAGAAGATACCCAGCAAAACATCAATAACTTCAGATGGCTGGAAGAACGCCAGTGCTCTTTTTTTTTTTTTCCTTTTACTTGTTTGATCACAGAACAAAACATCTTCAATTCACTCAAACAGAAGATCTAGGCCACGCGTTATGGAACTCTATGTCTACGTTACATTCCCCAAAAAGCCCATGTCATGTGGTTAGCTTGCCAAAAAGATCAACTTTAGAAAATATTGCCTTTTATTAATTTGCAATTGTTATGCTCTTTTATCCTTATTACAGAGAAAAAGCAATCCGTTTCCATCATAGAACATCTAGAAAGGTAGATAAACCCAAAGGAGAAAATGAAATGGTCTTGTGATCCCATATGCTAGCAATAATCACTACTAATATTATGGGGTGTGTTTTTTAAGTCTCTTAATCATACCTTACATATGTATGTATACATTTTCGAACTTTTTTATTTTGACATAATTTTAGGCTGACAGATAAAGTGCAATAATGGTACACAAAATTCCCATATACCCTTCACAGTGATTTTCCAAATGTTAAGCATTTACCACATTTGCTTTATTCATCTTTCTTTCTGTAGGTATGTATGTATGTGTGTGTGTGTGTATATACACAGACAGATATACACAAATATAATTTATATATACACACCTACATAGTATTTTTTTCCTGAATCGTTTGAGAGTAATCAATTTTAAAAAATTTTAACAGAAGCAAGTTATGTCTGTAAACCATCACCAACATCACCAATTGTAATAGACAATCTTCAAAATCAAGAATAAGATAATACGCCGGGGCGGTGGCTCACGCCTGTAATCCTAGCACTCTGGGAGGCCGAGGCGGGCGGATTGCTCAAGGTCAGGAGTTCAAAACCAGCCTGAGCGAGACCCCGTCTCTACCATAAAAATAGAAAGAAATTAATTGGCCAACTAATATATATATATAAAAATCAGCCGAGCATGGTGGCTCGTGCCTGTAGTCCCAGCTACTTGGGAGGCTGAGGCAGGAGGATCGCTTGAGCCCAGGAGTTTGAGGTTGCTGTGAGCTAGGCTAACGCCACGGCACTCACTCTAGCCTAGGCAAGAAAGCGAGACTCTGTCTCAAAAAAAAAAAAAAAAAAAAAAAGAATAAGATAATAGGCATGGTGGCTCACACCTGTAATCCTAGCACTTTGGGAGGCAGAGGCAGGAGGATTGCTTGAGGCCAGGAATTTGAGACCAGACTGAGCAACATAGCAAGACCCCTGTTTCTACAAAAAAATTTTAAAAATTAGCCGGGTGTGGTGGTGCACACCAACCTACTCCCTACTCGGGCGGCCGAGGCAGGAGGATGGCTTGAGTCCCAGGAGTTGGAGGTTGCAGTGAGCTATGTTGATACCAGTGCACTCTAGCCCAGGCAACAGAACAAGACTCTATCTGAAAAGAACGAACGAACAAAAGAAAGAAAGAAAGAGAAAACAAGAAAGAATAAGAGAATAATAGTGATAATAGAATGCTTATCAAGAAATTTCCATCACATGCTTGAAGCTCTTACTTGAGGGGAGAGGGGGGCATGGGCAATATAAGTAACCTTAACACTTGTACCCCATAATACGCTAAAAAAAAAGAGAAATTTCCATCAGATCAGAACAGACTTAGCTAGAAAGGAAGTACCTAGTCTTTTTGCAACCCTAAGGCAGACTGTGAAGGGTCCTGGCTGACAGATGCCCCGTCCACGCTCCTGCTTATGGAAAGGGAGTATGAAACTCGGCTGGTCTGAGAGCTATCGGGTAGCCATTAGAGGGCTGAGAGAGAGGCCCTGACAAAGTCACCTGTGAGGGAATGTCTGGAGGTGTAGAGTTAGATCATCAGCAAGTAATGCCCCATTTCAAAGATACCCTTGCACAGCCACTCGTCTAATTTAGAATGCAGTAGGTCATTTTGGAGAAGTCAGTTTCAGGTATCCAGTTGTAAATGCTTGCTATAGAAGACAGAGATAACAGGTTTGAAATTAGTTATTCTGGCCAGGGCATAAACAACCTCCCCCACAGTAAAATCACCAGGGAAAGAACAGAAATTAAGGCCTTCTGTTACCTGTTAGGGTCTGATTTAAGCAGAATAATGGTTGGGACTGGGTTAAATAATTTTTTCAGGCATCGCACATTACCTTGAGTCTTGGCATAAAATAGAGCCAGATGCTAAAGTGCCTTCCTGGATTGCCTTCCAGAGTTGGGCCTTTCCCCAGAGGTGCACAGCTGAGATTATCAGGTTGTCCATGATTCTGAAAGCCAAACAGCCAAAGGCTTAGCAACAGGGCTGACGCACTACAGAATGACATTGAGCTGCACATCTGCAGACGGTGAGGCAAGAGATTCCAACTCAGGCTTTTCAAGGAGGAGGGCATTCCTAGCTGATCCTTGACTCACTCGGTCACCTGACCTTGTTTTTAAAGAGCAAGGTCATTATTTTCCTTACAAACTGATACTTATGGGTTTTGATTAATTTAGGAACCTGTCTCTTGACCAAAAAAAGAAGGACTCATTCTAACAATAAGTCCTGACAGAGTGTTTTCCTGAAGACACCAGGAGGGTGGCAGTTGGCACCCCAAATGGATGTCTTCTTAGTCAAAGGACCACCAAGAACATGCACCTGCGCCTCAAGATCAGGAGAAAAATATGGAGGAGAGTTGGTATAGTGAGGCTAACGGAAGAGAGAAAGCCAAGATTACTCCCGTACCTCGTTCTGGATTCTGGGAAGAATAGTGTGTGGATCCTCCAAATGTCTGTGTACCCAAGAGTTAGCTGCAGAGGGTGAATGGGCCTGGGGGCCACAGCCCTGCAGAGACTGCCACCGTGGGGCAGAGACACACTCAGCAGAGGAGTGCAACACGAGAGCCCTAGTTGGAAGCTGGCCAAGGGGGAGAATGGCTTGAGAATGAGTCAACTGCAGGGCGTCTTAAAACTAGCACCTTGTCCACGCCATGCCCATAGACAGAGAGCCAAAGAGAGGAACCTGATCTCTCCGTGGCAATCCCAGAAGAGGGTTTTTAGCGTTGCTATCTCCCTTCCCCACTCTGTCATCAGAGGGGAACATGCCAGGAGAAGAAGGTGAGAGTGGACTGCCTCCCTCCACTTTAAGCCCCTAGAAACTAGGGTGACTAATGGGCTTACAGGAGGAGACTTTAAAATTGTATATAAGATTTAAGTTGTCAAATGAACAGCAAGAAGTTAAAAGAACTGAAAATGACTATTCTAATAGTTGAAAATTGTTGAAAATGATTGAATGGTTAGAAAAAGGAGTTTCAGGCTGGGCACAATGACTCATGCCTACAATCCCAGCATTTTAGAAGGCCAAGGTGGGAGGATCACTGGAGGCCAGGAGTTTGAGATCAGCCTGGCCAACATAGCAAGACCTCATCTCTACAAAATATTTAAAAATTAGCCAGATGTGGTGGTGCACACCTGTTGTCCCAGCTACTCAGGATGCTGAGGCAAGAAGATCACTTGAACCCAGGAGTTCAAGGTTACAATGAGCTATATCTCACCACTGAACTTCAGTCTCATCAACAAAGTGAGACGCTATCTCTTAAAAAAAAATGAAGAAAATTTCAATAGAGAACAGAAAATAGTCAATGGGGGAAAATTTCATTTTATACCCAATAGTTGAAATTCTTCTCTAAGACAATGACATTAGACATTCAGACATTTATCTCCTCTTTCTCCCAAGACCGCTGGCTTGCATCCATACCCCTCCCTCCCTTCTTGTCCTCTTAATACAGTAGCAACTTTACCAAGGCTCAAGAGCACATCAGCCAACATCATGACCTCTTTTTTAGGCTATTTTTCCAGTGCAAGCAGAGCAGTGCCTAAAATGGCCAGGAGGCGGGCTCTGCTTCCAGCTCACTGGGACAATTGTAGATCTTCTGGTGAAAGCACTCCTTCCTTTGATATTAAGAGCTTTAAACAAGCAAAGCCCAAAGTAGTGGAAAGGAGAAATAAAAATATTAAAATAATATGAGAATACCACTCCAGCCTTTACCGTGACTCATGCATTCTAGCTTTGGAAGAAACAGGACCATATATAAGTTCTGGTTCAGACCACAAACCCTGCTCAGCATCACAATCTTGCAAGTGTGTGTCTCAGCTGGCACCAAAACTGAGTCTTCAGAAGGCTTTTCCACCCAGCTACTTCTGGATGATGGGAACTCGTGGTAAAAACCAATAGATGCCATGGGCATAATCAACCTTTTGCTCTACTTTGTTTTTTTGTTACAGTAGAGTGAATTTCTTGGTCCAAAACAATGTTGGCTGAGATACTGTGTTAGTGAATCAACACTAAATCCAAAGATGTTGGAAATGAGAGATGCAGGGCAGGCACAGATAATAAATTCATATCCAGAGTAAGTGATTATTCTACTGTGGGAAAAATGCAATCCCTTCTATGATTAAAGGGATTCAGTGTAATTTACCTGCCACCATTTGCCTGGCTGTGAGGGCTCAGGGGTGGTTGCTGGTCATAGGGTGACAGCTTGAAAGAGAAAAAAAATCTGTTATTGAGCCTATTTATAAACTCTATATATGCCACTATTTCACTAAGTTCATGAGCCCGTGAAACAAGCTCTCAGTGCTGGGAAAAATATCACTTGATAAGTGCAGAACAGGTCATCTTTTTAATATCTACCTGATAATTCAGCCTCCTCTGCAGTAGACGCCTTTTGGTAAACACTTACATAAGACTGAGATATTCTTCCACTCTGTATTCATTCTGAGCAGTTCATTCGTTCATTCTCTATTACCAGGGTCCCAGCACAAACAAGTGGAACACAAAAATTAAGATATGTTAAGGAGGTAAAGAAGATTATTTACAAAGGGCCTATTGTGGAGAACCACAAAGGATAGTAGATGGTAAAAGTAACAGGATTTGCTGAGGAATTGGATGTGAGTGAGAGAGGCAGAGAGAAGGTTGACTCCAAGGTTTTTTTGGCTATTGGAAAAACATAATTGCTATTTACTGAACTGGGAAGGATCATAAGAATTCTGGGTTTGATGTACATGTGTGCTGGATGTATAGTAGATGCTCAGTTTGGGACATGTTTAATGTCCAAGTGGGGATCTGGAGATGCTATGTGGACATATGAGTCTGGATTTTAGGAGAGAGGGGAAAGTTTAAATACTCAGTTTACAGTATATACTATACTCAGTACAGCTTCCCTAGAGACCAAGGAGAGGTGATCGGCTAGGACAAGTGTGGCTGAGAAGTTAAATAAGATTTGAGCCTAAAATTACCATTGGAGGAAGCAATGTGAGTGACATTTGTAAGATCAGTTTTCATAAAGTGTCAAGGATGTCCACGAGCTTGAAGTGAGCTAAAAAATGGGAGGAGAAATATTGGAGATAGTTAAGATAAACCTTTTAAGGAATTTTGCTATAAAGGGAAGGAGAGAAAGGGGGCTGTAGCTACAAGAGAAGTAGGGCCAAGAAAAGGTTTTAAAACACAGAAGAAAAATTTTAAAACCTCCTTCCTAAATCTGATTGTCATCAATCCTCTAGTCTTATTTCTTCCAAGTCCCTGACTATGTGGCCAAACCAGCAGTCTCTACCTATAAATCACCATGAATCCTCTCCTCAAGTATCTGTTCATGCTCGGTGGTGATTCTCATGCCAAATCGTCTCCCCTCCGACACAGAGTAGACAATGAGACAATGAGCTGTACTGTCCTACTCAGTAGTACTGTTTCCCTACTCCATTTCCCCCATGGTTACCTCTGAGCAGGGCTACAATGCCACCATGTTCCATTTCTGCTTAATACCATTAGGAAGAGCATAGACAAGGGTCAAATTTTTCCTTCTCAGTCAACTGTCCTTAGGGAATTCGCCGTGAGAAGAAGCAAATGTGAGTTGAAGCAGGTTTATCAGTGTGGCAGAAAATTGTAGGGCACAGCTAAAGGGTTCTAGATGGAAACTGGTAGTTATAAATGCATTTGTAGGAAATAAGAAAAGTCATTAATAAAGAAGGAGGACATCCACGTGGCCAAGAAACAAAAGAAAAGGTGCTCCACTTCATTAGTCATCAAGGAAATGCCAATAAAAACCGAACCACATGCCATTACAAACTCACCAGGATAACTATTAACATGAGAGAGGTGGAAAACAAGTGTCCAGTGTGGAGCAATTGGAACTCTCATCTGTGCAGATGAGAGTATAAATGTTGCAGCCACTATAAAAAATTGTTTGGCAGTATCCACTAAAACCAAACATATATGTTACCAGGAATTCTACTCTTTACTGTATACCTAATAGAAATGAGAACATATGTTCACCAAAAACCTGAATTAGAATGTTCATAGTAGCACACTCTCATTATTCCAAACTGAAACCTACCTAAATGCCTACCAACGGCAGAATGCATAAATAAATTGTGCTATATTCTCACAATAGAATATTGTAAAGCAGTGTGAATTGAGGACATACAACTATAAGCAAAATATGAAAAAGTTTCACAAACATAAGGTTGAGCAAAACAAACTGGTAAAGAAGTACATACTGCATGGTTCTTACAAAATACAAAACCAGACAAAACTAATCTATGCTGTTAGAAGTCAGGAATAGTGCTTACCCTTAGAGGTGACTAGTAGGAAAAAAAAATACATGAGCTGAGCAAAAAATTCAAGAAGTTGACAAAAGGGCAATAGAGTAAACCCAAAGAATAATAAGGGAGAAAACAGTAAAGAGGAGGACAGAAATCAACGTGGTACAGGACAAAACCAAAAGCTGCTTATTTGAAAGCATTAATTAAATAAATCTATGGCAAGACTAACGCAGATAAAAAGAAGATGTAAAAAACATAGAATAAAAAAGAGGAAAATAGCTACAGACATAAAAGATTTTTAAAATATTAGAAATGGTTTATATATTTATTTATTCCTAGAAATATATAAAATATCAATATTAGCATAAGAAGGAATAGAAACCTTGAATATATGAATAAATACTAAACATATTTAAATGACTAAGGCTTCCCCTCCTCCTTCCCCAAACCCTCAAATCTACATATTTTTCATGGGTCATTTCTACCAAAATTTCAAAGAACAGTTAATTTCTCTCTTGTGTATGAAATTGTTCCAGAAAATAGAAATCAAGCAACAGCTGTCTCATTTTATGAGGCTATGTGGAAAAAAAAAAAAAAAAGACAAATCCAACACAAGAAAAGTACAGGCACATTTTATTTATAAATATAAATTTAAATAAAATTTAAAATAACTCATTGGATATAACAATTTTAAAATAATACATCATGATGATCAATTAAAATTTATCTTAGAAATTGTATGATTCTGTACAAGAAAATCTATCTACAAAATACAACACGTGGCTAGACTAAAGAAAAAATTCAGAAAAACAACTTGTACTAGTAGTAAGTAGCAGTAGGCAGCAGAAAACATTTGATATGCTTCAGCACTTATTTATGACTAAAAAAATTTTTCAAAAAACTAGGAATAGAAGGAAATTCTTCAACTTGATAAAGCTTTATGTCAAAAACCAATGGCAAACACGATTAATGGAGAAACTTTAGATCAAGAGCAAGATAAGGTAACCTCCATCTCTGCTATTGTTTATACAAAAGGGCCTAGCCAACTGTATAAGGAAAAAAAAAGAGATACAAGTGGCTGAAGGAATCCGAGGGGACAAGATAAAACTGTGTTTTAACTGCAGATGATATAACCATTGAGCTAGAAAAACCAAGACTCAACAAACTATTAGAACTAATTTCTCTAAATCAATAACAACCAAATAGAAAATGTAATAAAACTAAAACACTAGTCATATTAGTAACAAAAGTTATTAAATACCTAGGAATAAATTTAATCCCAAATACACAAGTCTTTTATGAAGATAATTATTTTACAATTCCAATAAAGGATATAAAAAATAACTAAATAACTAAATAAATTTTATGCTCTTGAATAGTACAATTTGAAGGTGTAATAACTTATTTTTGAAGAAAAAACTCTAATGAAAAATATAAAGAAGATATAAATAGAAAAAAGTTCATATTTCTGTATGGTATAACTTTATAATAATGTTTTCTCTAAATTAATTTATATAATTTTAACATAATCCAACTCAAAATTAATTTCAGTTGTACATTTTGAGGAAGATGATAAACTGATTCTTAAATATGAATAAAAGTCAACTTTAAAACAATTAGACCTTAAAAAAAGAGTAGAGTGGCATTTGCCCTACCTAATTTTAACAGAATTAATATGTGATATTAACAGATTTGGGCTCAAGAACAAGCAAATAGACCAGTGAAATAGAATAATTTAGAGACAACCATTTATGTATCAGAATTTAATATATTCTAATGAAGGCATCAAAAGTCCACTGAGCTACAGCCAAAGGGCAAATGTTTAAAAAAAAAAAAAAGGAAAGAAAGAAAAAAGTCCATTGAGAAATTAAGTTTTTTTTTTTTTTTTCAGTAGATGGTGTTGAGGAAACTGCCTTACTGTTTGGAGCAACATTAACTAGGTCATTACCTAATATCATCATTTTGTTGAGAAATGCAAACTGGATCCTTACCTAGCATCAAATGCAAAGGGGGATTGTAGATAGGTTAAAGACAAATGTGGAAAAAAAGTCAACAGAAAAGAAAACAAGAGAATATCTTCATGTCCTAGGAGCAAAAAACAGATTTTCAAACAAAACTTGGAAAACACAAACCATAAGGCATTGATGAATCTGATTACATCAAAGTTAAAGCTTTCTAACACCACAACAAAGTACCACTTCACACTCACCAGAATGACTACAATTAACAATTAAAACAGGGGCCGGCGACAGCGGCCCGGAGGCTCACGCCTGTAATCCTAGCACCTTGAGAGGACAGAGGCGGGCGGATTGCTTGAGGTCAGGAGTTCAAAACCAGCCTGAGCAAGAGCGAGACCTTGTCTCTACTATAAATAGAAAGAGATTAATTGGCCAACTAATATATATAGAAAAAATTAGCCGGGCATGGTGGTGCATGCCTGTAGTCCCTCCCAGCTACTCGGGAGGCTGAGGCAGCAGGATTGCTTGAGCCCAGGAGTTTGAGGTTGCTGTGAGCTGGGCTGATGCCACGGTACTCACTCTAGCCTGGGCAACAAAGTGAGACTCTGTCTCAAAAAAATAAAAAAAATAAAAACAGAAAAGAAGTGTTTGCAACGGATGTGAAGAAATTGGAACCCTTATGCATTGCTAGTGGGAATGTGTTAATAAAATGGCTCAGTCATATGACCCAGGAGTTGCACTCATAGGTATATACTCAAAGAATTAAAGACAGGTTCTTGGCTGGGCACAGTTGCTCACGCCTGTAATCCTAGCACTCTGGGAGGCCAAGGTAGAAGGATTGCTTGAGTTCAGGAATTCGAGACCAGCCTGAGCAAGAGCAAGACCCTTCTACTAAAAATAGAAAAATTAGCCAGGTGTAGTAGAGCTACTCAGGAGGCTGAGGCAGGAGGATGGCTTGAGCCCAGGAGTTTGAGGTTGCAGTGAGCTATGATGATGCCACTGCACTCTACTCAGGGCAATAGAGTGAGAATCTGTCTTTAAAAAAAAAAAGAAAGAAAGAAAGAAAGAAAAAGGAAAGAAATAACAGGTGCTCAAACAAGTACATGTACACACATGTTCGTAGCAGCACTATTCATAATAATCAAACTGCAGAAACAGCTCAAATGTCTATCAATGAAAGAATGGAAAAACAGATTGTGGTATATCCATAAAGAATATCATTCAGTGATAAAGAAATGAAGTACTGATACCTGCTATAACATGAATGAACCTCTAAAACATCATGCTAAGTGAAAGAACCCAGACACAAAGGATCACATATTGTATGACTCCATTTATATGAAATATCAATAATAGATAAATCAATAGAGATAGAATACAAATTGGTGGTTACCAGGGTCTATAAGGTTAGGAAGAATGGAGAGAAACTGCTTAGTGCACAAAGGGTTTTACTTTGGAGTGATACAAATGTTTTGGAACTAGATAGAGGTGGTAGTTGCAAAACATTGTGAATGAACTAAATGTCACTGAATTATCCACTTTAAAATAGTTAATAAAAAAATCTTGGTGATGGCACTAAAAAAAAAAAGCTTTCTACCCAGGGAGAAAATTAAGATAATAGAATTAAAGATTATTTATACTCTTTAAATAATGAACCAATTTTCGTTGGGATGGTGAGAGGATCAAGGTCCTTATATCAGGCATGGTCTAGTCATAAGCCTGTAAATCACACTAGATATTTCAAACAAGTAGTATTTAATAAAAGTAGTCGGCTACACAGGTGTTAGAACACTGAACAAGCAAAAAACAGAGGTCAAGGCAACCCAGAAAGTAGTATCTTTAGAAGCTACCACCCTAGAGCTAGGGGAACAAAATGGGAGAAGTCATGTTATGAGAAAATAGAGAACAGGATACTTCACTGCTCCCAGTGCTGAGACTGCGGAGGGGGTGTCAGCTAGACCACTTAGGGGGCAATGGCCAAATAGTAGCAAATGATAGGACTGGCCGCTACTAGTATCTTGATGGCGCAGGTGAGATTATTGTTGAGAATGCTCAGAGAAGCTGAAGGCTGGAATCATAGCTGTCTGCGGTAGCTGGAGGGTGTGCAGAGTCAAACTGGAAACTGGAAGAGACTCCTGACCTCCTCCACTTTCCAATTCCTGAGAGAACCTCCATTTGGCAGAAGCTAACCAGAAGCTACCTGGCAAGACAATCTGGAAAATAAAGTTTGCGGAGTCTAGTCACAGTTTCTTAGCACAGAGTACAGAAAAATAATAGGCAAATGTCTGATACACGTGCAGCAAGTTGGTGAAGGTGTATTGTCCCTGCCAGATGAAAAGCAAACAGTTTCCAGTATGTTTTTATCCTACCCAAGTTAACTCAATACCTGCCTAGATTTACCTGGGCATCGCCAAGCTGCTATTCTTGGCTCTAATTTTTGGTGGGAGACTAATGAACATCACCTATAACACAGAGATATGACAGCAAGGGGAAAGTAGGTAGATGTGGAGGAAATTTAAAAAGAGAGGAAAGAGAGTGAGAAAAAACTCTGTTGTTGGACTACATTCCTCTTTCAGCCATTCTGTGTTATTATATTTTAGCTGTGTCTAGGCAAACATATGATTAGGTTTAAAAAATCCAATCTGAGAATGTCTATTCTCATAGGTGAGCTTAATCCACTTATGTTTATTGTGATTATTGATTTATTTGAACTTATTTTTTTTTTACCATCTTATTTTGTGTTTTGAATTTACCATGATTTTTTCTTTGCATTTATTCTTGTTCCTTTCTTGACTTATACTCCATTAATTTTTCTTTATTCTATTTATTTAAAAATTATAAATTTGTTTTCAGGCATCTCCCATTTAAGTCAATAATCCTTTCCTGAAAACCAGATGTTATGTACAAAAATGCTAAGCAAGAGTGCATTTTTGACTGGGTGGTGGCTCATGACTACAATCCTAGCACTTTGGAAGGCTGAGGCAGGAGGGTTATTTGAGGCCAGGGGTTTGAGACCAGCCTGAGCAACATGGAGAGACCCTGTCTCTACAAAAATGTAGAAAAATTAGCCTGGCTTGGTGGCACAGACCTGTAGTCCCAGCTACTTGAGAGGCTGAGGCAGGAAGATTGCTTGAGCCCAGGAATTTGAAGTTGCAGTGAGTTATAATGATGCCACTGCATTCTAGCCCAGGCAACAGCACAAGACCATGTCTCGAAAAGAAAGAGAGAGAGAGAGAGAGAGAGAGAGAGAGAGAGAGAGAGAGAGAGAGAGAGAGAGAAGGGTGTATTTTCTATAATTTTATTTATTTATTTATTTATAGAGACACGGTCTCACTATGTTGCCCAGGCTGGACTCAAACTCCTGGGCTCAAATCATCCCTCCACCTCATCCTCCCAAACAACTGGGACCACAGGCATAAGCCACCTCGCCTGGCTTTCCTATAATTTTCAATGGAAAATATCATAGTGTGTTATATGTCAACAAAAATCCTCCAACCAAGTTCCTAAAACATAACTAAAATACCCATATATCATTAACAAATGATCAATTAGAAAGGAACCTTAAAGTTGCTTTCTGATCTGAAACAATGAATATAATTGTTAACAAACAGTTGACTTGATGCAATAATTTGGCCGCTCAGTACCAGCAACATCTGAAACTCATTTCCTTTTGTCAATACTTGTGCTTTACAAAATGACTACATGTGATTTCCACACTCTGTTAATTGTATTTGGAATGTAAATCGAATGATTATTTGCACATCTTTAAAATATAAGTTTTTAAAGTTGCATTGAGTTTGAGGGACATGAATATAAATTTTTCTTAGACAAATAATGAATGAAAAATATTGCATTGAAAGATATACGTCCATAGAATTAGTATTTAAAATCAAGGAAACATTCACAATATTAACAAGCAGGAAATTCTGTGAGATATATTTACACATTTTTTAGAAAGTATCTTAAAATGTTTAACACATAATTTTCACAAAGTTCTTTTCAGGTGAAGAAGAGACAGAACTGGGTTGGAGTTTGCCTATAATGCCTAGATTTAGTCTACTATGTCATTGTCTGGTCCCTTGGGTGGATCTCATTTCCTTAGAGTCCTATTGCCACACATTGCCTGGATGTGCTTCATGGCATGTGCTAGTCATGCTTCCCCACCTACAAAAACCGTGTCACCTTGACATCCACAAAAGAATGCCTAAAGTATCCTCTGATCATTTTTCTGGTCTACCTCTCTTAAACCTGCCAAAATTTTCTGTAACCATCTTGGGTAGTTGTCTCTCTCATGAAAAGAATGTCCCCCAATTGTTCTTATTAAGGACTTTCTATCAATCGCCATCAGAGGGCGACTTTCAATAATTTCCTAGATCTAGGCTTCCTCTGGGGGTATAATTCAAAATTGCTCCCTAATATCATTTCTTTCCTCTTTCATTAAATCTCTTTGGGACCCAGGCATTTTCCCAGTCCCACTGTCATTAAAAACATTTCCCCAACCCTTTTCTAGCCTAGTTCCCAAACAAAGAAGCAGTTAGGTCCAGATAAAAAATCAGAGATACATCCATCTTTTTCTCTTAAATGACTAAAGTTTTAACATTTCAGATCTCAAGTCTTCCCCGAGTATCAGTCTCTCTTCATTCACCTGCTGATATATCCATAGTTGGCTTTCTGTCATTTCTAAAGCCAGTGTTCTCAAGTCATAGTTTTCTGTTCATTTGAAACACCTGGTATGTTGGCCTTTCCTGCTGATCACAGCCCTCCCATTGTTTCTGGACCAACCTGACTCCATAAATAAAGGCACAGCAGGTGCAGGCTCCCTATGGTGATTTCCTGCCATCAGGCACGCTATTGTTTTATTTATTTTCTGCCACCAGCAATGCCTAGCACTGATAAATCAAAACCAAAAATCTCACACAGTGTATGTGGAACTTTTCGGTTGAGTTTGCAGTCACTCATTCAATCAACAAATATTTGCTGAATGTCTACCATGTGCCACTACTGCTCCAGGCACTGGGGATATAGTAATGAATGAAAGTCCTTGCCACATTAGAGGGTACATTCTTATGAAGGAGAGGGATAATAAATAAAGACATATATAAGGGTTCAATCTATTAATAAAACATAATAGAACATGATTGGGAGAGAGTATCTATTTAGGATGGCTAAGGAAAGCCCTTCTTATAAGGGGATATTTGAGCAGAAAAAATGAATGCAGTGAGGGAATAAGCCATAGGAAGTTTTTGAGAATAGAATGAATGAAAGCCCTGAGTGGGAATGACCTTAGCATGTCCAAGGAATAGCAAGTTCAAGATGGTAAGATTGCTGCCATAAAAGAAAGACTAGTAGAAGAGCAAGTAAGGGATGGGGCAGGGAGAATCACATGGGGTCTTATATAATACAGCAAGGAGTTTGATTTTATTCCATATATCATAGGAAAGTAGTAACATATTTTGAGCAAGAAAATTCTGTGATTTTTTTTTTTTTTTTACATTATAAAAGATTTGATCAGGCATAGTAGCTCATGCCCATAATCCTATACCACTCTGGGAGTCAGGAGTCAGGAGGACTAGCCTGAGCAAGAGCAAGACCCCGTCTCTACTAAAAATAGAAAAAATTAGCCAGATGCAGTTGTGTGAACCTATAGTCCCAGCTACTCAGGAGGCTGAGGCAGGAGAATGGCTTGAGCCCAGGAGTTTGAGGTTGCTGTGAGCTAGGATGACACTGTTGCACTCTGGCTGGGGGAGAGAGTGAAACTCTGTCTGAAAATTTAATAAAAAAGAGATTTATCTACAGAAATAAATATATTTCTTCTTTCTCTTCCCTTCTTTTTTTTTTTTTTTTTTTTTTTTTTGAGACAGAGTCTCACTGTGTTGCCCAGGCTAGAGTGCCGTGGCGTCAGCCTAACTCACAGTAACCTCAAACTCCTGGGCTCAAGCGATCCTCCCACCTCAGCCTCCCAAGTAGCTGGGACTACAGGCATGCGCCACCATGCCCGGCTGATTTTTTTCTATATATATCAGTTGGCCAATTAATTTCTATTTATAGTAGAGACGGGGTCTCGCTCTTGCTCAGGCTGGTTTCGAACTCCTGACCTCGAGCAATCCGCCCGCCTTGGCCTCCCAGAGTGCTAGGATTACAGGCGTGAGCCACCGCGCCCGGCCCTCTTCCCTTCTTATATGTGTCTCTTTCACTATCTGGACTTAACTGTGTGTTCATGAAAATATAAGTGAAGCAGCCCCAGCTTGCAAAGCCAGGGAAATGGCATACTGAGACTATAGTTCACAGACCCTTCTCAAAGGCCTGAGAAAGATCATTTAAAATTCTTTGTTATGAAATGTCTATGATTTCTTAAGGGAAACAGAGCTAATAAGAATTTCCAGCATGCAGTCTAATTTCTGCCTGATACAGTGTTCACTCCCTAAGATGACTTTCCCTTTTCCCCCTCTCCCACAAAGGAGATTCATCTTAAAGAAAGCTGCGATTGTGTTTTAGGCAGCCCAAACTGAAAGGGTGGTTGAAAAGCAGAAACATTTGGAAGATAAAAATCAACTTGACTTGACAATGGATAGATTGGATGTGCAGTATGAGGGAATGAGAAGATCAAGAATAACTATAAAGTATTTGCCTAAATAATAGAATGAATGGCAATGCCACTTGCTGAGATAGGAAAGACCGAGGGAGCAATGGGTTTGAAGGGGAGGGAAAAGTCAAGGATATTTTGAACCTGTGTCATATCTGCAACGCCTAATAGACATCCAAGAGCAAATATAAACTATGCTTGTATTATTATCATATATGGCCATCAAACAATAATGTAAGCTCCAAGGGGCTTTTGTCCATTTTGTTTTTTGCTGTATACTTGGCACCTACAAGAGGCCTGGCACATAGTAGGTGTTCAATAAATATTTGTTGAATGAACGAACAGATAAATGAATAAACATGAGTCTGAGGTTTTGTGGTTTGAAGTCCTGGCCTGCAGCCCTTGCTAAGCAGAATGATAAAAAGCAAACTGGCAACAAAGATCATTTATCAATACCTAAAATACTGAGAAAAACTGCAGATGGGCCAACTGCTTTTGCCAGAAAGATGCTGACAAGAACTGGAAAACCGGGAGGACTTTTTCTTCCTTCTAAACTCACATCTCCCACTAGTCTGTCCTTTTGGCAGAACCTAAAAAGAATCACATTGGCAGGGGAAGGCGGGAAGTGCAGTTTGCATCTCAGAGCGGAGATTGGAATGGGGGACTCCAGGCTGAGAGACAATAGGTAAACAACTGGCACAGGAGGCTACTCACAGAAGCACAGAGTCCAAGGGGCCTCTTTCTGCTAACTGAACTCAAACCTGGACATCTGGATGGGCCTGACTCATGCAGGAAAGGGGAACAAAGAGAACAGAGGGCCAGAGCCTGAACACAGGAGTAAGCCCAGCTCATCTATGTGAACTTTTAATGTATAGAGACCTCCCAAAGCACAAAGGAAGCCCAAATCATGATGTGAATTCCCTTCTTGAGAGACAGCAAAGTGGGAAAGTGAAAAAGAAAAGATCTCCTCACCCCTAACCCCATCCCTCTAATGCTACTAATATTGATCTTTTTTAAAGCTTTTGCAAGTATTACTATTCAATACCTCGCTTCGTGTGAAAATGTAATGTATATGAAGATACATAGTTTGGTATGATCATGTATGATTCTATATTACTGTTGCTGGCTACCATACCCTGCAAAGACTGGAGTTACCTGGAAAAACTAGAAGGACAAAGAAAATTTAAAAAGTAAGAGGGTTGGGAGAAGCTTCTTGGTTTCAGCATGAGTTGCTAATTGTCCAGAGTCCACCTTTTGTGCATGGACTCAATTACATCACTCAATTGTGACATTATGTCTCCCCTATCTGGGTAGAACTGTAACATTAATAAATCACCTTTTTTGTTAGACAGAGGCATATGAATTGATCATATCTATTTCCTAAGTTAGTTTGTCTTACAATTGAGTTCTTAATGCTTTATCTTAAAAGGTGAGAATCTGTTACTTCTCTGGTTCCATTAAGCTAGATCAGGGGAAAAGCTCTAAGTAGACAAGAGAATGAGGTATTTTAGGGGGCTAGGCAGGTCCCTTGAATGGGAACATGTGTCCATTGCTCCGTCACAGGCCACCCTGCTATACTTGGAACATTCGGAAATTTTCCATACTGGGCATCTCCAGTCCCAAGGTTTTTTCCTGAGACCACCTGCTATCCCTTACAGCCCATCTTGTATATTTAAAACCTAATTTTCCCCTCCACTACCCCTTTTTATTTCTCCTTTGGTCCTCATATCTCCGATACCCCAGTGCTAAATTAAATGGAAGTCCTGTGTGGGGAGACAGTTTCCACTGTTTCATAAGTAGATGTCCTCACATTTCTAACAGACAGATCTACAAACAAATCTCATGTTCTTGATGCCAAGTTCCCAGACTCCCAATGCCCTGCTTTTCTCTGTATTTCTCCATTTCTGACGATTTCTCAGCTCCCTATTTATGCCAGAGTGCATATCGTGCTGCCATATTCTCCTCCTCACAAAATTCATTAGCTCTGAAAATCCTTTTCCACTCATTCATCTCTGAATAATGCTAGTTTTGTTGAGACTTGGTGGTAGTCAATCCATGGGATGAATGAATGCATACACTCCAGTCCTACTCTCGACCCAGAGATGGAGGCAGGTTGCTAGGCAAACCTCTCTGCCCAGGCCCCGGTTTCTAGCAGCCTTTCATTTGGGCTTTGCTAAGGGGTAACATTGTGACACCCTATTTCCTGGTTCTCTGGTATCTGAACCAATGTAGAATATTAAACTACAGTTGTAGCATTCACTGTAGCCAGAATGTTGACATATTTGAGGTGCCAATTACATCTCTTCCCCCTACACATTCTAAAGCAGTTAATAAACACATCCAAGAATCGGTAAGTTCAAAATATTAGTTTTTTGATAGAAGCTGGTTTGTAGACTGTGGCTGGGACCTGAACATAAATTGGGTTTCCTAATACAACCCCCCTGCTGGAAAGGTTTACCCAGTCACTGATAAACAACACGTCTCTCTCCAAGAAAGGAAGAACTTCGAGTGTTGTTGGCAGGTTGTTTAAGAAACCAAAAGCAAAAGCAAAAAAAAAGAAAAGAAAAAGGATGTGCTGCTCTTGTTCAGCATTCTGTGCCAATACCTTTTCATTGCAAAAGAAAAGAAGAGTGACTTCTTCTTTCCACCCTTACTTACTTTCCATACAAATACTTCCAAAAGGTAGAAGTGTCTATTTTATAAACAGTTAGAAATGGGAGAATAGGATGAAATAAGTCCACAAAGAGTTCTTCCAGCTTGTGCCCTCATGTCCTGCTCTTTGCTCCTGAAGTCACATCTCCCTGAATGCAATGTACAACCCCTACGAACCCAAACTCCCTGCCCCACTGGTACCTGGTGTGTCAAGTCTCCATCTGGATGTAGAAACTTACAGAGAAGGGATGGGGAGGAACTGTTCTTAAATCCTGTCATAGATCAACACACAGGGAGTAGTAGGAAGAGATGACCACCCTGCATTTTGGTTGATGCAGCTCCTACGTCTCTGAGAAAGAAGACACTTAGTGGGGATTCCTATTATCTTTTATCAGATAATTCATATTACCTTTTAACAGACAGCCTCTGTTTCTTTGAGAAAATCCTGGAATTTCCATTAACTCAAGCCTAGCAGGTGTTTTCAGCCTAGATTTATTATTTGCCTTATAATTGGCAGCATTGAATTGTTCATTAAGCTTTTGGTCATTTTTGTGAATTTTAATCTTTTTCTTTCCCTTCAAAAGTTGGAGTTCAATGCTGCTTTAAGCTAGAGGTTTTGTTTCCTTTTTCATGACATCCTCTCTGCCTATGATTTCTGTGGCTACTTTCTCCTGCTTCTCCTCCAACCTCTGGCCACTCTTTTCGGTATTTTTTACACCATCCACGTGTGATGCTCTTCCTTCGCTGTCTGCACAGTCTGGGGCTCTGTCCTATGCTTTAGTCTCTTTTCAGCCCATTGTTCCTGCTTGATCTCATCTCCTTCATTGGCTTCACTTAGTACACATACTCAGGCTGACTCCCAAGGACGTAATTCCATCCCAAATGTCGTATAGTCGGTTGAGGCTGCTGTAACAAAATGCCATAAACTGGTACGGGAATGTATTTCTCACAGTTCTGGAGCTGGAAATTCCAAGATCGATGTGCCAGCAGATTTGGTGTTTGGTGCAGGCTTGCTCCTGGTTCAGTGGTGGCTATTTGCTGTGTCCTCACGTGGCAGAAGGGGCAGAGATGCTCTCTGAAGCCTCTTTTTAAGGGCACTAATTACCTCCCAAAGGCCCTACATCCTAATACCCTCACACTGGGGATGAAGTTTCAACATCTACTTTGGGAGGGGGACACAAACATTCAATCTATAGCACCAAACCCATCTCCCCTGAGCTACAGACTCATATTTTAAGACATTTAATAGCCAATGTCCCCACCTGCACCTCATACTCAGCTAACTGGAAGCAAAATTCATCATTTATCTTCCAAATTCCATCTCCTTTCTTCTCTAATTTGATTGACTGCACCTCCATTCACTCAGGTAACCATACTGAAACTGTGATTATCCCTGGCCCCATGTGTCCAATTAGTTGGCAAGTCCTAGTAATTCTACCTTCCTAACATCTTTCAGATATCCTTCTTTTATCCCTTTTCATTGCTACTACCTTGCTTTACAGCCTGTATCAGTTTAGAGGTTTTGTGGTTGCAAAACGCAGAAATGGAGTCTGGGGGGGGGGCAGAGCAAGATGGCGGACGAATAACACCGCCAGACAGAGTGTCTCTGCAGAAAAGACAGATTCTAGCAGAAATTAGAGGAAAGAAGCAAGAAGACAAGCATACAGCGGACAAGGGCCGGAAGGAGGGGTACCTGAGACCCCGGGAGACTCCACGGGAGGAGGCTGAGGAGGAGAACTGGAGGCTGAGACCACCTGAGCAGCCCAAAGACCAGCAGCAAGGGTAGGTGGATTTGCTGTTTCCCCTCCCCTGCATTTGGGACTGCTGGTGGGCTCCCCAGCAGGTGGGGAGACCTGCGGACACCAGCCCAGAGTCTGCTGCCGCCAACCAGTGGTGAGCCTGTAGCAGACGTGGCACCAGGTTCCCAACTTCCTCCGGGCACCTCCGTGTGCACAGACCCAAGCCGTGCGGCAGGTGCCATATTGCCTCCTCCTCCCCTCCGCTGACCCTACCCGCAGCTGCCCAGAGAGACAACACAGCCACCAGCCAGAGGCACCTCCAGGGAACGGGACCTTCCCTTTTGGGACTCTACAGCTGACTCAGGGGAACTCAGACTGTGACCTCCCTACCCGCCTGCCCTCCCAGGTGCTGCTGGCACAGTGTTCCCAGAAGAACGGTGCTGACTCAGAGGCTGAGAGACATAGACCCAGCTTGGACTCCCTGTGGGTGAATTGGGACCGGAAATCCTCTCCCTGGTGGGGATACAGTTTGAACGCTGGGACCCAGAGGTCGGACCTGCAGACCAGATCCCCTGCACCGAGGGCTAGCATTGCCTGGGGCACAGAAGGGTTATATGTGAACAGCCTACTGAGGTGTGTGTGCCTCCAGGGGCGGTTCGGCATCCTAGAGGGCAACCCTCCTCCCAGAAGGAAGCCGTGCGCCCAACCCAGGTGGCATTCCTGTGCAGGGAACTTCCCTGCCGGCATCACAGTCCCGGGAGGCCTGGTGGCTTGTGGTCTGGCCTGCTGGCAGAGGCCCAGGAGTAGCTGCGGAGTTGGGGAGGGTGGAAAGAAGCAAGGCCCGCTCCAGACTGTGGGTCTCAAACAGACCCACCCCCACACTCAGACTTTCTGGCTGAGCGGGACCATTCCAGCCCCACCCTGACAGCTTTCCCTGGAAGCAGAGAACAGAACTTTGACCCCTGCTAACGGCCTGAGGGCAGGCTTACCCAACCCAGCTCCGCCCAGAACAAGAGCTGATAACAGGACACAAAATCAACAGCATAGCCTGTTCCTCCAAGCAAATGCCACCTACTGACAGGGACGGCATCTTGCACAGCCTTTCCACGGCACCCACTGACTCAATATACAGGGAGTGGTCCAATTTCACCCACAGACACCACCTAACACCCTCAGAAACTAAACAAGGTGTGTGAATACCCAAACAATAACTTAAGGAAAGAAACAACAACTGATCGACATGGGAAGAAATCAGCGAAAGAACTCAGGAAATATGAAGAACCAAACGGAAAACACACCCCCAAAGAGGAGCACCAGCCCCCTAGAAACGGACACCAACCAAAATCAGGCAACCAATATGACAGAAGAGGAATTTCGAATGTGGATCATAAGAACACTCACCCAGCTGCAACAACAACTCAATAACCAACACAAAGAAACCACAAAAAGCCTCCAGGATATGGGAAAAGAAATAGACACAATGAAGAAAAGTGTAACCGAACTCCTGGAAATGAAGAATCAATTCAAGGAACTACAAAATACAGTGGAAAGTCTCAAGAACAGGGTAGATCAAACAGAAGAAAGAATCTCAGAGCTTGAAGATAACACCCTCCAATTAAATAAATTAGTCACAGAAATAGAGCAGAGAAACAAGAGAAAAGAGCAAAGCCTACAAGAGCTGTGGGATTATGTGAAGAAACCTAATGTGAGGGTCATAGGGTTACAAGAAGGGGAAGAAGACAACACTGAAGGGTTGGACAAGCTGTTTGAAGATATAATAGAGGAAAATTTCCCAGGCCTTGCTCAAAATCTTGATATACAAGTTCAAGAAGCTCAGAGGACCCCTGGGAGATTCAACGCAAACAGGAAGACGTCACGACATGCAGTCATCAGACTGACCAAAGTATCAACTAAAGAGGCCCTTCTAAGAGCTGTAAGACAAAAGAAGCAAGTAACATACAAGGGAAAGCCAATTCGAATAACATCAGACTTCTCTAATGAGACTTTACAAGCAAGGAGAGACTGGGGCCCCATTCTCACTCTTTCGAAACAAAACAATGCCCAGCCTAGAATATTATTCCCTGCAAAACTAAGCTTCGTATATGAAGGAGAAATAAAAACATTCTCAGACAAGCAAAGGCTCAGAGAATTCACCAAGACAAGACCAGCCCTACAAGAAGTACTTAAAACAGCGTTACGCACGGAACATCATAATAATAACCCACGAATATAAAAACAACCAAAACCCAAAGATATTAAAGGCCAGATATTACAATGGCTCAAGACAGAAATCATAGCAACAACATCCAACCCAACAGAATGATCAGTAATCTACCTTACCTATCAGTTCTCTCAATAAATGTGAATGGCTTAAACTCTCCACTCAAGAGACATAGGCTGGCTGAATGGATAAGAAAATACAGGCCAAGTATATGCTGTCTTCAGGAAACACATCTAACCTGCAAGGATGTATATAGACTAAAAATAAAAGGGTGGAGATCAATATTCCAAGCAAATAGAAGCCAAAAGAAGGCTGGTGTGGCAGTTCTAATTTCAGACGATTTAGTTTTTAAACCAACAAAAGTAGTAAAAGACAAAGAGGGTCATTATATAATGGTGAAGGGCACAGTCCAACAAGAAGAGATAACAATTTTAAATATATATGCACCCAACTTAGGTGCACCCAGATTCATAAAGCAAACCTTACTGGAGCTAAGCAAATGGATTAATAGCAACTCCATAATCGCCGGAGATTTCAACACCTCACTGACGGCACGAGACAGATCCTCCAAACAGAAAATTAGTAAAGAAATAATGGACTTAAACAAAACTCTAGAACAATTGGGTCTGACAGACATCTACAGAACATTCTACCCAAAATCCACTGAATATACGTTCTTCTCATCAGCTCACGGGACATTCTCTAAAATTGACCATATCCTAGGACACAAAGAAAATCTCAAGAAATTTAAAAAAATAGAAATCATACCATGTACCTTCTCAGATCACAGTGGAATAAAACTAGAAATCAACCCTAACAGAAACTCATATTTCTACACAAAAACGTGGAAATTAAACAACCTCCTACTAAATGATTACTTCATAAATGAAGAAATCAAGACGGAAATAAAAAAGTTCTATAAAGAAAACGACAATGGAGAGACAAGTTATCAACTCCTCTGGGACACAGCTAAAGCAGTTCTGAGAGGAAAGTTTATCTCCATAAATGCCTATAACCAAAAGACAAGAAGATCACAAATAGACAATCTAATGAAACGACTCAAAGAGCTGGAAAAAGAAGAACAGACCAACCCCAAACCCAGCAGAAGAAGTGAAATCAACAAGATCAAATCAGAACTAAACGAAATTGAAAACAGGGAAGCTATTCAGGAGATTAATAAAACAAAAAGTTGGTTCTTTGAAAAAATAAACAAAATTGACACACCATTGGCTAAGCTAACGAAAAGCAGAAAAGAGAAATCTCAAATAAGCTCCATCAGGAATAAAAAAGGAGATATCACAACTGATCCCAAAGAGATGCAAGATACAATTTATGAATACTAGAAAAATCTTTATGCACACAAACTAGAAAATGTGGAGGAAATGGACAAATTTCTAGAAACACACAGCCTCCCTAGGCTCAACCAGGAAGAAATAGATTCCCTGAACAGACCAATCTCAACAGCTGAAATAGAAACAGCAATTAAAAATCTCCCTAAAAAGAAAAGTCCCGGTTTAGATGGCTTCACACCTGAATTTTACCATACTTACAAAGAAGAACTAGTACCTATCTTGCAGAAACTATTCCACAACATCGAGAAGAATGGAAACCTCCCTGACACCTTTTATGAAGCGAATATTACTCTGATACCAAAACCAGGAAAGGATGCAACAAAAAAAGAAAACTACAGACCAATATCCCTCATGAATATAGATGCAAAAATTTTCAACAAAATCTTAGCTAACCGAATCCAGACACTTATCAAAAAAAAAAATCCACCACGACCAAGTAGGCTTCATCCCAGGGATGCAGGGATGGTTCAACATACGTAAATCTATAAATGCAATTCACCACATAAACAGAAGCAAAAACAAAGACCACATGATTCTTTCAATAGATGCAGAAAAAGCTTTTGACAAAATTCAACACCCTTTCGTGATACGAACACTTAAGAAAATAGGCATAGAAGGGACATACCTAAAAATGATACAAGCCATATATGACAGACCCATAGCCAACATCATACTGAATGGCGAAAAATTGAAATCATTCCCACTTAGAACTGGAACCAGACAAGGCTGCCCACTATCTCCACTTCTGTTCAACATAGTACTGGAAGTCTTGGCTACAGCAATCAGACAGGAAAATGGAATCAAAGGTATCCAAATAGGGGCAGAAGAGATCAAACTTTCACTGTTTGCTGATGATATGATATTGTATCTAGAAAACCCCAAGGATTCAACCAAGAAACTCCTGGAACTGATCAATGAATTTAGTAAAGTCTCAGGATACAAAATCAATACACAGAAATCAGAGGCATTCATATACGCCAACAACAATCTAATTGAGAACCAAATCAAAGACTCAGTTCCCTTCACAATAGCAACAAAGAAATTAAAGTACCTAGGAATATACTTAACCAAGGACGTAAAAGACCTCTACAGGGAGAACTATGAAACACTGAGGAAGGAAATAGCAGAGGATGTAAACAGATGGAAATCCATACCATGCTCATGGATCGGCAGACTCAATATTATCAAAATGTCTATACTACCCAAACTGATCTACAGATTCAATGCAATACCTATTAAAATCCCATCAGCATTCTTCACAGATATAGAAAAAATAATTTTACGCTTCGTATGGAACCAAAGAAGACCCCGAATATCAAGAGCAATTCTAGGCAACAAAAACAAAATGGGAGGCATTAATATGCCAGATATCAAACTATACTACAAAGCTGTAGTAATTAAAACAATATGGTATTGGCACAAAAACAGGAATATTGACCAGTGGAACAGATGTGAGAATCCTGATATAAAACCATCCTCATATAGCCATCTAATCTTTGACAAAGCAGACAAAAACATATGCTGGGGAAAAGAATCCCTCTTCAATAAATGGTGCTGGGAAAACTGGATAGCCACCTGTAGAAGGCTAAAACAGGACCCACACCTTTCACCTCTCACAAAAACCAACTCACGCTGGATAACAGACTTAAACCTAAGGTATGAAACTATTAGAACTCTAGAGGAAAAAGTTGGAAACACTCTCCTAGACATCGGCCTGGGCAAAGAGTTTATGAAGAAGTCCCCAAAGGCAATCACAGCAGCAACAAAAATAAATAAATGGGACATGATCAAACTACAAAGCTTCTGCACAGCCAAAGAAATAGTCATGAAAGTAAACAGACAACCTACAGAATGGGAGAAAGTTTTTGCATCCTATGCATCCGATAAGGGACTGATAACTAGAATATACTTAGAACTCACGAAAATTAGGAAGAAAAAATCAAATAACCCCATTAAAAAGTGGGCAAAGGACTTGAACAGAAATTTTTCTAAAGAAGACAGAAGAATGGCCAACAAACATATGAAAAAATGCTCAACATCTCTAATCATCAGGGAAATGCAAATCAAAACCACAATGAGATATCACTTAACCCCAGTGAGAATGGCCTTTATCAAAAAATCTCCAAACAATAAATGCTGGCGTGGATGCGGAGTGAGAGGAACACTCCTACACTGCTGGTAGGACTGCAAACTAGTTCAACCTCTGTGGAAAGCAATATGGAGATACCTTAAAGCGATACAAGTAAATCTACCATTTGATCCAGCAATCCCATTGCTGGGCATCTACCCAAATGATCCAATGACACTCTACAAAAAAGACACCTGCACTCGAATGTTTATAGCAGCACAATTCATAATTGCAAGGCTGTGGAAACAGCCCAAGTGCCCATCAATCCAAGAATGGATTAATAAAATGTGGTATATGTATACCATGTGGTACTATTCAGCTCTAAGAAACAACGGTGATATAGCACATCTTATATTTTCCTGGTTAGAGCTGGAACCCATACTACTAAGTGAAGTATCCCAAGAATGGAAAAACAAGCACCAGATATATTCTCCAGCAAACTGGTATTAACTGAGTAGCACCTAAGTGGACACATAGGTGCTACAGTAATAGGGTATTGGGCAGGTGGGAGGGGGGAGGGGCGGGTATATACATACATAATGAGTGAGATGTGCACCATCTGGGGGATGGTCATGATGGAGACTCAGACTTTTGGGGGGAGGGGGGGAAATGGGCATTTATTCAAACCTTAAAATCTGTACCCCCATAATATGCCGAAATAAAAAAAAACAAAAAAAACCGCAGAAATGAAGTCTGACTAATTTAATTAAAAAAGAAGGATTTTCTTGGAAGAATATTGGGAAAGCTCAAAGCACACAGAATTGAAGGGAGAGCGGAAGAACCACGCTTTAGGGAGGGCTAGATCTGAGGCAGTTGTGAGGCCTTCAGCAGGTAGAGCTGAGTCTTCCTGTCTGGAACATGGCACAGTGTGACTCAGGTACGAGTTGCCTTTCATCTCTGCATGCCTTTATCAAATTCCCAAATTCCTAGTATAATGGCCACCTTTGGAGAAGCCATCCAGGGCTAGGAGACAGAAGTGAATGGCACAAATTTGTGACTGCTACAGACTCTTATCATTTCTCATCCCCCGCCGTAGCCTTCTCTGGGCCTCCTTGTAGCTCTCCAATCTATGGTCCACACTGCCACCACTTCCTATTTCTAAGACACATATTGCTCAATGTATCTCCTTACTTAAAATCTTTCAATAGCTGTTTATTACCCCAGATAAACGACACGCTTCCTCTCAGGGACTTCGTTTTTGAATCTGGATACTGTCTACCTCTCCAGTCTCGCCTCTTGCTACCCTCCCCTGACTCTCACATTCCAAGCATGCTGCAGTGACAGTGTCTCCAATTCCCCTAAATAAGCCATGCCTTGTTGCATTCTGATGTTTTCATCTGTGCTTCTCCCTCTTTCTCAAAAGTCCATTTCCGCTTCTCATCACTTGGTTAACTCACACTTACCTTTCCAGGCTCAGTCTAGGTATTAGCTCAAGATCTCTCCCAGTCTCTTTTCAGTCTGGGTTAAGTGCGTTTCCTCTTTGCTCCCAAAGCATCCTGAACTCCTCTATAATATAAGCATCACCCTCCCTTGCAATCAACCCTTTCCTTGTCTCTCTTCCTGGCTAAACCGTGAGCTCCCCTTAAGGGCCAGGATTACATCTGATTTATGTTTGGTTCCTGTCACCTAAGATGGTATCTGACATGTCCTAAGTGTTCAGCAAATATATTGAAATAAACAAATACTAATTTTGAATGCCTAACATGCAAAGCACTGTGGGGGCATGAATTTGTATACAGTTCACATTGCCACTTCTAAGGAGCTTACTGCCTGGGAGGCAGACTAGCTCTGCACATAAGAAAAGTACAAGTATTGCTGTGAGCTAGGCTGACACCACAGCACATAAGAAAAGTACAAGTATTGCTGTGAGCTAGGCTGACACCACAGCACTCTAGCCCAGGCAACAGAGTGAGACTCTGTCTCAAAAAAAGAGAAAAGTACAAGTAGAACAACAAGATATTATATAATTACATGCACAAAAAACAATGCCTGTAGGCACTACAGTTTGGGGTTGGATTAATTTGGAAAGTCTTATCTTTAGGGGAAACAAGAATAGTAATAAAATAAAGAACTTTCAAATGGTTGCAGAGGTTAGGGACATAGTTTTATATATGAGGAATAAATGCTCACTGTGTTTCAGAAATAGGGTGAAAACATTCGCTTAGGTAGAGGTTAATTAAGAGGTGATTGAAAAATCAGAGTGTGTGTGTGGGGGAAGTCATAGGTTAGAAAAATAAATTGGAGATTATAGCAGATTTTGTTTAAGTATATCTTTGTCCTTTTCATTCTCTGTCTCCAACATAGAACCCCTCTGCATTCTAGATTGCCTGTTCATCACAAATTCCCAGTGTCTCCTCCAGAATCCAGCAAAGAATCATTAAGATATTTTCAAAATGGAAAGTTTCCATGCCAAGAAATTTCACCTTCCTCTCTGAAGTATGATTTCCTGATATCCTTAAAGGTATTGTACACCAAATCTTTACATTTTTATTTTAAATGCAGTTTTAGTGTTTGTGTGATTTGTTTCCTAGCCTGGCCTGCAGACTAGCAACACAAGACTTGTACATCCCAAACCGCTGGCTCATTTTTATTTTAGTTTTATTTTAGTTTCAGTATATATACAAACTGGACTTATGATTTCAGAAAAACTAAAGGTGAGAAACAGGTGGGACATGTATTAGTGTGTTTCCCTGAAATTTCCCTTTCAGGGTTTAGTTCAGTCTAGGCATAAACTC
This sequence comes from Microcebus murinus, assembly GCF_040939455.1. NCBI lineage: Eukaryota > Metazoa > Chordata > Mammalia > Primates > Cheirogaleidae > Microcebus > Microcebus murinus. The sequence continues at coordinate 82,502,115 of NC_134112.1, read as the reverse complement.
TAGTCAACCATCTTTAGGGTTTCTCTCTAGACCATCAAACTAGGTATAAACCCTAAACAATCACCTAGTAACACTATCAATATTAACACAGACATTTCACCTAAACCTGTGGGCTTCACAGGAACTTGGGCTGATTCAGGGTCATATCCAAGTTCTACTTAATTGTCAAGGCCCCTATAGTGTGATCTCATCTACCTAGCTACTTTTATTTCTTACTACTTAACAACAACAGCAAATGACCTTCCAGTTAGGTGACTTCACACACCATCCTGCAAGGCCCAGTTAAAGTTCCACATTCTTTAGGAAACATCTTCAAGACTCACTCACCTCTTTTTTCTCTGAATGGAGATTTCTACACCATCAGATAGTATCTTCCATTTCTAATTGTCCACATCAAAAAGTATTGCAGTCCCTACCTCAACATATACACACACTTTCCCTAGCTTCTCAGACCTAAACTATGGGTAAGCCTGGTTATATTGAGAGAAGTAAATTAAAAGATGGCTACTCCTCCAACTTTCTCCCACTATTGACACATATGAATTCATTTTATTTCAGGTCTTCATGTAGGTAAATGTCATTATTATCATGGAATTTGAATGTCATTTTAAAATCATTAAGTTAATCCTTTCTATTTTGCAGATGAGGAAATTAAGACCCCCAAGAGATGAAGTGACTTATTTAATGTAAAAGTATGTGTTTGTCATTACTGTTTCACATTTAATAATCACTTTCTCCCTCTTCCCCTCATTTGCCAAATAAACTTAATTTCTTGAGGGCAAGGATCATCATGTCTTGCACATTTTCTACATCTACAATAGCACCTATCAGTCTTCTCTTCTTTCCCATACAGGATCAAGAATGGGGCTGGGCATACAGTGTGTGCTAAGGAAAGAATGCTTGGATTGAATTGAACCCTGCAGAACTTGGACTCTTCAGAGACACCGATTTTGGTCTTGGGTGAATACTTGCCTCAAGTTGGACAATTAGCAGTGAACAGCAATGGGCTCAAAGAGATATACCAAGTGTGTAGTCTTGTTTGCCCAACTAAGTTATAAATACCACGTTGTACTAACTTTTGTGTAACCCACAGCACTTTGAACAGTACTTGTTATAGATTAGACCTTCGTTAAATCCATTTTAATTGATTGACTGTCCCCAGATCAAAAACCAGATCCTGGTCTGTGTCTCATGCAGCGACAAGAATAGCTTTGCTAAAAAGATGGACACTGTTGGACTGAAGAAGCACTTTTCATGTAGTTCTTTGCCTTAAATCGTCCTTGAAGAAGAGTATCTGGGATCCTGTGCTGCCTTTTAGAAACTGGACATTTTGAAAAGTGCTACAATAAAGATTATACTGTATTATTAATTATTAGATAATTTAAGGCAATAGGACACATCAAAAGGGCAAAAACTTTGAGATGTTTAGTTAGGACGAATTTTGGTCTAGCCACAATGGGTCACCCGCTCCCTTTGGGACCATTTTTAAGATCTCTGGCCTGAGTTAATGGCGCAGCTGGTGGACAGCAACAGATGGAAGCTAGCCATCCTTGGATGGGATTCGATCCTGGATTTGAGATTATTTGCACCATGTTATAGCCAGTTGATCCACCAACTCTTGAAATAGAAATAGCTTGAAAAGTAGAAATAGCTCTTGAAAAGTAGAAATAGCTTGGCTATTTCTACTTTTCTTATTTTGGTCCTTATTCTGCTATCCTCATTTTTAAAGGAGAGATGTTAGTTAAGGTAGTTGCACAATTCTTGTTAATTTGAGCTAATTTAACCACCAAAGGAACTATCTCCAAGGAGGAAGCAGGCTAGTTATTTTAATCATTAACTCATTTTTACTGATGGGCATCTTATACTATGTTCAGGCAGTAAATGGGTTTAAAAAGAATCAGTCAGGGAATCCCAAATACTTTATTATTAAATATTGTCACTTCTTCCCCTTCCCCTCTTTTCTCCAAAGGGAACCAGTATTGGGGTGAGGGTTGGAAAAGCAAGTGAAAGAAAAGCAGAGTACAAAAATATTTGCCACTGATTATTATTTTTATTGCCCTAGTTCTAGGAAGAAAAACCTTTAGATGTGGTTAGGAAGAAGAGAAAGTCAGTAATCCAAGCAAGGTCAATAAGAATTGGAAATTTAGATGTGAAGTTCCATTAACCATATTCTTTCTGATAGATCCATTGGCTAGGCATTGGCCAATCACTGGCAAAGGCCATATGGAGGAAGAGTAGGCAGGTAGGCATTCAAAATAGGAGGCGGCAGTGTTTAAAGGTAATGAGGGTCTAGCTTAAGAGGTCTACTAGAGCACCTCCTTGTGTGGTCTAAAATCCGTGTTTTAGAAGAAACCAGCTTGTCAGATGTCATTATATCTCCTAGAAGTTCTGCTTGTTTAACTCTTCAAATCAAAGTGTTGCCCAGGTTAGAGTGAGTGCCATGGCGTCAGCCTAGCTCACAGCAACCTCAAACTCCTGGGCTCAAGCAATCCTCCTGCCTCAGCCTCCCGAGTAGCTGGGACTACAGGCATGCGCCACCATGCCCGGCTAATTTTTTTTTTGTATATATATTAGTTGGCCAATTAATTTGTTTCTATTTATAGTAGAGACGGGGTCTCGCTCTTGCTCAGGGTGGTTTTGAACTCCTGACCTTGAGCAATCCGCCCGCCTCGGCCTCCCAGAGTGCTAGGATTACAGGCGTGAGCCACCGTGCCCGGCCGGAAATCAAAGTTTTGATTTCCCCCGGCATGCAGGCAGGATAATGAGTTCTAGTCTTCACTACGTATTCAATTCATGATCACCTAAATTGGGCTCTTCTAAGTTAAGCTCCCAAACTTCGTTGAGGGAGATTGAGAACTTGCAGAAGGCCAGGCCTCCAAGTCAGAAAATGCAACTGGATGTTCTGCCTTTTTCAGGTTTCAAGATGCCCAATCAGAGACTTCCAAATATAGCCCATTTAAACCTGGAAAAGGAATAATAGTTGCTGATATTGATGAGGTAAGAAAGAGCAGCAGCAGATGTTCATGTGTAATCTTTCTTTGGAGTGGCCAGAGTATTTACAAGTTGGCCTTCACAAACTTGCTATTGAAAGCAAAAGAGGGTAAAGATTTATATAGAGAACAAGGTTAATTTGTGTCATTTTATGAAAGAGAAACAGAGGCATAGAAAAAAGAAGAGACAAGGACACATTAGCAACAAATTAGGGCACAAAACCCAGGAACCAGAGCCTATTTTGGGGAGTAGGAGAGTGCTAAACCTTGACTTACCTAGACTTCACAGCTACATCTTGTAGCAAAACTCCATTGGGTATCTTGGTTGCTTTAATATGTTTATCACATTCAAGTGAATTTTCCAGGCCAACTTTTATTTAATCAGCCGGAGATAGTGCAATTCAACATGACAAACTAAAAACATATTCCATCCAATTTGGACAATCTTGTGGGTTTAGTCAACTGCTGAAGAATAATTTGGAACAGAGATGCAATACCTCAGAAAAATTCAGGAGTAAAAACATTTTACCCAGGGACTTTCCTCTAAGATTAACATTTTTAAAAACCTATTTTTTTTAAAAAAAGACTTCACACCTCTCACCCAAATAAAATTTTCCTAGACTTCTATGATTCTAATTGTGTCATACATTTCATATTGGTGAAGCAGGGGTTTTTTGTAAATTTGTTTTGAACAAATGGATTTTCCAAATGTAGTAAAAATTAAACGATCGCTTTTTGGGATATATCCTGTATTTCATCCCACCATCCCTAAAGGAATGTATGAAGTACTCTGCTATTTTTTCTGCCCTCTCCTTCTCCAATCCCCAAGAATCGCCAACTTCTGGAATTTTCCTCCTGGAGCACAGAAGTGCCTCCTCTCATCCTGCAGTTCTGTCCCATTCTTACTGTTTCTCTATTCTCCTTTGGCGTTCTTACTTTATTCACCTTTCAGTGCATGTTCCCTTTCTTCTGCACCCCATCTTACCATACCACCTCCTTATGGGGTGTGGCAATGTTTAGAGTGCGGATCCTAATACAGGATTATGCATCCTTCCTTTTGTTCTCATTTCTGATTATGCCAAGCCAAAAGAAGGTAATTCAGAGTTCTGCCTCCTCCTCCTCATGTTCTTGTCCCTTTGATTAAGTCTTAGCTAAGGCAATGCCAGAAAGGAGGCAAGAACACTGGGGCCAGCAGGAGGGGAATGAAAGAGGCTCAGCTCTTCTACCACCAGACATGACACTCAATCTTCCAATATCCAGGACTACCACCAGCAGAAGAATGCAAAGTGGTAGACAGAAGTGTTACCAAAATTCAATTTTTGGGGGGTATCATTTCTGGAAGAACTATATACTGCAGAGACATTCCAAAATGCAAAATGCACTACCACTTCTCCCTTCCTCTGTGAATGCATCTGCTCCCAGCTCAGCTGGCAGAGTTGTGCCTGGGCTCCCCCTTGCACCTACAACCCTCAGGTTATTGCCCTTTTGTAACTTGCTTTTTTCCTTAAAGATTGTCCTCCATGTTGATTTTCACCAATTTCACTCCCATAGATCTGGAAAAGGCAGAAGGGGTGCAATTCCTTTCAGAGATTTGTCCCAGTCTAAACTTTGATGCTGACCTTATCTACGTCACCCTTCAATGGGTTTCCCTGACATTCTATAAGGCTGGTGCACATCATTTTCCATTCACAAGCTTCCCTGTCAGGATGTCTCAGAACCCAGTTCTCCTTGCCGTGGCCCTTGTTCCAGAAACCCAGAGTGCAAAACATGAAGCACAGTGTGCTCCTCACTGAGTGTAAATTAGAGACCAGTTTTTTAGTGAGACTAAGGTGAGGTCAGGAATGGAATACTCTTGAGGACAGATGCAACTTGAAAACACTAATTTTGCTTATTATCTTTAGATTTATGGTGCAGCTGGGCAACAGAAATTTGTTCTAGAGAACTTTCAGCTTTATGCGGTCCGTCCAAATTTGGTAGGTGGAAAGAGCATTCTCCCAAGACCTCTAAGGGCAGGTTTCAGCAGAGGGACAGAGGCCCATTGTGGAGTATCCTGAGCGCCCCCGATGCTCCCAGCTTGTGTGAGTGGGGACACAGAGGCAGAGCCACTTCCAGGACACCTTGCCAGAGGCGGTGCTGAGAGTCAGGTGGGGAGGTGGGAGATGGGAACTGGGAATGAAGCGGTCCCTGCAGCTGATATTTTTCTTTAATTTGAGAAAACATATTTATGATCAGGAAAAAATATTTATAATCCATTTTCTCCCTTTTTTCCCTCCTTTTCTGACCCTCTGCCTTCCTCCTACTGAGAGAAAAGCAAATTTAGTGGGACAGCCCCTTCCCATCCACACCTTAAGTGATATGCTGTCTTTCGTGACTGCTTTTCCTCTTTCAGGATGTGCTTATGAATGTGTTCATGGGTTTGTGCCTGTGGAGAAACGGTGGAGGGCGGGAAAAGGTGCATAATGGAGGGAGGGTGTTGCATTGGCCTGTCCTCCACTGCTGAAGAACTAACTCTCAGCAAAGAGATTTGATGTCTTGCTGTTTCCCCTCTGCCTCAGCGAGAGCTGTAGAGGGAAGGCCAGTTAGGTTTAGCCACATGGAAACTTCTGTTTGCCCCACTGCATTGGGCCTTGTGTTACCTTTTCCGGAAGAATTAAGTCATCATGCTCCTTTCATTGGAGAAAGCTTTCCAATGCAGTTGCCCAGGCCCTTAGTCTATTTGCAAGGGAATGCACTGAAGACAGAAATGGACAGAGAACTTCAGCCAGTTTCTGATTAATGAATTTTGAAGTGGGTTTGTCCAGCCCCTGCCCAGCCTCTGTCCTTACCCCACAGAGAAAAAAGATCAACCAACTGATTTGTTAATCTTCTCTTGACCTAATCTCTTTGTCTCTCTGGAAACCTTTCTGTCTGCTCAGTCCCAGTACTATGAGCCTTTGAAGCCCACCGCGGTGCAGAAATTCCTGGCTCAAAAAAGGAAAACCACAAGCTTCAGGTTAAAAGTAGCAGAGTATGATCAGGATAAAACTTCACTGATTATGACCAACAACCCCATTCCATGCCCAATCACCGAGGAAGAAAAGGACAATGCACCAAAATACTTTCCAAAGGAGTTACTGCTCAAGGTAATGGGGCCTGGGGAAGTTTCCTGGAACCCCAAACACGAACCCTGAGGAATTAGTTAGGAGTTAGTTTGGAGAAGTGAGCTAACTTGACATGGAGCATTCCATGCTTGGGAAACTCCATCTTCCTTCTTATTCTTGGCCATATGCTTCACAAAACAGAATCTAGAGAGCCTGGGACATACTCAGAATCAGAATTCTACAAGCTTGAGTCATGAAACTTATGTGCAGTGAGAAAATGGGGTCTTGATTGGAAAGTGCTCCTCTTTGGCTGAAGATATTTAGTTTATAACTAACAATGGGTTAACTGGCCACTGGCTTTCTCCTTGAGAAGAAAGTAGCAAAAGATGAATCAGCAAATGAGGAGTAAGGAACAGAAATAAATATCTAAATGGAAAAGGAGTCAAGGGTTGTGGTTTACACACATTGCTTTTGGGTATCAGGAGAGGAGAACAGGGAATTTACTATCCCAGAAGCCAGACATTTGAAACTCTGTTATAGACTAAACAAATTCAAATCCATTCACTAAACAACTGCTAAACATACAGGAAGTTAAAAGCCAGAATATAAAGATGTCCTGTATGTAATATACAGGATAGTTTCTATCTTGAAGGAACTTGGAGTCTACTAGGAGAGACAGATTAATAAATGAGATGTATAAAAGTAATTATAATATAGCAGGATATATGAATAATAGAATACATAAGATATAGAAGTAATATAATAAAGAATAGTATCTCTGTCGGGGAAAAGGAATGATCAGGGAGGTGACCTGTGACAAAAGAATAGGAGAATATTCCAATCAGAGGGAAGTGCAAAGGCATGAAGACATGAGAAAGTGCAGTGCATTCAGGAAGATGTAAGAAAGTAAATGGCAGGAGATAAAAGGCCATAATCAAATTTACATTTTAGGAAGACCATTTTGGAAATTGAAGAAATGTGCATTAGTAGTGGAAGAGGCAAAACCCAGAAAGATTAGTTATGATATTAGTCATAATATGATAATAGTCAAGGTGAGAGATACTGAAGATTTGAACTAAATTATAGCAGAGAAGTGAAGAAAATTGATATAAGGGATATTTGAGAATCGAAATCTAAAATAGATGTTGGCAGCCCTGAGAGAGGGTCTAATCTTACAAGAACAAATTAAATGAGATAAATAAAAGTGCAAACAAAAGAATCTAATAGCAATTTGATGGTGGGCGTGGGATTACCCAAGACAGACCCTTATAACAATAAAATGTAATGAATTTGGAATTAATGTTTCCTTAGTTGCTAAATGATGGCAGTGAGGTATTCCTCTCCAAGTGGAAGATAAAATGCTAATATTCAATGTTGTATTCTGACAAAGGAGTTAATGAATAACTTGCCTGGGGTCTGTGGGTGTGAAAGTTTGTGCCTTTTGAAGATAGCTCAGTGGTCATTTCTCATGGTAGTGGACCAAATATACACTGAGAAAAGGACAAATTTCAGGCCAGGATTGCCCTGCTTATGGTAGAGAAGGAAATACAAGGCTATTGTGTAACCTGGGTGCAAAAAGAGCTTTCTTCCAACAGCTAGCACTTTGTGAACCCTTCAGGTCAGATGCAGAACCTAATCATGTTCATGAGCAAATTGTGGTACCAGTAAATTGTATTAATGGACAGAATTAAGGCTCTGATTGTCGAAGACTGGCACTATGGTAATTTTCTGGGCCTATCAGAACGAGTTCAAGAAGATTGAAACGCCCAATATCTATAATGGCTCTTTAATATTCATGCTGCATCCCCTCCTTCCGTTGCTGGACAAATGTGACACTCTTTTGTAAACACAGGATCATATACAAGAAAAGCATTCTTTGCTATGCCCAGGCACATATATAAGGTGAGTATGAGTTCCAGTAGGCAAATTGTGGAACATGTCAGATGTGTCTATTTCAGTGATTATTATACTCACACCCCCTTCTAAGTGAAACTGACCCTAACACAGTCTCCTGAAGATGGGAATGTCCTTAGAGATTCTATTTTGTGCAACATGATCTTGTCTCTATGCCTAGCTGGGACTAGAGGAGGATACCAGACCCAGTGAAGCAAAATTCATAGGATAGTTAGTGACCTCTGGTGTAGATTGGTACCCCCCAAACCAAAACAGACAAAAAAACAAATCTTAAAAAAAAACCAAAAAACCAACCTACCACAACCAAAATACCTGAGCTAATCAGATTATTGTTTCCAGGCATCTGAACTGGGAAATGAAAAGACTGAGGCAATGGGATTGAAAGCTGAAAGGACATATAGGGTGAGGCCTTGAAAGAATCAAACCATGAGGAAGAAGGGTGACATAGGGGCCATAAAAATGTGTTGAAGGTACAGGGAAGTAGAAATAAAGAAGCAGAAATTATAGGTAGAAAAATACATATGTGTATATACATATATAGAGAGAAAAGGTAAGGAGTGAACAAGAGAAGCAGCAAGCAGGCAGGAAGAAAGTAGGAGAAACATATTAGTGATATACTAGAGTTAAGATGGTGGGCCTTAACTAGTGCTGTCTTGGATTCTGAATAACTTTTCAGTTCCTGCTTTTTTGCTGTGAAGTCCAGCTCTGCTAGATTTCTGCTCTTTAATGGCTGGATAGTTAACCATGTCTTAGTTCCTAGGCACTTGTGCTGTTACCATAAAACACCTACTAGTTGAGATAACTTGAATGGATTTCTGCTCCTTAAAACTAGAAGAGCTTGCAGAGAATGAGTTCAGAGTTTAAAAGGCATGGTTCAGTAGCAGCATTAAAGACAAAAGGACTTTAAAATTCTGATAGAAAAATCTCAATATGTTAATTAATTAGCTTAGTCATTCCTTCATTCATTCAACAAATATCTGTTGAGCACCTACTTATATTCCAGGCACTGTTAGGGCTGTTAGGGATACACTAGTTACTAAGCCAAAGTCTTTGCTCTAGTGAAGTTTAATTCTAATGAGGCAGACAGATCATAAGCAAGGAAACAATCACACAAGATAATGTATAACGCGATAAGTTCCACGACAAAGCAGGATAAGGGGATGAAATGTGATGGGTGTGAGTAGCAATTTTAGACAGTGTAGTTATGGAAAGCTCTCAGAAGTGGTGATAACATTTTTTAATAGACACTTTAATAGGGTCAGGGGATGTGCATGCAATTACTACATCTAGCATATTGTTTTCATTTCAGAGTGACACACATTAGGAAGAATATAAATTGTAACTTTCTCAAATGAGATAAATCAGGAAAATAAGGGAACTCAAAGTCATGTTACATGAATAAAAGTTCAAGATATTGGCAATGTTTAGCCTGGAAGAGACAGAGCTTAGGAGGAATATGATGGATTTCTTCAAAATTTTTAAGGACTTTGTGGAAGAAGGACTAGATTTGTTCTGTTTGGGCTATAGGGTAAAAGTTACAGGGAGATAGCTATTGACTGTTCAAAGATGAAATAGATTGGATTTTTTTTTTTTTTTTGGTATAGAAAGATTAACCATTTGATAGACTGTGGAGAAGATGTGTCAGATGAACAGTCATTAACAGACTGGATGACTTTTAAGATTCTTTCCAAAAGTCTTTAATCCTATGACCTTTAGTAATAATGAAGTTATTACCTCACAAAACATCCCATTTCATGACCTTTTCGTTGCAGACAGAGACTGGAATATGAATGAGGCAGGCTACTCCAAGAAAGGAATGTAGAATCTCATGGATCTATTTCCCAATTTATTGCCAAATATTTGATTTTCCAAGAAAGCCACTAACTGAATCCTTCCCCAAAGTGGGAACATCTTCCATTCACTTTCAAGGGGCAGGAGGCAAGTTTAATCAATTACTTAGGAAGCTGACCGATCTTTGGACAAGTCATCTGGCAATAAAACAAATTAAGTAGTATTCTACTCTGAGAGCTGCTTCCTCTGATTCTAGTTTCTGAGTTCTCACTCCCCTTTCTGACAGGTTTTGTTGCCTCATTTTAGGGGAACTGAAACTTTACCCAAGAACTTAAGTCAGCCTTTAAATCCCAAGGGACTCAGCTCTCTTCCTCATTCTTTTCCCCTCTGCTACAGGAAAGTTGTCATCAGCCCAAACCCACCGAGAACCTCTGCCTGCCCCTGATGCCTCAGAAGAAAAAGTTAAGATCTGGGCTAAAACCTATCTTCCCTCTGACACAGTTGAAAGATTCTACATCTAAACGGGAACAATGGTTTAGGTGAAGTCCTGGCTCTTCTTGTTCTCATTTTCTTTTCTATCTTTTCCTTATTCATGTTACTGTCTCTTTTCAATACAACCTAACAACATGCTCTGTGGTTGTAGGGAACATGTACAACTGTATAACGATAAGACACAGCTTCCCTATGTGACCCTCAACCTCATTTACACTCTAATGAAAGAGAAACCGTAATGCAAAAATAAGGTTTTCCACTGACAAGGATTTTAAGAGTGAAGAGAAATATTGAAACATCTGTGCTTTGAGAAAACAGAAAAAAATGTACACTCAATGCAAGTTAGGGACTATAGCACATGAACATGTGCTATGAGAACACAAAGACAAATAGGTTTTATTTGAAACTAGTTATAGGAGCAGCCTATATCTAGTTTAGGGAGGAGATTCTGGAATTCCTTCAGAGCTTTACAGTGCTAAGTTCAGAAGCATCTCTTCCCACTGAGCAATACTCCCACTCTGTACTCATCAATAGCCTCTTGTCATTGTTCCTTCTTCTCCTTTAAAATCTCTGAAGATACATAGCCAACTTTAAAGTGACTGGTTCCATTAAACCTCCTGTCCTAAGATCTACCAAATGAATTTTCTTTGTTAAGGTTTTCCACTGACAATGATTTCAAGAGTGAAGGGAAATATTCGAAACAATGTGCTTTGAGGAAACAGAAACAAATGTACCCTCAGCTCAACTTTGCTCCAGTCTGTGAAAGAGATACGAGGAAAGATGGTAAGCTCCTCTCTTCCAAAGCAATGGCTTACTGGACTGAGATGTGGGCTGGAGGTAGAATCTATGGGGATTACAGATGTGGGCAAGTCAGTATCTCTTGTGGTAGTTCTGGGGACTATTTTTCCTTGTAGCATGGAAGCTAATAACTCCTAGAGGCTCTGGTGGTACTAAGCTTTGGATTCTGTTTAAATCCTCAAATTTCAAGAAAGCTCTAGCATAGTGTTTCCCAAACTATATCATCTAACACTTTAATAGTTTTTGCCATATTGATGGATTATTTACTCTATGATTCATTTAGCATTTTTCTTTAAAACAATTTAAAAAATTCTTGTCCTAATTAATACTATATGATGACACCATAATTTTGATATATCACGATTACTACATATTTTTTCTGACACACATAAAATTTGGTATAATTAAATTTTAAAATGTTTATCTGTGTACCACCTAGAACCACCTAGTAGTATGCCTATTATACTTGGAGAAAATTGCTCTGGAATGGGCCAAAGGATAGAGTCTCAGAGGTCCACAAGTTTTTGGGGGGTTAGGGTAGGGCATGGGGTGGAAGGAATTTGGAATAAGGTTGTATGGAAAAGGGTGCAGTGAATATCTTCCTAACATATTGTCATTTAGCAGCATTTATGGGGTACCTACTAAGTGTTAGACATTTATCAAGCATTAATAACAGCACTTTCAATATGTGTGAAAGAGGTAGACCAGATCATAAAGGGCCTTGCATATTATATAAATAAGCATTTGGGTTTTATCCAGTAGGCAGCTGAGATCCACTGAAGGATTTCAGAGCACTGAATACACATTTATGTATTAGATGTATAACTGATGGATCCTTAGAGTTCACCACCTCATGGCTTCTGGACAAGGTCCATTTCTCCTGCCAGGTTTCTCTCCTCAAGCAATTTCTGAGGTTTTCTAAGGTATCCTCACCTGTTCCACAAAGCCATAGTGATCACTTAACACCTTTGCCAGCCTTCCTTAGCCCAAATAGCCACAATTCCAGAGGTGTGAATTGTGCCATATTGTGCCATCCCTTAACTGGCTTCTTCAAGACTCTCTGCTTCTGCCTTACCTATTTGCCACCCCACCCCACCCCACATCTACTACTGCTCCCCTTATACTCTTCATATACTGTATGGCTAAAACCAGCCTGTGGTATTAAACAAAACTTCACAGATCCAGAGGAAAGCTGAAAAGCAGGGAGTGATTTACCTTGCTTTAAAAGGGGCTACACTTAGGCTCATCCACAAGCTCAACCCAGGTTCTCTCATACTTCCCAGAAGGCCTCCAAGACATTACCCATTCTTGGGAATCTCTGGGCTTACCTACCTTGTCTCTGGCTAGGCTCCCAATGCCCCTGGTCCAAGGAAGAGGAAGAGGGTCTCTCCTTTCCCAAAGTCTGCACATTTTTAGTCCCAGAATAAACAAGTGCAAAACATCTATTTCCTTCAAGGGAGACTCCACCTAAAGTCTGGTTTGAACTTTATAAGCCAGATAAGGCAAACATAATAGTTAATAGTATATTTAGTCAAGTTGGAGCTAAATCTTAAATGATACCATATGTAGGATATCAACAGTTCATCTTGAAACCATATTTGGGGGAAAGATTTCTCTAGAATCTAATGTAGGTTAGAATTTCTCTAATTTTGCAAGGGCATAATTCTGTTAAGGATACATTCAATTTCTTTTTCTAAACAGAACACTTAATATCTCAGTCTGCAGCATTTATTAGATTCATGGTGACTCTGCCATTTCTCTCAAGAAAAATGAGCTGATACTTATGTATCTAAAGAGCCCATTATGGTACATTTCCTAACCAAAGGCAATCTGCTGGGAAGTTGTACCAATGTCTCCATGTCAAGCAAATGAAAGAGCTAGCAACTCCCTCTTCCCCAATAATGTTTCATGTTCACCAGGCATCCAAATAAAGATTACATAAAGAACAGTTTGGATGGGGGCCATACAGGTTAGTTAAGAGGCTGTCCAAGAGGCAGATAATAGGACTTGAACTAAGGTGCCAGCAGCAGGGACAGGGGAATAGATTCAGGGGATATTTACAAGGCATGCATAATGTATCCAAAAAGTGGGGAAAGATAGGAGCAAAAAGGTCCCACAAAGGAGTATTCCAAAGAGCAGGCAGAGGTTAATGAGAATCTGGATAAAGTGATGTCACTGAAGCCAAAGGTAGAAAAAATTTCTTAGTCACATTCTCAGACAAGAGAACAGAAAATCAGCATACACTTTGAAAAAAGGCTAAGAGGAACATGAATATACGAGTGAATGCACATTAACTTAAGTGTCAACATGGTTTCAGAAGGGATCATTTGAAAGGGGTGGGATTATACAAGGAAGCCTCTAAACTGGCAGTGTGTTTTAAACTGGGTTTTGATGAAGGGAGTCCAAAATTATAAAGAAGGTGGGGAAAGGTAGTCCGCGGTTCACAATCTGCACGCTTGCTAACAGTAGACTAGGTTTCTGGTCTCTCCAAGTGGGTCTCTTTAAAGCCTCTCATTAAGTACCGTTCTAGTACTTCTGAAAATCCACATTCACCCAGGTGTCCTGTGTTTTATCCTAGTCTCCAAGAAGTTAGAGAGTAAAATGTCGATTTCCAAGGTGACTTGGGAACCACTAACCCTCTCGACGCTCCTGGAAGAGAAGCCCACCAGAACCGTGCCAGGGGAAAGCGCCTTCCGCTATGGAAGGGTCCCGCAGTGGATTATCCAAAATGCCACTGTCATTCAGTGACCACAATCCCTTCAGGCCTCCCGCCTCGCTCTCCGGAGACCGAGGGGCCTGCAGAAGTCGCCGTCCAAATAAAACCACATTCCTGCCGCAGCACGAGTGGATGCAGGGTCGCAAGCAAGGTGGGCCCTGTGAGCACGTGGGGACAGCACCTGGCCCCGCCCCTGCCCGGCTGGGGAGGGCGTGGCTGCGTCCCGGGGGGGGGGCAGGGGGGGCCGCGGCGGCCGGGGAGGGCGGGCCTTGGCCCCGAGTGACGGCGCGGCGGCCCAACCGGCTTAAGGGCACGGGGCCGGCCTTCCTGCAGCCTCTTCCGCTCGCCGGCTGCGGCGCTTGGGACGGTTGCGCTGGGTCTGGGCGCTGGGAAGTCATCCAAGATGATTAAAAAATTCGACAAGAAGGACGAGGAGTCTGGTACGCGCGGGGCTTCTGGGGCCCACCCTCAGCCTCGGCGGCCCTTTCCCCACGCCCGCCGCCACCCGCTTTCCGGGACGGCGGGGCTGGGGGCGTGGGCGCTGTGGTGTCGGGGGCCGGAGTTGGAGCCGGTCCCTCCCCTGCCCTCCGCGCCTGCCGGGGGCCCGTCCGTAGCCCCTCCTCCCGGGCCCGGAGCCTCCCCCAGGGCCGCGCGCTCCCGTCCCGGCGCCCGCGCGCAGCCTCGGGCAGCTCGGCGGCCCCGCCCCCGTCCCCGTCCGCGTCCCCGTCCCCTCCCTGGCGCAGCCCCTCCAAGCCGCCTCCGCCGCTCTCGGCTGGCCCCACGGCTGGGGGCGGAGTGCGTGCACGCGTCTTGGCGGCGGGGCTGCTGGTAGGGTCAGGCCCCGAGGGCGTCTGGGGTCGGTGGGACAGTGTGTGTCCATGAACTTTGAAGTGCCTGTGCCTTTCAGTCTTCCTGGGGGCCCTTGCCTCTGTCGCGTTCCCAGGGGACAAGTCTGTCCCGGGGGACAGTTGGTTGACTGCTCAGGCGTCCCGAAGTCACTTGCGTGTTGATACCTGCCTTTGGTCCAGAGCAAATGGGGAAGATGCCAAGCTGCCTCAGAAAGAAAAATTCTCAGTGTTCGATAGCTGCTCTCACACGGTGTGGTAGAGGGTTCGGTCTTCCAGCTCTACGTCTGTATGGTTCTCTGTGAAACTCTTCGTGTCTCCCTCTCAGTAAATGTTAGAAACACGTAAAATAAAAGAGTGCTTATCTTTAGGGAAGTCAAAAGTGCCCTACCACAATATCATTTATCTCGGTTGTCGGAATGACATACTTTTATCATTCATGGAGAAAGATGGCAAGGAAAGAAGACTCTTTTTGGACAGAGTTCCTGGAAAAGGGAAGTCCGAGCTCTTACAGTACGGCAATGTACAGAGCTAGTATCAGAATCAAATATTTTTTTCATTCAGTTTATATGCATGTTAGTAGTGACTGTCACGGTGGTATCCAAGTGGTCACCTCACTTAGGTGAGATTTCCTAAGCATTCAGTACCCTCCTCTGAAAGGTATATAAGTTTGTGTAGGACAGATATTAAAGACATTTGTTTGTTTTATAATATAGGTAGTGGCTCCAATCCTTTCCAGCATCTGGAGAAGAGTGCTGTCTTACAGGAGGTATGACTTGGAAGTATATGGTGCTCCTTCTTTTCTATTCCATTTTAGAATGGTGGGTGGAGAATCCTGGGATACTATGATCAGAACATCCAAAACAAGGAACGTAACAGAGTTCAGAGAATTTAGACTTGAGGGAAAAGGAAGAGGGGTTAATTGTCAGAGGAGAATCTAGAACTTAGAGAAATGCAAAGATATGCAGGCTCTGCCACGTGTTGGGAATTTTAAATAAAATGTCAGAAGAGGTTTAGTGCAAGGTTATTGAAAGAAGTTATAGATATTAAGCTCATTGTATTCATGTGATATAGATAAATATTGTGATTCTTGTTTAAAACATAAAGCCCACAAAGTTGAAGTAGTTGATCTAAGTGAATGAGTTAGTATAGAATAGAAAATCAAGGCCTCATGTAATAATTTATCATATACAGTAGTAAATAGGGAACTGTAGACAGCTAACATTATTTGGATATGGTGATTCAAAATAGTCTCTATTAAAGTTGATTTGCAGTAATCTGTGATAGAAAAGGTAGAAAATACACTATATATAACAATGTTTTTATGTTTCTGTAGGCTCGTATATTCAATGAAACTCCTATCAATCCAAGAAGATGCTTGCATATTCTTACAAAGATTCTTTACTTACTGAACCAGGTAAATTATTTTGATTTTCCTCAGCTTTGTGTCCTGGAATAAAAATGTATAACATGCAATAAAGTACTTTCTGGAAAGTATAATTATTTATTTATCTTATATTCACTGAATTTTAACATTAACAGTGTTTGGTTAGCAAAATACGTAAAACTTCTTGAGCACAAGGACTGTGACAAATACAGGTTGAGTATGCCTTATTTGAAATACTTGGGACCAGAAATATTTCAGATTGTTTTTTTGGAATTTTTACATTATACTTAAGGTTTAGCATCCCTAATCTGAAAATCTGAAATAGTCCAATGAACATTTCCTTTCAATGTCATGTTGATGCTCAAAAAGTTTCTGATTTGGGATTTTTGGATCAGGGATGCCCAACCTGTACATTTTTATTCATGCTATCAACATAGTGATTCTCAATAAATTGCTTGGTTTTAATTTAATGAGTACTAATTAGAAGATAATGTTTACATGTGTTTAGAGATCTTTATTTCCCTCTGAAAATAGAGTGCAAAATCAGATAAATTGCAGATATTTTATCTTTTAATTTTTGTATAATAGTGGTGTTTCAAAGCTTTGATTTTAATATTCAGATTTTATGTTTATTATCCCTGTTCCACTGTTATAGCATTATGATTTTGGGCAAGTAACTGTTCTGTGCCTTAATGTCCTTTTCTGAAAATGAGATTTAAAATAATACTTGTTATATAAAGTTGTAATGATTAAATGAGATAATAAACATAAAGCACTGATAATAGTACTGAGCACATAGTAAGCATTTAGGAATAATTTTCCTTCAGTCATTCAGCACATAATTATGCTTTCTGTGTCTGCATGCTTTCTGTGTCCTATGCACTGTTCTAGGCATTAGCATAGCATAACAACTATTATACTGTGTGTAGACAAACCAGCAAAAATATTTGCACTGATGGAATGTAGGTTCTGCTTTTGCTATTATTATTATTAATTTGATTTTTCCTTATGGTTTTTTGCCACAGACTTTAAATCTCATGAACTATCTAGGACCTTTGAAAATATGATTTTGCTTTATAGATTCATATTCCTTCAGTCTCTGTAGCAGACTGGTTCCAGGACCTCCTGTAGATAACCAAAATCCGAGGGTGCTTAAGTCCCTGATATAAAATGGTGTAGTATTTGCATATAACCTGTGTACATTCTACTGTATATATTGAATCATCTCTAGGTTACTTATAATACCTAGTACAATGTAAATGCTATGTAAATAGTTGTTATGCTATATTGTTTAGGGAATAATAATAAGGAAAAAGTCTGTTCAGTACAAACAATTTTTTTCCTCAAATATTTTCAATCTGAGATTAATTGACACCATAGATTCAGAACCCAGAGGCCTGGAGGGCCAACTATATATATGTATATGTAGATACACACAGTTAAATATACACACACATATATACCATATGTCTCTGGTGGTTTACATGTGGTGCTAAGATGATTGTGGTTTCCAGTTTGAATTCCAAGAGAATATTTTATCTTTACCATGTTTTGTGACTAAAGACCTTATCCAGAGATTTAATAAAGTTTTGCTGTTTGCAAATGAAGACTGAGTAACAAGCACATAGTTTCAGATAAAATATATCTCTTCACAAACAACATAATCCCTCTGTGGCAGCATATTAGAAACATTTAAGGCAAAGTCGGTTTGATAACACACATGTGTCCAAGTTGGCTAAATCCAATATATAAACAGAGTTTTAGTAGTCAAAGTTGATTCAGAGTAGCAAATATTTTTCTATTGGTCAGTACCTCTTTGATGGGGCAACTCATGTTGAAACATTTAATTATCTTGATAAGGAGATTACTAAGCACAGCATAAACACAATTAACTACATAAACAGGTTTGGGAGCATTTGTTTTATCTCTTTCCCTAATTCTTGGTAGAGCTTTATGGAAAAATAATTTTAAATTTCTGCCAGAGTTGACATATCCATATGTTCTCTGAGTTTCAAGTAAAAAAGTAGGAACTTAATGTTTTCCAATATAACCAAAAAGCACATAGGCTTTTGGATATTCAATAAATATTTATGAAAGAAAGAGAGAAATCTCATGCTGTTGAGCAAGCTGGATACTCTGATTTAATTAGTTGTAAACTTCTTATGCTTTGTCTTTCATCCTAAACTTTCAATGTTTTCATCAAAATTTATTATACCCATGGCAAATACATTGAAGACTAGTTATATTTTATGTGAAATTTGAAAACTGAAATCTGAAACTCTGAAAAGTGATTGAGATTGCTTTTAATGAAGAAATTAAATACTGAAATGATAATATTTTGGATAATCTGTGATCTGAAATGTTTGGAATATTAGTGAAATAATATTATCCAACACCTTGCTACTCAGAAAATGTGGTTCCCTGATCAGGATTTGCATCTCTGGGAGCTTTTTAGAAATGCAGAATCTTTACCCCAGAGCCACTGAATTCGAGTCAGCATTTTGGCAGCATCCCTGGATGATTTGTTATCCATATGAAGGTTTGTGAAGCTCTGATCCAAAGCATGTTTTCATGAACTTGAGCCAATATTGAGATCCATAGCAGTCCCTTATGCCTTATTTTTTTATATGATGAACCTGATTCCTGCCCTTTTGGTTGGTCCCCTTTTTGCCATGTTTGCTGGGATTCCAAATAGATAGTTCTTTATATAATAGTGTAATATTTATTATGCTCCTGTGATATGTTAGGTGTTATGCTGGGCATTAGAGTATAGAAATGTGCAGTGTAAGATCTCTGCTCTTAGGCGCTATAATAATAGCAACATCTTATTCTGATTAGAAACTGCTTACTCTCATTTTCGACCTCCTTTTATATCACAATTTTTCAGGGAATTTAAAATGTTTCTGCTAAAAGGTTAGCAGAGACCACTATTCCAGAAATTTTAGGCATAGTGTGTGATACTGAATTATTTTAAATAAAGAGTAGATAAATGATCATGTGGGTTTACAAATTGAAAGTCAGAAAAATCACAGAGGCAGAACATTTTCAAAGAGATTTTCCCAAGTTCTAAAAGATTTTTGCAGAAATAAAGAGAAGATCCTTATCTTATATATATAATTTAAGTTTAAAAATTTGTTTTTAATTGTACTTAGGGTGAATACTTTGGAACTACAGAAGCTACAGAAGCCTTCTTTGCAATGACTCGATTGTTTCAATCTAATGATGTAAGTCTTTTTTTTATTCTTTTAGGATGAAAAAGCTCCTTTTATTTATTTTCCTCAGAGAACTTAGAGTGTTCCAAATTAGAGAGCTTGAAATGCTTGAAATGTTTAAAATTAATTAAAACCATTTATCTTCATAAAATTTATAAATGTTCATTAAAGGATATGTGAAAGAATTAAAGTACATTGTATAAAGCTGTTCCTCCACAGATCTACCTGCAGTTATAAAAACTGTTAATACCCAGCTCGTGGCGTTTGACAGTGCAAAGTGGACTGGTATAGAAGTTAGTGCATATAGCTACCACATCTGTCAGTTCTTAGTCAAATTTCTGGTGGGCCTGGGGCTACAGTTGGTCTTGCTGTTGGGCAGGCAGTTGAGAAGAAGAGCTGGACATCGAGTAGGGAAGGGGACATGGAGTAGGGAAAAAGAAGAGTGAAGACAAACTAAACATGCCAGTACCTCTGCATCTGTCTCTCCTTACTTAAACCACCATGACCTTCAGAGCATAATGGCTGCTGTTTCCCTTCTAAATGTGTAACTTCTCCATCTTCTAAACATGACACATATTTTTCTTTTGCCTAGCACTGACACAGAACAATATGAGGAAGGGGATTCTGGAATATGTATTTCCCAGCTTTCTGTTAACATAAATTGGTCAAATCTTGCAGTTCTTTTGGTATATATTGCATATCATCAAAGGTCACATTTTGTGTCCAATCCCCAGGACCTCCTGAGGTTTAAGTCTGGTTATGGGTCTAGATAATGAGAGGCTTTAGGAGGAGATCTTCAGGAAGATTAGCAGTCCCTTGTAAGGCAACTCTTTCAGGGAAGCCATTACACACTTTTCAGGCAAAGGGAGTCAATTTTTTCAGTCATGAGATGAAGGACTGCTTCTACTAGCAAAGGATGCTTGACAGAATTTAGGGATTCATCAGAATCTGCCCATATATCCCCATCCTAATTTTCAGGGCCCTACTCCTTCCCTAACTTTAATATAAGATGTCCTGCAAGAGTTTGAATTGAATTTGCATTGTAATTCAGCCACCTGCAGGATATGCTTTTCAGAAATTTCAGCCCTGTAGCCATATTACATAAGGCTTTCTATTCAGACAGTTATAATTTCTGGTCCCTTACGCAGACCTTGAAGTTTGTATTTAAAACTCTGAGTTCATCATTTTCTTTTCCCAAGAAAAGAATTCTTCAGTGTACCCAGAAGCAAATAAGTAACCCATTGTACAACTTATTTTTATAAAATCTTCTATGGCAGCAACTACTTAGTTACCCAAAGCTTTGTCTTCTGTAGGTCCTTGTCAGCAGATAATTTAAATATTTTGCTACTGCATGCTATGGACTATTAGTGTTCCTTTACCACTGGAAACAGGGTCATTAATGCCTTTAATCAAATCAGAGAAGCAATTTCAGGTTAGTATCTTTAAGGTCTTATTTCCTTTTAACCATTTCCTATTCCAAAAATTCAGGGCTCAATCAGGGAAACAGAACCACTCGGAAGATTATGGAATTGGGTATTTATTAGAGGAATTAGACCAGAAAACTAGACATTTCAGCTCAGAGGGGGGCTGTTACAAAGTCATGGAAAGCTATTGCCTCTTTGTGGCTCTGGTTTTGCAGCCAAGTGTCTGGTGGCAGGCCCAAGTTTGCTGTTGCTTAGAGAGCTGGCAATTGGGAAGAAAAGCTGGACATGGAGCAGGGAAGAAGATACAGACAGAATAGAGAAGAAACAAAATGATGACAAAATTGAAGCTTCTAGCACAGATGTTTGTGTTAAGAAAAAATATGAAATAGTTTTCTAGGAAATGGATTAGGGAAAGTAGGACTGTTGGATAGGACTAATAGCCTGTTGAAGTTAGTGCTCATAAATTTAAAGTATTAATAGGCAGCATGGTGAATGTTCTTCTCCAGCTATAGGCTGCAGGTTAAGGCATGGAGGGGTTAGAGATTGGATTTAATCAGGGTTGACGTTTTGCCAAATTAGTAAACAGGGAGGAAGCAAAGAAGGCAAATGATATATTGAATATGGGATCAGCCTTTGGTTAGGAGGGAAGTAAGAACAGGGGCTGACAGGGACAGCAAAATGTTGATAAGATCAATGGATTGTAGGTCATGATGGAGTGAAAGAATTGTTAGAGTCAGGAGTGGTGGTTGGAGAGTGAGATACTTAGAAATAAAGTTGGAAAGGGGTACTGCTATTGATATAGGCTGTGACATTAGAAGTGGGTAATTGTTGTAGAAGGGAGGACAGGATCATTGCAGAAGAGGAGATTAAGGAATGATGAGGTCAGAGTTTTAGAGATATCATCTGTGTGGATATTAAAATCATCAATACTTACTACTGAGATAATATTGGAGAGAATGAACAAGGTACTAATATTTTTTAAAAATAAGGGAAGAGACCTGGGGTCCATATATGCAACCAGGAATGCTGGTGATACAGTCTTAGGGCATAAGCCAGAGATTTTTAGAGAAAGAGGTGCAGTGAAAGAAGGTGGTATAGCGACTTCAAATAAGGCAGAGAGGATCAACTTGTATAGCTTCCCTGTCTGTAGGCCTGCAGATCACAGCCACCATTTGAAAGGGCTTCAGGAGAATCCTTAGGGGAGAGCGACGTTTCAGTTACAGAAAAAGACAGGAACATTCAGAGAAGAGTTTGAGGATACAGGGGATTTTGCTGATGAAAGTGCCAGAGAACATGAAGGAGTTGTTGGGAATTTGTAGAAGGATGGAAAATAGAGTTAGATAAGGTGCTATACCCAGCTGCAAGGCAATAAGTATTTAGGTTATGAGTAATGACAAGGATATTTTAGGCTTTTTGTAGTGACAGAGGTAAGTAGCTATGAACAGTATATGATTAGTTTTGATTGTCCCTTAGACAGAATATGGAATGGAGGGAGTGATTGTTTTGGAGGAAGGAGAGGTAGAGATATCACCAGCAGCATGTGGTGCTCCTTCTTTTCCCAGCATTACCTTACCCGAGGGTAATTACTGTCTTCATGTTGGTATTCTATTTTTGTTTATTCATGTGTATTACATGTTTGTATCTATAATCAATACTTAGTATTTTTGTGTTTTAAATATAAATGATATCATCTTCATATTATTTTGCAATTTTTTTTATTTTTTATTTTTTATTTTATTTTATTTTTTTTTGAGACAGAGTCTCACTTTGTTGCCCAGGCTAGAGTGAGTGCCGTGGCGTCAGCCTAGCTCACAGCAACCTCAAACTCCTGGCTCAAGCAATCCTCCTGCCTCAGCCTCCCAAGTAGCTGGGACTACAGGCATTCGCCACCATGCCCGGCTAATTTTTTGTATATATATTAGTTGCCCAATTAATTTCTTTCTATTTTTATAGTAGAGACGGGGTCTCGTTCTTGCTCAGGCTGGTTTCGAACTCCTGACCTCGAGCAATCTGCCCGCCTCGGCCTCCCAGAGAGCTAGGATTACAGGCGTGAGCCACTGTGCCCGGCCTATTTTGCAATTTTTTAAATTAATACATGTTTGGGATTTACCCACTTCTTATATGTACTTCTGCTTTATTTGGTTTTGCTGCTGTATGGAATCCCAAAGTGTGAATATACACTAGTCCTATTTATTTATCCATTCTCCCATTGGTGGATATTTAAGTTGTTCTCACATTTTAGCTATTACAAATGATATTGTGTTTATGTACATAGTGTAATTTTCTGGGGTGGATATTACAAGTGGAATTTCTGGGTAATGCTTGTTATTTGATCTTGTCAAATTGATCTTTATGGGGGTTGTACTTACTTACATAGACATTGCTCCAAATCCTCACCATTTCTTATTATCAGGCTCAAATATTAGCCATTTGGAAGAATGTGAAATGGCATCTCTTTGTGGTTTTAATTTGCATTTTCATGATCACTGCTGAGGTTGAAACTCTCTTTAAATGTTAAATAGCCATTTTGCTTCCATCCTCTGAATTGCCTGTTCATATGCTTTGCTCATTTATATTCTTCCTACTAATTTATAGGTTAATTTTTTTGAAGTATTATTCTTTTTAAAAATAGAATGAACTTTATTAAATATAACTTACATACAATAAAATTCACCCATATAAATGTATAATTCAATGAGTTTTGAACATGCATAGAGTTGCAGAACCACCACCACAGTCATGATACAGAAACTTTTTACCACCCCAGAATGTGCTCTCATATCTCTTAGTTATCTGTCCCCTGCCCTTACCTCTGCACCTAATCTGCTTTCTGACAATATAGTTTTCTCATTTTCTAGGATTTCATTTAAATTTAATCACATAGTGTATAGTCTTGTATGATTTTTATGTCTTGTTTCATAAAACATAAAAAAATGTGTTGTTTCACTTAGCTATGCGTTTGAGATTGATCCAAGTTTTTATATATATCAGTGGTTAGTTCCTTTTTTATTTTTGAGTAGTATTCCACCATATGGAGGTAATCTGATTTATCCATTCACGGGTTAATCGATATTTGGGTTATTTCTGGTCTACAGATATTATGAATAAAGCTGTTAAAACTATTTAAGTACATGTGTTTGTGTGGACCTATGTTTTCGTTTCTATTTGGTTAGTATCTAGAAGTGGCACTGTTGGGTTTATATTTCCCTAATAATGAATATATTGAAGCATCTTTTCATGTGCTTACTTGCCATCTGTGTATCTGCTTTGGTGAAGTATCTGTTAAAATTTTTTTTTACCAGTTTTTAAAAACCAAGTTACCTTCTTAATGAGTTATAAATTATTCTTCATATATTCTGGATATGAGTTCTTTATCAGATAGGTGTTTTGTAAATATTTCCTCTCAGTCTGTGGCTTGCCTTTTCATTTACTTATCACTGCTGTCTATTTTTTTAAGTATAATTTAACATACAGAAAAATGACATAGTAATTTTAATACAGTAAAAGTACATACATTTTAGAGTGTAGTTCTGAGTTTTGATAAATGCATACAGTAATGTTATCACCACTGCCATCAAAATTTAAAACATTTCCATTACTACAAAAAGTTTCCTGAGGTCTCTTTGTATCATCTATTTCTCACACCCTCAGCCCCTGGCAACCAATCATCTTTTCTTATAAATTTGCTTTTTCTAAAAAGTCATAGGAATGATTTCATATTTTATGAAGCCTTTTGAATCTTCTTTTCAGTTACTTAGTATAATGCATTGAAATTTATCCATATTATTTCATCAGTAGTTTATTCCTTTTTATTTCATTGTATTTAATTGTATGGATGTACCTCAGATTGTTTTATCTGTTCACCAGTTGAATGATACTTGGTTTCTTACCAGTTTGGGGGGATTATAAATAAAATTGCTGGCTAGGCGTGGTGGCTCACGCCTGTAATACCAGCACTCTGGGAGGCCAAGGCAGGAGGATCACGTGAGGTCACGAGTTCAAGACCAGCCTGAACAAGAGCAAGACCCTGTCTCTACTGAAAATAGAAAAAACTAGCTGGGCATGGTGGCACATGCCTGTAGTCTTAGCTACTCAGGAGGTTGAGGCAGGAAGATCACTGGAGCTTAGGATTTTAAGGTTGCTGCTAGCTAGGCTGATGCCACGGCACTCTAGCCTGGGTGACAGAGGGAGACTCTGTCTCTAAATAAAAAAAAAAATAAATAATAAAATTTCTATAAGCATTCCTGTTCAGATTTTTGTATGAACATAAATTTTTATTTCTTTTAGATAAATACCCAGGGGTGGGATTGTTGGGCCCTATGGGAGGTGTATATATGTATAACTTTATAAGAAAATGCCAACCCATTTTCTGAAGTGTCTGTATTGTTTCTACCATTGCTGTATGAGAATTGCATTTGCTCTGCATCCTGTTCTGGCATTTGGTATTGTTGTTATTATTTTTGTTTTTAATTATAGCCATTCTAATAGGTGTATAATGGTACCTTTTTGTGGTTTTAATTTGCATTTTCCTAATTGCTAATGATCTCAAACATCTTTTTATATGCACTTGCCTTCCATATATTTTTCATGGTGAAGAATCTTTTCATATCTTTTGCCCATTAAAAAACTGGATTATTTATTTTCTTCTTATTATATTTTAAGAGGTCTCTATGCATTCTGGATACAAGTCTTTTATCAGATATGTTTAGCAAATGTTGTCTTTCAGTGTGTGGCTTATGTTTCCATTTTCTTATAAGTCCTTCAAAGGGCAGAAATGTTTAATTTTGATGAAGTCCAGTTTACCAGTTTCTTTCTGTTATGGATTGTGCTTTTGATGTCATATCATAGAAATATTTGCCTAACCCAAGGTCACAACAATTTTCACCTATCCTTTTTTTCCTAGCTGTTTTATAGTTTTATGTCAATTACTTTAGGATCCATTTCAAATTAATTTTTATACATGGTGTAAAGTAAAGGTTCGATTTCTTTTTACCTCCTTCATCTTATTCCTTCCATTGCCGCCTCCTTTTCCTTTTTCCTCTCTTTCTCAACAAATGGTTCTGAGTCACTTGACTATCCATATGGAACAAGGAAGAGGAGGAAGAGATGATGAAGATTGAGTTACATAGATACATTGGAACATTCTATTTGGTTTCATTCATCTATATGTATATTCTTGTTTTAGTATCATACTGTCTTGATTACTGTAGGTTTAAAACTTACTTTATAGTACATTTAAAGTTAGGTAGCACAACTCTTCCTACTTTTATTTTCATTTTAATATTTTTATTTTTCAAAATTGTTTTTGCTCTTCTGGACCCTTTGTATTTCCACATAGATTTTAGAATCAGCTTGTCCATTTCTATTTTTTTTTAAAAAAAGCATGATGAAACTTTGATGGGGATTACATTGAATCTAAAGAACAATTTGAAGTAAATTGATGTTGTAACACCATTGAGTTTTCTGCATCACAAACGTGCTATATATCTCCCTTTATTTGGGTTTCTTTAATTTCTGTTAGCAGTATTTTATAGTTTTCAGTGTACAAATGTGGCACATATTTTGTGAAATATGTCCCTAAAGTAGATAATACTTTTTGATACTCTTCTATTTGTATTATTTGTTGGTAGTCTCTAGAAATTAAATTGGTTTTTATATATTGACCTTTTTTTCCTGTGATCTTAAATTCATTTATTCTAAGGATATTTGTGGGGATTCCCTAGGATTTTTTTATATAAATTATTTTGTCATCTTCAAAGACAGTTTTACTTCTTCCTTTCCAATCTGTGTGCCTTTCATTTATCTTATGTTATTGTCTTCTTGCCTTGTTGTACAGTGTTGAATAGAAGTGATGGTAGGGGTGTCTTTGCTTTGTTTCTGATTTTAGGGGGAAGGCATTTAGACTTCCACAGCTACGTATGACATTAGTTGTTAAGTTTTTCATAGATGACTTTTATCAGGTTGAGGAAGTCCCTTTCTAGTCCTAGTTTGCTGAAAGATTTTATTTGTGAAAGAGTATTGAATTTTGTCAAACACCCTTTCTATATCCATTATATCATCATATTCTTTTTAAATATATTAATATGGTGAAATGCATTGCTTCAATTTTTGGGGGGGAAAAACCTGTATTGCTATATATATACACATATGGGCACACATGCACATAATCTTTGGTTTAGAAACATATTTTTGTATAGGGTCATGAAGCATTGATCTGTAGTCTTTTCTTCTTAAAATGTTTTTGTCTGGGTTTTATATTTGGGTAATGCTGGCCTCATAAAATGAGTTGGGAAGTGTTTCTGTTTTCTCTAAGAGGTTTTATTACAGTCATTATTAATTTTTCCATAAATGTTTATAAAGTTCATTATTAAAGCCATCTTCTTTATGGGAAGGTTTTTTGAGGTTAAAATTAACAACTTTGAAAGAATAAATATGGTGCTATTCAGCTTACTTGTCTTCTTGAATCCAGTCTGGTAATTTGTGTTGTTCAGTGAATTTCATCTAAATTATTGAACTTGGCATAAAGTTAGTTGTTCATAATATTCCCTTATTCTTTTAATGTCTGTAGACTCTCTAGTGATGACTCTTTTTTCATTCTGATATTAGTAAATTGTGTCTTCTCTCTTTTATGCCTAGAAAGTTTGTCTAGGGAGTTATAAACTTTATTTATAACTCTATGATCTCTTCATAGAACTAGCTTTGTGATTTATTGATTGTTTTTCTTTTAATTTTTTTTCTCTTCTAAACTAATTGTGTTAAAAAAATGCTAAGTCAAGCCACACAAGGGGAAAAGAAGAGAGGAGAAAAACATAGATCAAGCAGGACAAACAAAATCATAGGATGGTAGATACAGACCCAAATAAATCATTATCTACAGTAAATGTAAATGAACATTTATAAAAAATCAACTATATACTGAGCCATAAAGCAAGACACAACAAATTTTAAAGAAATGAAATTATATAGACTGTATTCTTTTAATTACAGTGCAATAGTGTTGGAAATTAATAATAAAATAACTAGATAATTCACAATGTTTTGATATTAAGAACGTATTTCTGTTTTGTTTCCAGTTATGATAAAATAAATGTGCTGAATTCACCCTGCTACCATAAATACCTAGAAAATCAAACAAAATATATGACACAACAAGACATTGGATAACAGGCATCCCGAGAGGGAAGAAGGGATGGAGGGAGGGATCCAGTAGTCTGCTGAGGACTATCCCTTGAGTCTTTAGATAAAAACTGATATGTGTATATATAAAAGGAAACTACTGTACTGAAGGCTAACAAAATAATCAGAAGAACACAGAATTGAGAATAGTTTATATTCCCACCAGTAAGAATGAAAAGACCTTGTCATGCATAAGACATCTGGTGTAGTTCTCAAAAGGTTGTATCACCTAAATAAGGGGAATATATTAGCCCTAGACGAAAGCTTTAAAAATGTTAACAGTAAGCTTCAATAATAAAAAACTGAGAGCTGGGTGTGGGGGCTCACGCCTATAATCCTAGCACTCTTGGAGGCCGAGGTGGGAGGATTGCTTGAGCTCAGGAGTTTGAGACCAGCCTGAGCAAGAGTGAGACCCTGTCTCTACTAAAAATAGAAAAAATTAGCTGGGCATGGTAGCATGTGCCTGTTGTTCCAACTATTTGGGAGGCTGAGGCAGGAAGATCACTTGAGTCTAGGAATTCGAGATTGCAGTGAGCTATGGTGATACCATACACTCTACCCTGGGCAACAGAGTGAGGCTCAGTCTAAAGGAGAACAAAAAAAAGAGGAAACGGATCCTAGTAACCTACCCTCATGACAGAATAAGGTTCAATACTACGTAGAAGAATACAACAACCTAAACTTCACAATGTACAGCATCTAATAAAAAATTACCAGGTGTGCAAATAGGAAAATATTATCCATGACCAGGAGAAAAATGGATCAACAGACACAAACTCAGATATGATAAAGATGATGGAACAAGCAGATAATGGCAGTAAAACAATATTGTAAACATAGTCTATATGCTTAAGACTGTATAGAAGACACAGGTAGTATATGCCTCATCCATGGAGAGGAATCAGAATAGTAGGTGTTTTCTCACATTTCAAACACATCGTCGTCTAGGAGAGAATGCTGGGATTCACCAAGGAAGCCACAGGAAGGAGTGGGTAATGAGAGGGTTTAGGGCAACCTGGCTGGGGGCTGGCTAACAGCCAGGGAAACTCCTGGATGGAGTGAAAGAGTAAGAGAGAAGCCCTCAGGGCTCCACTCTCTGAGGTGAGCTTTTGTAATCTTGACTGCAAGAGAACCCCCATGAAGGTTATGGGTCTAACATAGGGAATTGCTTGAAGATTGCACAGAGACACTGAAGACACTGAAGATTGCACAGAGACACTACACAGAGACACTTGAAGATTGCACAGAGACACTGAAGACACTGAAGATTGCACAGAGACACTACACAGAGACACTTGAAGATTGCACAGAGATAATTAGAAGGGGAACTCATGTGGAATCCCACAGGCATCTGATCCTAGAGCAGCTTGAGCCAGGTGCCATTCTGAGAGCCTAGATACCGGGGAACTGCGAGCATACCTGCAGCCACTGTGTGGCTATGAGGAGGGACAGAGAAGCCTATGCTCTCCCATGCACCCCTAGGAAAGTCTCCACTGCCCTGCTGTGGGCTGCCAACAGACAGACTTGTGTAGACAGTGTTTTCCACAGTTTCTCACCCATACTGCCTGACTAGGTGGCAGCCTTTTTGGTCACAGGTCCAAGGTGTCATTTTGTGAATTTGACACTGGGTGATGCCCTGCCCTTAGGCTGAGTTTGGGCTTGAAATGGCTACAGCCCCACCTGGGTAGGGAGGGACAGGGGAAACAGGCTTTCTAGCATGCATCTGGGACAGTGCCCACCATCCTTCAACCTGCTGCTGTGGGACTGAGTCTCAAGTGAACTGCACTCCCCACAGTTTCCTCCCAGTGTAGTCTGCCTGAGAAACGCTCTACTGTCTCTGGCCAGAGGCTCAGGGTACCATTGTGGGAGTTTGAAGCCAGGTAGCACTCCGCCCTTGGGCTGACCCAGCCCTGTCCAGCTGAGGAGGGACAAGAGAGCCCAAGCTCTGCTACACACATGTAGAACAATTCGTACTACCCTGCTATGGACTGCAGTGAGACTGAGATGCAAATGGATGGTCCTCACCCCACCCCCACCTGCAGCATCTTGCCCATGCTGTTTGCCTGGAAGGTGCCCCATCCTCTTTGCGGTCACAGGCCCAATGTGCCAGTTTGGGAGTTTAAAGCTGGGCAGTGCCCTATCTTCAGGCTGAATTTGAGCTGATGCAGCCTCACACAGCTGAGGAGGGGTAGGGGAGCCCAGGCTCTCTTACCTACTCCTAGAACAATTCCCACTACCCTGCTATAAGCTGCAGTGAGACTGGGTTGTGAGTGGATAGCACTCCACCCTGCATCTTGCCAACACTGAAATAGGTCCCACCATCTCTGTTCACAGGCCCAAAGTGCTGTTTTGGGAGTTTAAAGCTGGGCAACCTGGGATGGGATGTGGAGATGAGACTTTCCTCCACCAACAACACAGAGCTGTGCCTCTGCTTCCAAGCGTGAACTTTTGGTGTGTGTGAGCTATGGGACAACCAGTTCTAGGCTTGCAGCAGGGGATACATGCCTCTGCTCACTATACACCGGTTCTGCATGGAGGGTGCAGCTTATTTCCCGCCCTTCATAGACAGGCAGAGTTTTTGCAGCTCTCTTGACCTGAGAATCTCAGCCCCAGGATTTCTACATCACTGGATCCACAACCAGTGCTCCTTAGTACCCACTTGGACTGCAGCAGCCTTGGGGGACTGGTGGGTGCCAGGGGAACTTTGAGTCTCCTTGAGGTTAGGCATTCAGGGCAGGCCACTTCCAGCTGAGAGGAGAGTGCAGCACGCTAGAGAGCCCATTAGGACAAAGGGGACCAGGACACTAGCTCCCCACCATTCAAGGCCTTCTTTGCTTCTCCTCCTCTGTCCACTGCTGCCAAGGCAGCCATGGCTGTTTTCAGATGGGAGTGGTGAGGGCTCAACAGGGGAAGATTAAGCCAGACACTTGGGATTAGGTGTTCCACCTCTGACAGAGCACATATCACACCTAAGATTCCATGGAGCTTAGGGTGTCTTTCCTTCCCTCTAAAAAGCCACAGCAGGTGCTCTTGTGTTCGCCAAGGACCAAAGCTACCACTTCTGCCAAGGGAGGGTGGGGCTAGCAGTCCTCTCCTCCAGCTGCCCGTATCTTCTGGGAGGAGTCCACCCTTCCTGGAGTCAAGTCCTTGCCACAACCATACTTCTCCTGCTGGAGCATTTCAGCCACAACCCACAGCCAGCCTGGCAGCCCTGCACACAGCAGATTGAGCTGCCTCTGCTGAGGCTGGGTTAGGGTGGGAGCTGGGAATCTGGGCACTTTTGTGTCCCTGAAGGACAAAGACCACTGTTATTTCTGAGAGAGGGAGGTGTGAACATTGTGAGCATCCCACAGCTGCCTGCCTTTGTTAATTTTGTTAAGAGGAGCCTACCACACTGCATCTGCCCTTCTGCCTGATTATTCTTCTGGAGCAGATCATCACCCCAGCCCTCACTATCACAGTAAGCACCTTAACACAGGAGGCTTAAGGGCAAGTTTGCCAGCCCAGTCTTGGTCTGGTCCCCTCAGGACTTAAGCACACCATCCAGGGGCCTGAGATCTGGGGATTACCTAACCTAGTCCACCAGTGCTGGCACCTGAACACTCCCAGGGATGTGAAGTCCAAATGACCCAAATTGCCAGCAGCATCACAGTGGGCACCTACTCACATGAGCCAAAAGGCAGCGTACTTCTCCCTCTCTACATGCAGCAGCAGAGTTCCTGGCAGAGAAGAACAAGTGAACTGCAAAGCTATCAGTTTTGAGCTGAGGAGAGAGGCTTCAGATGAAACCTCTTATGCCAGAGCGTAAGAACTCTGGCAATATGAAAAAACAGGCACTATCAACGTCCCCAAAGGATCACACGAATTCTCCAGCAATGGACTTCAATCAAAAGGAAATTTTTGAAATGTCAGATATGGAATTCAAAATATGGATTGCATGTAAGCTCAATGGGATCAATGAGAAACTTGAAAACCAACACAAAAAAAGGAAAATAATAATTCAGGACATGAATGAAAAATTAATTAGATAATTAAAAAAACAGAATGGAGCATTGGAAATGAAAGAGTCATTTAGGGAATTTCAAAATACAATGGGAAGTCTTAATAGACTAAATCATGCAGAAAAATTTCAGAGTATGAAGACAAGTCTTTCAAATTAACCCAATCCAAAATAAAAAAAGAACCAAGAGAAATGGATAAAATCTCCAAGAAATATGAGATTACGTAAAATGACCAAACATAAGAATCATAGGTATTCCTGGGAGAAGAAGAAAACACAAAAAGCATGGCAAACCTATTTGAGGGAATAATGGAGGAAAACTTCCCTGGTATTACTAGAGACATCCAGATATAAGATTCATTCCACATAGAACATCACTAGGGAACATAGTCATCAGTATGGCCAAAGTCAAAGCAAAGGAGAAAATCCTACACACTATGAGATGAAAGCATCAAGTATCTTAGAAAGGAAAGCCCATTGAACTAACAACAGACATCTCAACAGAAACCTTGGAAGCCAGAAGAGACTAGGGTCCCAGCTTAGTCTTCTTAAAGAGAATAAAAGTCAGCCAAGAATTTTGTATCCTGCAAAACTAAGTTTCACAAGTGAAGGGGAAATAAAATCTTTCCCAGACAAGCAAACACTAAGGGGATTTGTCATCACTGGACCTGCCCTACCAGAAATGCTCAAAAGTGTTCTAAATACCAAAAAGAACAGTTGATACTCACCAATGTAAAAACACTCAGAAGTAAAAACTCATAGCTCTTATGAAACAGTAACACAAGGGAGAATATGAAGCAACTATGTAACATTCACCATGATGATTGGAACAGTATCTCACTTATCAATATTAACATTGAATATAAACAATCTGAATGCACCCACTTAAAAGATATAGATTGATAGAATAGATTTTTTAAAAAACACAAATATCTGCTGTCTTCAAGAACCCCATTTAACTTGTAAAAAGTTGCATAGACTCAAGGTAAAGGAGTGGAAAAATATTGCATGAAAATGGAAACCAAAAGTGAGCAGGAGTAGCTATTCTCATATCAAATACATCATAAACAACAATTGAAAAAAAGACTACAATGATCATTATAAAGGTATCAGTTCAACAAAAAGATACAATTATCCTAAATATCTATGTATCTAACACTGGAGCTCCCAGATTCATAAAACAAATACTATTAGATCTAAAAATTAAATAAAGAGCAACATAATAATAGTGGGGGCTTTAACACTCCATTGACAGAACTAGAAAGATCATTGAGGCAGAAAGTCAACAAACACTGGACTTAAATAGGACTCTAGAACAAATGGACCTAATAGACATTTACAGAACATTCTACCCCCCAAAACTACAGAATATGCATTCTTCCTATTGGTACATGGAACACTTTCCAAGATAGACTATATGTTAACCCACAAAACAAGTCTCAGAAAATTTTGAAAAATTGAAATCATACCATATATCTTCTCAGACCACAGTGGAATAAAACTAGAAATCAATTCCAAGAGAAACTCTTAAAATTGCACAGATATGTGGAGATTAAACAACCTGCTGTGAATGATCTTTGGATCAATGACAAAATAAGATGGAAATTTAAAAAAATTTTTAGTTGATTGACAATGGCGACACAAACTACCAAAATCTCTGGGATACAGAAAAAGCAATGCTAAGAGGGAATTTCATAGCACTAAATGCCTGCATCAAAAAGACAGAAAGATCACAAATTAACAATCTAATGTTACACCTCAGGGAACTAGAAAAACAAGCACGAACCAAACCAAAAATTAGCAGAAGACAAGAAATAATGAAAATTAGAGCAGAACTAAATGAAATTGAAACCAGAAGAAAAAAAACAAGGATCAATGAAACAAAAAATTGGTTCTTTGAAAACATAATTGACAGAGTACTACCTAGATAAATTAAAAAAAGAGAGAGAAGATTCAAATAATCTCAATCAGAAAAGAAAAAAGTGACATTACAACTAATACCACAGAAATATAAAAGATCATCCAAGATTGCTATGAACACCTCCATGCACACAAACTAGAAAATCTAGAGGAAATGGATGAATTTTTGGAAACACACAACCTCCCAAGCTTGAATCAGGAAGAAATAGAAATCCTGAACAGACCAATAACAAGCAGCAAGATTGAATCAAGTAATAAAAAAATCTCTCAACAACAACAACAAAAAGCTCTGGACCAGATGGACCAAAAAGCTCTGGACCCAATTTTACCAGACCAACAAAGAACTGGTACTTATCCTACTGAAACTGTTTCATAACATCCAGAAGGAGGGAATTCTCCCTAACTCATTCTACAAAGCCAGTATCACCCTGATACCAAAGCCAGGGAAAGACACAACAACAAAGAAAAAACACTACAGACCAATATCCTTCCTGATCATAGATGCAAAAATTCTCAACAAAATGGTAGCAAACTGAATCCAACAGCACATCAAGAAAGTAATTCACTGTGGTCAAGTAGGTTTCATCCCTGGGATGCAAGAATGGTTCAGCATATGCATATCAATAAATGTGATTCACTACATAAATAGAATCAAAGACAAAAACCATATGATCATTTCAATTCATGCAGAAAAAGCGTTTGATAAAATCTAGAACAACCCTTCATGATAAAAACCCTTAAACTAGGCAAAGAAGGAACACATCTCAAAATAATAAAAGCCATATATGACACACTTACAGCCAGCATCAGACTGAATGGGATAAAATTTTATAAAAGCATTCCCCTTAAGAATTGGAACAAGACAAGAGTGCCCATTTTCACCATTCTGTTCAACAGAGTGCTAGAAGTCCTAGTCAGAGAATTTGGGCAAGAGAAAGAAATTAAGGGCATTCAAATTGGAAAAGAGGAAGTCAAACTATACCTGTTTGCCAGTGATATGATCTTATATCTAGAAAACCCTGAAGTCTCTTCCAAAGACTCCTAGAATTGATAAATGAATTAAGCAAAGTCGCAGGTTACAAAATCAACGTACACAAATCAGTGGCATTTCTATACACTAATAGCCAAGCTGAGAAATCAAGAACTCAATCCCATTTACAACAGCTGCCACAAATATATAAATAAATAAAATGCCTTAGAAAATACTTAACCAAAGAGATGAAAAAACTCTACGAGGGGAACTACAAAATAATGATGAGAGAAATTGTAGATGACACAAGCAACATCCAGCAGCATATCAAAAAAGCAACTCACTGTGGTCAAGTGGGTTTCATCCCAGGGATATAAGAATGGTTCAACATATGCATATCAATAAATGTGATTCACTACATAAACAGAATTAAAGACAAAAACCATATGATCATTTCAGTTGATGCAGAAAAAGCATAAAAAGCAAGAGGAAAAGCATTCCATGCTCATGGATTGGAAGAATCAATATTGTTAAAATGTCCATACTGCCCAAAGTTTTCTGCAGATTCAGTACAATTCCTATCAAAATACTAATGTAGTTTTTCACACAATTAGAAAAAACAAATCTAAAATTCATATGGAACCAAAAATGAACATGAATAACTAAAGCAATTCTAAGCAAAAAGAACAAATTTGGAGGCATTAAATTACCCGTTTCAAATCATACTACAAGGCAGTGGTAACCAAAACAGCATGGTACTGATATAAAATTAGATATAGAATGATGGAACAGAATAGAGAACCCTGAAATAACGCCAAATATCTACACTAACTGATCTTTGACAAAGCAGACAAAAACATAGACTGGGGAAAGGACACTCTATTCAATAAATAAATTTGATAGCCTCACACAGAAGAATGAAACTGGATCCCTGTCTCTCACCATATATTAATATAAAAGTTACCTCAAGATGGATTAAATACTTAAATATAAGACCTGAAATTATAAAAACATTAGAAGAAAACCTAGGAAAAATTATCCTCAACATTGGCCTAGGTAAAGGATTTATGACTAAGAACCCAAAAGCAAACACAGCAAAAACAAAAATCAATAAATAAGACTTACTTAAACTCTTCTGCACAACAAAAGATATAATCAACAGAATGAGTGGGCAGCCTATGGAATGGGAGAAAATGTTTGCAGGCTATACATCTGACAAGGGTCTAGTATCTGGAGTCTATAAGGAAGTCAGATAAATCAACAAGAAAAAAAATCCTATTGAGGAGTAGGCAGAGGACATGAACAGACATTTTTAAAAGAAGAGAAACAAATGGCCAACAAACATACCAAGCTGTACTTGACATCACTAATCATTGGAGAAATACAAGTTGGAACCGGAGTGGGATATCACCTTACCCCTGTCAGAACAGCCATTATGAAAAAGTCAAAAAACAGTAGACTCTGGCTTGGTTGTGTGAACAGGAAGCACTTATGCACTGTTGGGGGGAATGTAGATTAGTAAAACAATATGGAGATTTCTTAAAGAACTATAAGCAGATCCACCATTTGATCCAGCAGTCCCACTACTGGGACCTACCCAAAGGAAAGTAAATTAAAAAAAGACATCTGCACCTGTATGTTTATCACAGCACAATTCACAGTTGCAAAGATAAGGGACCAACCTAGGTGCCCACCAGCAGATGAGTGGATGGAGAAAATATGGTATATGTATGCTATGGAATACTACTCAGCCATGAAAAGAATGAAATATCTTTTGCAGCAGCTTGGATGGAACTGGAGGCCATTACTCTGAGTGAATTAATCCAGGAACAAAAACCAAATACTGCATGTTCTCACTTATCAGTGGGAGCTAAGCCATGGATATGCATGGTCATCCAGAGTGACTTCATGGACATTCGAGACTCAGAAGGGGGAGGGAGGAAGCAGGTATGGGCTGAAAAATTACCTATTGTGTTCATTGCCTGTTCAGGTGATGGGTGTATTAAAATAGCCTAGACTTCTCCACTATGCAATTCAGCCATAGAACAAAAATCCACTTATACCCCCTAAATCTATTTAAATAAAAAAAAAAAAAAACCATAGAATGTACACCACCAAGAGTCCACCCTAATATACACTATGGACTTTGGTGGATAATGATGTGTCAGTGTAGGTTCATAGATTGTAACAGATGTACCACTCTGGTGAGGGATGTTGATAATGGGAGAGGCAGGGGAACTGTTTGTACTTTCTGCTGAATTTTCTGTGAACCTAAAACAGTTGTAAAAAATAAAGTTGATTAAAAAAAGAATATAATATAATTGGTTTAATATGGTATGTGACCTTTCGGGATTGATATTTTTTCACTCAGCGTAATTCCCTTGAGATTTATCCAAGTTGTGTATATCAGTAGTTGGTGCACCTGTGTTGCTGAGGGGTAAATACCATGGCACATATGAACCATAGTTTGTTTAACCATTCATTTGCTGAAAAGGTGGTTTTGTTTTTGGCTATTATGAAGAAAGCTGCTATGGGCATTCATGTGTACATTTTTGTATGAATATAATTTCTCTGGGTTGGATGTCCAAGAATGTGATTACTTGGTCATATAGTAATTGCATATTTAGTTTTATCAGAAACTATCAAACTGTTTTCTTTCTTTCTTTCTTTCTTTCTTTCTTTCTTTCTTTCTTTCTTTTTTTTTTTTTTTTTAGACAGAGTTTTGCTTTGTTGCCCAGGCTAGAGTGAGTGCCGTGGCATCAGCCTAGCTCACAGCAACCTCAAACTCCCAGGCTCAAGCAATCCTGCTGCCCCAGCCTCCCGAGTAGCTGGGACTACAGGCATGCACCACCATGCCCGGCTAATTTTTTCTATATATATTAGTTGGCCAATTAATTTCTTTTTAATTATAGTAGAGACAGGGTCTCGCTCTTGCTCAGGCTGGCTTCGAACTCCTGACCTCAAGCAATCCACCCGCCTCAGCCTCTCAGGGTGCTAGGATTACAGGCGTGAGCTACTGCGCCTGGCCTACCAAACTGTTTTCCAGAGAGACTGTACTGTTCTGCATTTCTATCTGCAACATGTGAATGATCCAGCTTCTTTGCATCTTCCCCAGCATTTTGCATTGTCACTATTTTTTATTTTAGCTATTCTGATAGGGGTGTGGTGATATCTCCTGTGGTTTTGATTGGCCTTTCCCCAGTGGCTAGTGATGTTGAACATCTTTTCATGCACTTATTTGTCATCTGTATATCATCTTCAGTGAAATACCCATGCATGTTTTCTGCCTATTTTCTACTTCAACTGTTTTTTTATTTTTTTCCTGTAGAGTTTTGAGAGTTCTTTGTATATTATGGATACTGATCTTTGATCAGCCATGTCATTTGTGCATATTTTCTCTCAGTTTGCAGTTTGCTTTTTCATCTTTTTAGGGTCATTTGCAGAGCAAAAGTTTTTAATTTGGATGAGATCCACTTTATCAATTTTCCTTGTATGGATAATGCTTTTGGTGTCAAGTCTAAGAACTTTTTGCTCAGCTTTAGATCCCAAAGATTTTCTTTTGTGTTTTTTTTTAAAGTGTTATGCTATATATTTATGTTTGTGATTCATTTTGTGTTAATCTTTATTATTTGACTTTGAAAACTAGGTATGTGTATTACTTTGGTAAAACAAAAAATCTTGGAAAGAAACCTAAAGGTCTGAAGAAATAACACTGGCTCTTACTACTTGTAATATATTCTACGTATTTCCTATTCTGTCCTACCCTATCCCAGCTTATACCAGACCTCCCCATCTCATCCCATAACTTCTCATCCCATCCTGTTTCATTTCATGAAAAAAATGCTAATCATAACCCATTCATTTGATTTCATGACGCTCTGCCATAGCTTGAAAAGCACAGTAGACACAGTCTCTCCTGCCTGGTGCATATTCCTTATTTTTACTTTTCATTATGTCTTTTTTTCTAACTTTATCACCAATTCTATCTCAGATGTTTTTTAAAAAAATCACCCACTTCTCTTTGACATGAAAAATAAAAAACTATTTTGTCCAAAAAAAAAAAAGTATGTAGAAAGACATAACAAGAATAATAGAAGACATACAAAAAGGTCCAAAGGTATCTTCCAAAAATTAAGAAAAGCAATATTTGAAACAAAAAGTACATTGCATGGGGTTAATAGCAGATTAGAGATATAGGGGAAAAATCAATGTACTTGAAGACAGCAATAGAAACTGTCCAAAATAAAGCAAAGAGAGAAAAAAGACAGAATGGAAATGAAGAGCATAAGTGACACATGAGATAGTGGTTTGCAAGTTCTTTTAGTGGTTACCCTAAAAATTGTGACATGGATTTTTGACTTATAAAAATCTAATATTCATCTTTGTCATTTCCCTGCTCATAGGAAATTCGAGATTCTTAGGACACTCTTATTCCTTATATGTATATGAGTATATAAGCATATATATGTGTATACATACACACATACACATGCCATATATATTTACGTACATATATTTATATAATATCTTTTCTTGGTGCATCTTTTGTTGTTGTTCACTGCAGTTTACTCATGTCTTTACCACTTATTTTAAAACTCTTCATTCCTTGCTGTATTTCTGAGTTATCTGGATAATTTACTTTGTGCCTAAGAAACTACCTTTTAAAATCCCATTCTTCCTAGACCTTAGATAGTATATCCCATGCCAATAAGATCCTGGGCTTGTATTTCTGTGGTACAGTGTTTTTGTTTGTTTTCATTTCTAGCACCTGTGAGTCTCCCTTTATTTTGCCCTTGGCTACATATTTAAGTTTTTTGTTCATATTTCATTCCGCATTTCTGTGTGTTTGTTTATATAGTATGTTTTAGTGGTTAAGAGCACATTTTTGCGTATACTTTGTATTGTTAGTCTTTTGAATTTTCACTGCTTTGGTGGATGTGAGGTGGTGTCTAAAATGTGGTTTTAATTTCCATTTCCTTGATAACTGATAATGTTTAGCCTCCATTTTTTGCACTTTAGCTTAATTTTTTGTATCTCCAGTTTTCTTCTGCTTCTCATGGTGGTTTTTTATTGAGTGGTTCTTCAGCCCTGAAATTTTGATTCTTATTTTCTGTTTTCTTCTCAAAGCAGCTTTGTATGGCTGTGATCTGCCCCGTACTGGCTTTCTCTTTGATTTTTTCAGTGTTTAATCACCATGAGAATCCTTCCTCTCTTCTTTTCTTTCCTAAATGGGCCCAGTAGCCTCAAGATTCTCTCTATAGCTTGGACTCTGGAGCTAGGTCTGATGTACTTGGGTTTCTCTTTTTATAGGATTTAGTAGGGAATAAGGCTGGAAAGACTAGAGGAACCTGGTGTCTGACCACTGCCCATTTATCCTGAGTGAATAAATCAGAGATCCAAGGGAGTAGGACAGAGTAGGTGACACTTTGTTATTGTTAGCTTAGTGCTTACTTTGGATCCAGATATTCATCTAGTAATCCTGATAATTGAAAATGGAAGTTAGTTATCCAACCATAAATCATTTAGGGTTCGGGGAAAAGCACTGGTATGCACTGACCTGAGAGGGAATCTGCACATCTCTTCATATATATATTTTAAGAATTTTATAACTATATTTTCCAGCACAAGCCTTTTAACACTTTGAAAAACCCTTATCTTTGTACTCAAACTATCAGAATCTAAGTTTGGATCTCTTTGTAGAAAGAACCATATAATTGAATTTTAAGTTTGTACCTGGATGTTTTCCAGTATGTCAATGCATCAGTTCTTTGTATTTTGGAAATAGAGATATTCTGAATATTTACTCACTCAGATATTTTTTAAAAGATTTTTTTGGTAGATGAGAATCTTTTTAAGAATATCTTTCTAAATATGTCTATTAGGGGTCCTCACTTCAAACAATTTTAAAAACCATTTCCTTTTGAATAATCTGTTGCCTTTTATAAATAATTTTTTCAGCAAACACTGAGGAGAATGTGCTACCTTACCATCAAAGAAATGGCTACCATCTCTGAGGATGTGATAATTGTCACAAGCAGGTATGTGAATGCTCAAAATCTAGAATGGGATGCTTATATATTTAGTAGAATATTTGCTATGCTCTATAAGAAAGCCAATAGAAATTTAAAACATTCTTTTCTAAAATGCAGTTGTCACCATGTGAAAACTATCCCTATCTGATAAAGCAGAGAGAGAAATCACAAGGGATAATACTAATAAATTTTATGATATTAAAATGTTCATAAAAATGTAAAAACAAAACTAGAAAGTAAATGATACATGTACACTAAAATAAAATATTTACAACAAATATATCAAAAGGCTAGCATCTATAATATATAAAGAACTCTTACATTAAAAAAATGAGAACTCATGAAATAACCAATATAGATTATCTAAATATATTTATTCATTTTCACTAGTAACTAAAAAAAGTAAATTAAAAATTCAAGAATGAGTTATAATATCTTTACTCATCAAACTGGCAAAAAAAAAGCACAAGAAGCAGCAATTAGTACTTGTAAGGGAGACATTCCTGTACATAGGAGATATGAGTAATAAACTGATTGATTTTTTCCAGAAGGTGGTTTGACATCATTTGTTGATTGATTGAAAGGGATTCTTGTTGACCTGGTAATACCACATCTATGGAACTATCCTCAGAAAATAATCGATACAACAGAGAAAGACTTAAATATGATAATGTTTGTTGCAACACTGTTTACACTAACAAAAAGGACAAAACAACTTATATGTCTAGCATTATTAAAATTATTTAGCCATGTTATCATTATAAAGTATTTTAAATTTTGGAAATATTTTTGAAACATATTTAATGATATAAATAAGTCCTCATTAAAGTGCTAAATGGGAGTTGGCTTCAGTCTATGTATTCCTTATGGTTTCACATTTAAAAATATTTTATGTATGTATATAAAAAACATAGATGGAAGTACACTGATTACCAGTAGGTTAACTCTGAGTGTTTGCGATGGTGGCTAATATTTATTTTCCTTAAACTTTTGATAATTTCCAAATGTCCTAGGATGAATTTGTATAATTCATAGTTTCTAAAATATATAACATGTTATTTTAAAAATAGTTGCCTTGGTTAATTATTAGTTATAACTCACTTAAGTGGATCTGGTTATGTTTTAAATTTGTGGAGGAGGGTGCTTGTGTTTAACCAGCAGTTGTGTTGAATATAGTTTTGATTAGGAAAGCTTTCAGCTGAAAATGACAGAAAAGCAGATGTAAACAGTGACTTAAACAAGATGGGAGTTTTATTTTCCTCATATAACCATAAGTCTAGAGGCATAGAGTGGTTGGTGTTGGTTCAGTAATTCAACAGTGTCAGGGCTAGTGTCTATTGAGTTCTTTTGGACCTTCTCCATTATTGCAAACTAGATGCCTGCATTACTGGCAATGTAACACATTCACAGCAGGAGGGGTACTGGGAAGGAGGCCAGGGAGTGCCGGCTCCATCTGCCTCTTTTATCAGGAATGCAATATCTTTTCCCTAGGCAATTTTTAGATTTCATTTGGCAAAACTGTGTTATATGACTATCCTTAGGAGGCCAGGAAAGTGAATATTTAGCTTTTATAGCCCAAGTATCCGGGGCAGGCAAGGGAGAAGGGTTGAAAATGGGTGTTGGATTAGTCAGCTACCAGTGCCCGCCACAAGTAAGAAACAGAAAATCTAATTAGGTTGTGAGATTCACTTAATATTTGAAAAATCTAAAATAAATTAGTATTGAGAGTTCTTTTGTTTGTTCTTTTAGGTGTTAATACTTCCTTCTGAGTCTTGTTAGGGCACCTTTAATTGTGGTTTACTTCTAGTTCATTTTAGGTGATTAGTAGATGTGGTGAGCAGAATAATGACCCCTCAAAGATGTCCACGTACCAATTCCCAAGACCTATGAATATGTTACATTATATAGCAAAGGGGAATTAAAGTTTCTAAATAGCAGATAGGGAGATCATCTCAGATTATTCAGGGCCCTATAGGGAAAAGAGTTCTTAAAAATGGAAGTGGGAGGCAGAAGAAGAGGGTCTGTAAAGAAATGTGATGGTGGAAGCAGGATCAGAGTGATGCAGTGTTGCTGAATTTGGAGATGGAGCAAGAGGGCCATGAGCCAAAGAATGTGGTAACCTCTAAAAGCTGGAAAAAGCAAGGAAACAGATCCAGCCCTATAGCTTCCAGAAAGGAATGCAGCCCTGCTGATATCTTGATTTTAGCCCAGTGAGACCTGTGTTGGACTTCTAACTTACATAACTGTAAGATAAAGAAATGAATGTTGTCTTAGCCTCTAAGTTTGTGGTATTTTAAACTAGTACAGGTTTTGGTTCCTGGAAGTAGGGTGCTGCTGTAACAAATAGCTAAAAACATGGAAGTAGCTTTGGAATTAGACAATGAGCACATGCTGGAAGAATTTTGAGGTATGTGTTAGAAAGACCCTAGATTGTTGTGAACAGACTGTTAGTAGAAATAGGGATGTTAACGATTCTGCTAGACTCAGAAAGATGTGAGGAGCAGGATAGAGAAAACATTTATCGCCTTAGAGAATACTTAACATCATTGCAAACAGATGTTGGTGAAAATGTGGACATTTTCACCAGTATGAGAGAGTGTTTTTAGCTCAGCGAGACTTCTAATCTACAGAACTGAAAATAATAAATTTGTATTGTTTTAAGCCACTAACTGTGGTAATTTATAACAGCAGGAATAGAAAACTACTATAATATTTTAGATGACCATTGTATATATGTAGACAATTTGTTAGCTTGGCAAGAAACCATGGAGATTAAGAAAACCTGAAGGCAGAGCCTTCACAAAAGAATATGTACAAAATAGGCAATAAACACAATCTTCTCAACATTATTGGTCATCAGGAAAATGCAAATTAAATCCTTAATGAGAGGCCGGGCGCGGTGGCTCACGTCTGTAATCCTAGCACTTTGGGAGGCTGAGGCGGGCGGATTGCTCAAGGTCAGGAGTTCGAAACCAGCCTGAGTGAGACCCCGTCTCTACCAAAAATAGAAAGAAATTAATTGACCAACTAAAAATATATATACAAAAAATTAGCCGGGCATGGTGGTGCGTGCCTGTAGTCCCAGCTACTCGGGAGGCTGAGGCAGTAGGATCGCTGAGCCCAGGAGTTTGAGGTTGCTGTGAGCTAGGCTGACGCCACGGCACTCACTCTAGCCTGGGCAACAAAGTGAGACTCTGTCTCAAAAAAAAAAAAAAAAAAACCTTAATGAGATATACCATGCCCACTAAAATGGTTAAAATAAGAAAGCCTGATAATACCAAAATCACAAGGCCTACCCTAATGCTAAGTATATAGAAACTCTCATATACTATAAAT
Source organism: Microcebus murinus (assembly GCF_040939455.1). Classification (NCBI taxonomy): domain Eukaryota; kingdom Metazoa; phylum Chordata; class Mammalia; order Primates; family Cheirogaleidae; genus Microcebus; species Microcebus murinus. Next base: position 82,458,032 of record NC_134112.1, on the reverse strand, counting down.
AGGAATGTAGAATGATACAACCACCTTAGAAAAAGTTTGGCAATTTCTTATTAAGCTAAACATATACCTACCCTGTGACCAGTAGTAACATTTCTAGGTATTTACCCAAGGAAAATGAAAACATATGGCCACAAAAAACACTGTACAAGAATTTCATAGTAGCTTTATTTGTGAAAGCCTAAACTGGAAACAACCCAAATGCCCCAAATAGGAGAATGAATAAACAAATTGTGATACAGTCATGCAATGAACTACTTACTACTCAGCAATAAAAAGGGATTCAGGCAACAACATGAATAAATTTCTAGAATGTTATGTTGGGACAAAAGAAAATAGACACAAAAGAATATATGCTGGATGATTCTATTTCTATAAAGGCCGAGAACAGCCCAAACTCATCTTTAGTGATGAAACCAGAAGTCTGGTGAGTTGGAAATTGATCAAAATGGGCAAGAGGGAATTTTCTGAGGTGCTGGAAATGTTCAGTGTTTTGTTTTTGATGGAGGTTATAGGAGTGATCACAATTGCCAGAACTAATCTAACTGAACACTTAAGTTGTCCTTTTTTTTACTGTGTTTAAATTACAACTTAGTTAAGAAAAACATGGATGGTCAAGTATGTTGACAATATGATGATACTGTTCTACCCATTTATAGAAGGCAAACCCACTTGTGATGAGACCCACTCAGTGAAACTCTCCATCTGAAGATCTCTTAGAATTCTGGAATTGAGTTTTGAAGAATGATCCATCACTCACATTAAGGAGTAGTGTAGGGAGTAGGTGTCAATATGTGGTCAGTTACATCTGTAGTTTCAGAAAATCAAATGAATAGTTCATGGAACATGATTGAAGAAGAAATAAATGGGTTGTAGAAACTGTTATCAGGCAGGCAGTTTTGAAATCAATTATGTGGGTAATGTGTGGAAAATACTTTGAGGTTTCTGAGGGGACTAAGTAGCTAAGCTCATTCACTTACTTGGTAAGAAATATACAAGCCTGAAACAGCTTTCCAATTTGTATGGTGCAGCTGTGCCTGAATGATTACTTCAGAGGAGTTACTTCCAGGACTTGGTTTAGCGCAAGAAAGGAAATTAGATCCTGTTATGTATAATACTGTTATAATCTGACTTAGCCACCTCTGTTGTCAAACTCCTTTCTCAAAGATTTCCAGTAACCTCTTAATTACAAAATCCAAAAGTGGTTAAATACTTCCTGGAGTTCTACCATCTTTGGCTTTCAAAACCATAGTCCTGAATTTCTTCTCACCTCTGATTATTTTATTCTTCTTCCGAAGTAGCTGCTTTTCTTTTGCCTATCCTCTAAATATTGGTATTCCCTGGGGTTCATATCAATGTTATTGTTATTCCCCAAACTCATCATGCTGTTTGATACCCTGTATCTTTGCACATGTAGACAGATCCTGTGCCTGGAATTACTCTATTTCCTTTTCTATATTGCTCAAATACATATCATTAAAGACACTGACTTCCCTGTTCCTGACAGATTGGTCATTGTCTCCTCTATTGTTCTATAGCACTTTTTTTACCTCTGTTTTTTTTACCTCTGTTTTAGTATTTAGTACATTGTACTATAATTATTTGTTTGCACATTTGTTTGCACATTTAAGATATAAGAACTGTATCTTATATAACTTTGTTTTTTTATTTATTTATTTATTTATTTATTTTTAATTATTTTTTTTTATTTTGGCATATTATGGGGGTACAGCTTTTAAGGTTTCAATAAATGCCCATTTCCCCCCCACCCCCCAAAAGTCTGAGTCTCCATCATGACCATCCCCCAGATGGTGCACATCTCACTCACTATGTATGTATATACCCGCCCCCCTCTCCCCTCCCACCTGCCCAATACCCTATTACTGTAGCACCTATGTGTCCACTTAGGTGCTACTCAGTTAATACCAGTTTGCTGGAGAATATATCTGGTGCTTGTTTTTCCATTCTTGGGATACTTCACTTAGTAGTATGGGTTCCAGCTCTAACCAGGAAAATATAAGGTGTGCTATATCACCATTGTTTCTTAGAGCTGAATAGTACTCCATGGTGTACATATACCACATTGTATTAATCCATTCTTGGATTGATGGGCACTTGGGCTGTTTCCACAGCCTTGCAATTATGAATTGTGCTGCTATAAACATTCGAGTGCAGGTGTCTTTTTTGTAGAGTGTCACTGGATCATTTGGGTAGATGCCCAGCAATGGGATTGCTGGATCAAATGGTAGATTCACTTGTATCGCTTTAAGGTATCTCCATATTGCTTTCCACAGAGGTTGAACTAGTTTGCAGTCCCACCAGCAGTGTAGGAGTGTTCCTCTCTCTCCGCAACCACGCCAGCATTTATTGTTTGGAGATTTTTTGATAAAGGCCATTCTCACTGGGGTTAAGTGATATCTCATTGTGGTTTTGATTTGCATTTCCCTGATGATTAGAGATGTTTAGCATTTCTTCATATGTTTGTTGGCCATTCTTCTGTCTTCTTTAGAAAAATTTCTGTTCAAGTCCTTTGCCCACTTTTTAATGGGGTTATTTGATTTTTTCTTCCTAATTTTCGTGAGTTCTAAGTATGTATCTTATATAACTTTGTATCATCCATACCTGGGGAAGTGCCTTGTGCATATTAGTCATGCAATAAAAGTTTGTTGCGTGAGTTAAACAAGGGATAATCCATTTTCTCTCTTAAAGAATTCGTCTTCTATAAAGGGTGCTGGAAAATTGGATACCCATGTGTAGAAGACTGAAACCAGATCTTCAATAAAAGAAATGATAACTGAGATATATATGCCATTATAATTAGCCTGATTGGATCACTATACATTTTATATATCAAAATGTCACTGTATACCCTATAAATATGTACAATTATTATGTGTCAATTAAAATAAATTTTTAATAAAAAGCATATATAGGGTGAATTAAAACAGTGATCAGATGAAAATTCATTGCATTAAACACTTTTTTCAACAAAAGGGAAAGAATAAAAATGAATGAAGTTCTCAGCTCAAAATACTATTAATAGGTAACATAACTCAACGCACAAGATAGGAAGTAATATAGATAAAAGCAGAAATTAATGATGAAAAATAGAAAAACCCATTAATCAAAATCTTATTTTTGAAAATATTAACAAAATAGATAAACCACAAGCTAATTGATTATGAAAAAAAGAGAAAGCACAAATATGCTAATTAAGAAATGACAAGGGAGAAATAATGATTGGAACAGAAGAAATGTAAAAATTGTAAGACAGATTTACAGACTTCTTTGAAATTATCTTCACTACTACTGAACATTGTACTATAGATATTAAGCAATGCAATTAGACAAGAGAAACCAACTTGAAACATAAGAATGAATTAACAAAGAATTAAAACTATCTTGTTTTTTTTTTATGTGATAGAATACCTCGAAACTCCAGTTGAACTCAAACAATAAAAGAATTTAGGCCGGGCGCGGTGGCTCACGCCTGTAATCCTAGCTCTTTGGGAGGCCGAGCCGGGCGGATTGTTTGAGTTCAGGAGTTCGAAACCAACCTGAGCAAGAGCGAGACCCCGTCTCTACTATAAATAGAAAGAAATTAATTGGCCAACTAATATATACAGAAAAAAATTAGCCGGGCATGGTGGCGCATGCCTGTAGTCCCAGCTACTTGGGAGGCTGAGGCAGGAGGATTGCTTGAGCCCAGGAGTTTGAGGTTGCTGTGAGCTAGGCTGATGCCATGGCACTCACTCTAGCCTGGGCAACAAAACGAGACTCTGTCTTAAAAATAAATAAATAAATAAATAAAAATAAAAGAATTTAGTAGAGTAGCAGTATATAAAATTAATATGTAAAAATCAATAGTATTCATATGAACAAACAATATATATTAATAGAGGATTTAATGTTAGAACCCATTTACAAAAGCAACCAAAAAAATTAAATACTTAAGAATTAATTGGACAATAAATGTACAAAATTTATAAGAGGAAATAAGTGTTAAACCACTTGCTATGCATAAAGACCCACAAATGGGTCTCTAGGAGTCAGAGTGGGAGGGGCCAATCCTACTTCCATCTCTTGATTCCTGGATCCATGTATTGTATTTATTGGTGACAGTACCATATACTGGCCATTGATTTAATGTATGTACTGTTCCCAACCTTACAGGGTCCCCAATCTTACAGGGTCCTATCTCCAACCTAGTACTTCAGCTGAGCATTCAATAGGTTGTCTGCTCACAAGTAAAACAGAATATGTTAAAACTACTGGATCTCATAGTCATGAGACCACTGTCACACTGCTTAGCCATAAAATAGATGGCAGTATCATGTGGGATACCATGACAATAAATCAAGAAGAGCTGTTTATACCACAACTTGGACCTACTGCAAAATCCCGGTTCATTTTATATTTTATGGTGTTTCTGACATGCAATTTAAAAAAAGTTTTTTATGTAGTCAACTTTATCAACATTTTCTTTTATTACATATGGAATTTTAGTCATAATTAACAAAGCTTTTTCTTACTAAAGTTAAAAAGGAATGAATGCATCCATGTTTTCTTCTAGTACATGTATGGTTTTAAAATTTTTTAAAATTTATATTAAATTTTATTGGAACATAGCAACCCATTTTTAATGTGCTGTTTATGACTTTTTTTGTGCTACAATCACAGAATTGAGTAGTTTTGAGGAGACTGTATAGCCTGCAAAGTCTAAAATATTTACTAACTGCCTTTTTCAGAAAAAGTGTGTCAACCCTGTATAGTAGCTTTCTAATGTTGCTCTAACAAGTTACCACAAAGTTGGTAACTTAAACAACCAACCTGGTGGCTTAAAACAACACACACCATTCTTTTACAGTTCTTGAGGCTAGTTTTACTGAACTAAAGTCAGAGGTTTGGGCAGAGCTGATTCCTTCTTAGAAGCGCTGGGGGAGAATCTTTTTTCTTGCCTTTAGCTTCTGGAGACTGCCTGCATGTCTAGAATCCTAACTTCTTCTTTCCAGCATTACAGCCTCTTGCTTCATGTCACATCTCCTACTTCCTGTGTCAAATCGTCCTCAGCTTGCTCTTATAAAGACACTTGTGATTACATTTAGGGCCCACCCAAATAACGTAGTATAACCTCTCTGTCTCAGTCTTTAATCACATCTGCAAAGTACCTTTTGCCACGTATGGTAAATTTACAAGTTCCAGGGCATGGGACCTTGATATCTTTGGGAGCTGATATTTAGCTTACTACAGTCTTCCCTCTAGTCCCCAGAGATTTACATCCATCCTATAGGCAAAATACATTTCCTGTATTATCATATAGGCAAAGTCTAAAGCTGTTACATCATATCAAGTCCAAAACCTCATTAAATGTCAGAGCTCAAAAGTCCCAGATCTCTTCTTCTAAATCATGTAAATCTGTGACAGATGAGTTTCTGGATATGATTCATCCTGGAGCAGAATTCCTCTTCATCTATGGACCTGTGAAATTAGAAAACAAGTTATATACTCCCAGAATACAGTGAAGGTACAGGCATAGAATAACAATTATATATATTTCCATTCCAAAAGGGAGAAAATTTTGGAAGGGAAGAAAGGAATCACTAGTGTCGAACAGTTTTAAAATCTAATCAGGCAAACTCCTTTAGGTTTAAAAGTTTGGAAATAATCCTCAGTGACTGTGATCTCCACTCTATGGTCCAGAGGCTTGTGCATGTATCGTGCATGGCTGCTTTTCTGCTATAGCAACAAAATTGAGTAGTTGTGAGGAAGTCATATAACCTATAAAGCCTAAAATATTTACTAGATTGTCCCCTGTTAGAATGTATGCTTGTTGAGGGCGAGAATCTTTGTCTCTTTTGCTTACTGAAGTATCCTAAGTATCTGGAATAGTGCCTGGCATATGCAGACATTCACTAAAATGCAGAATAAAAAGAAAAATATTAAATCAATTTAATAGTGATGAGAGGGCAAACCTTACAACATTGAAGTAGGAACCCAATTGTAGATAAATAGAACATTCAAAGATAAAAGAGAAAAAATATTTTTCTGACATATGAAGAAAGAAATCCACCTGTTATAATAGCATATTATATTCCAGCAAAAACTGTAACAGAATGACTAACACCAAGATGCATCTTGGTTAATTTGTGTGTACTATGGAGATAAACAAAGAATTCTCTCTTTTTTTATTATTTCAGGATATTATGGGGGTACAAACATTTTAGTTACATGTTATGACTTTGCCTTACCCAAACCATGATTAGAGGTGTGCTTTTCCTCCATACAGTGCTCACCACATTCATTAGTTGTGAGTTTATCCAACCCCCAATGAATATTACTACCATATGAGCACCTTAGTGTTGATCAGTGAGTGCCAATTTGATGGTGAGTACATGTGGTGCTTATTCTTCCATTTTTGTGATACCTCACTTTGAAGGATGGGCTCAAGCTCTATCCAGGATAATATAAGAGGTACTAGATCATCATTGTTTTTTGTAATTGAGTAGTATTCCATAGTATACACATACCATATTTTATTAATCCACTCATGGATTGAAAGGCACTTGGGTTGTTTCCACATCCTTGCAATAGTGAATTGTGCTGCCATAAACATTCTAGGGCAGATGTCTTTATTATAGAATGTCTTTTGTTCCTTTGGGTAGATGCCTAGTAGTGCTATTGCTGGATCAAATGGTATTTCTACTTTTAGCTCTTTGAGGTATCTCCAAATTATTTTCCACAGAGGTTATACTAAGTTGCAGTTTCACCATCAGTGTAATAGTGTT